>NC_140547.1:7133915-7616415 GCF_057382185.1 Mchenga conophoros | reverse complement strand
CATTTTAATGCCTGATTCATCTGAAAAGGCTGACAAAGACTGTTCTAGCTCAAAGGTTTCTCTAGACACAAACTTCTACTGCTTGAGTTAGTAGGACACTGCCATTGTTCACTCCATCCCTCAGCATTACACACAATTCAAATGAGACTCCTATTGAAAACAGCACTGACCCATTCCATGCGTGCTGTCAAATTATGTTGTTTTCCGTTAGCGGTTAATCATTATTTCCTATTATTTTTATATTACACCGAGCTAAATTTGACTCTGTCAGAGCAGCAGTTGGGATTTTTATTAACATAATTTCAGAAAGTGTTGCACGACCGTGTTATCGTTGTATCCCAACAATAACATTATCCAAATAGGGTTGAACGGGTGGAATGCAGGGCAGGCTCCATGATAATCATAACTACGACAGAGAAAGACATCAATTAACACACATTCAGGCCTACAACTAATGTATAATTACCATTCAAGCTCAACTGTGGGAGGAAATTGAGGAACCTGGAGAAAAACTAGTGAGAAACCAGAGGAGACCAGGCCTTCCAGAACATGCAAAAAGACCCCAGATGACCAGTGTATTCAAACCCAGAAGCTTTATGCTGTTAGGTGACAGTGCCCTCAGACAAACTGTATAAAATGTAAACCAGGCATAATGTTTGACGGGCAGCTACTGGAGGATTATTTTCCCCTTGGCCTTTGCTCCCACCAGTGGGATGTATCCTGTGAAGCAGGCAGCATCTGAACTGGAACACAGCAGTAAAATACTTGCTACACAGAGGTTGTTGGTAACCCCACAAATACAGGGGTTCACATAAAGTTATTTTTCCTTTCACTAACTCAGTTTATACTCTAACATTAAAATGACCCTCTGCTCTCAATTCTGTACACAGGAAACAAAAACAACCAAACTCCCAAAACCACAACATGCTGGAGGATAGAAAAAAATATGGGAGATAGAAATTGCAGAAGCTTAAAGATAGAGAGAAACATAATCAAGACTGGTGATGATTTAAAAACACAAATCACATTTTGTTTGCTTTGATTTAAATTTGACAAAAAATGTTAAGTTCTGTCACATATCTCCCAGTAATTGCTGCTCATTGCCATAATGAAGACGGGAAAATTAGCTGCACTTAAACAAGGACAAAAAACAAACAAAAAAACAACAGCAACACATCAGAGATCAAGCAAGCATAGCTCAAGCAGAAACAGTTGGCAACACGGGTAATAGTCAACATCAGACTGCATATTAATGCTTGATGGAAGCAGAAAAATATGTCAGAGCCTGAGGGGCAACCAAAACATACGATCATCCTAAGCTTTATATGCACTTAATATGATATCTGTCCCCTCCTCCCCCTTTTGTTTTCTATGGCAATATTACTATAAAATTCATGGTTTAAGCTTTTTTTTTAGTCATATAGTGAGCCCCCCAGCATCTGCATACAACAAGGTGGAAAACTACTTTTTCAAAACGACATTGCAAACATAGCTAAGCGTAAATGTTACAATAAACGTAATTAGTAGAAGGCTTGCAAAGTGATAGCTTACTAATGAAAAATAAAAGGTTGGAGGTCCATAATGGCTTACAGATCCTTGAAGGCCTAAGGCGGTCACTCCTAGGGGTGGGTTTTGATTATAGATTTATCGATTAAAATCAATTGTGGCTTGGATAACATGATATCGATTCATTAAAATCCTGAATTGATTGATTTTTAAATATAAATTTATTTTGCCCGAAACGCCAGAATCTCAGGTTAAACCTCACAAAATTTCTAAAACCACCAAACAGCTAAAACAGTATACATAATAAAATAACTGTACAAGAATACAACATACCTAATAAAATAACTTAGAGTATTGATAGCAAACACCAAATATGAATTAACAAATAACTCTCATGCTGTATTAAAAGCCAGTAAATAAAAATGCGTTTTAAGATAAGATTTAAAAAGATTTACAGTGGGAGCCTGTCTGATGTATGGGGTAAATTATTCCACAGCTTAGGCGCTACAACTGCAAATGCTCGATCGCCTCTATGAACCAGTCTCGACCTTGGTACAGCTAAAAGCAAAAGATCACTTGATCTAAGAGATCTAAAGGGGGTATAAGTCTGCAAGAGGTCAGACAAATACCCGGGAGCCTGTCCATTCAGGGCTTTGTAAGTTAACAATAAAATTTTAAAGTTAATTCTGAAGCGGACAGGGAGCCAATGAAGAGAAGCAAGCACCAGGGAAATGTGTTCACATCTTTTAGTACGTGTCAGAAGACGAGCTACCTTTGATAAAGTCTCACAAGTGTCAGCTTTCTTTTTATAGATATAAAAAATATAGATATGTACTGATAAGTGATCAGAATTATAATATGAGGCAAAATTTCCCCGATTCAAATCAAATCGAAACCTTGTGAATTGGAATCAAATCGATTCTAGAAATCAGTGACGATACCCAGCCCTAGTCACTCCTACACAAAGCAGTTTTTTCAGCCACATGAAGAAAAAAAGCATCATGTTGCAGGTCCATAAATATATAGAAGGTGAAGATGTTCTGCTTATGCTACATGAATTAAGTTAAACCACTGGGGCTCACTACAAATTCACAAAACAACTTAACACAATGAGTTTCTTTTAACTCTCTTCTGAATAAAATGCACAAATACACACACACACACACACACACACACACACACACACACAGAGAGAGAGACACACTAACGCAGAGACTTGACAGTGATCAGTATTGAAAAGGCTACATTGTAACCCCATGTCTAATTTCACAGATGCTGAACAAATTGTCCTCTAACCTAAAGAACGTGTTCGTGCGGGTGGTATAATTTGTGCGACTGCGTATGTGTGTGTTTGTTTGTGTGTGTATTCATCTCAGATTCAGACAATGAGAAAATGTCAGGGAGGCGTGACGAGAGCACAAGATGCAGGGGGAATGTCTATGTGATTGTGTCTGCTGGTACATCTTGACACTATGCAAGCCAGCGTGTGTGTACGTGCGCGTGTATGCACAAGGGTGTGGGATGTAGCCAATACAGTAGATGATAGGTTTGTAGCTTGAACCCATCCGCTGGAACGTTAAAGGCAATATAATTACACTGCAAAGCAAGACACAAGTAGGCAAGCTTCTTCATGTTTCTCGTGCACGGGAGAGAACCGGACAGGCACCGTTCCTTCGCTTGACCCCAGTTGCTCTCGTCCGTTCTCCCGTACCACTGTTCTTTTATTGAGGTTACATGAATATGCATAAGTTCATTAACATATGACGTCTACATACACACAAAGAGTACCTTGCCTGTGTGTGTGTGTGTGTGTGTGTGTGTGTGTGTGTGTGTGTGTGTGTGTGTGTGTGTGTGTGTGTGTGTGTGTGTGTGTGTGTGTGGACTGCTGATCAAAGGGTCAAACATCCTTGGTCAGGAAGAGGGTAGCCTCCCCCTCACCCTAGATGGTTCATCCTAGATAACACGGTGAGGAAGTCCTGCAGTTCATCTAAACAAAGAGCACTTAGACTAGAACAGACGCAACTACATTAATCCTACCATAAAACAATAAGACACGGTATGACCTCTCATGCTCCCAAAGTGCTGTCTAATACACACAAAGTTTGCAGACTATCAAGGATCAAAACCTCTACCAATCTACAACTAATTACAAAACTCTAAGCATATATAAGTAAATATTTCTAAGCATAAATGACAATCAACAATACAAATCTAACAGTAGAAGAGTACATCTCTGCATTAGGCTGCAGTGCAGAAGAGCCAACATAAACAAACACACACACGCACCTCTTCAGCATTCAAAAGTCGTCACATATCTGTTTGATGCAAGCTGACAGTTTCACTTCTAAACCGATTTACAGTGAAATGACACTTACACATCCTCACTCTCTGCTACAGCAGCAATGAATAGCCAAACACGTCACTTTTCCCCCCTAATGCCAACATGCTAAAATGTACATTGCATTTGTGTGCGTGTGTACGTGCATGGGATGTCTCTCATATACTCGCAACCTACAAGTATTTGTTGCATCTCATTCAAAGAAATCCTATTTCCTCTTCCAAAATTATCCGAGTAGTTATCTGACGTGGAGAGTCATCTATACATTTCTGATATATTCATGGATATTTAAATAAAGCAGCATCATAAAAGCCCCGCAGAACTATCCAAGTGTCATAAGAGTTCCAGCTTGACTTTATTGCTTTTGTCAAATGAATGTGTGGGGAGTAGTTTCCAGCCAAATCTATTTACTCCTAATAAAAAACTATGTCAGCTCAGGAGCTTACCTCAGTGACCACAACCAGTGCAAGGTTTAACCTTATTACAAACAATAGCTCCCCGATGGATATCTAGCAGTATGTGAAACGGTACTCCGTGTGTGTATCTGTGTGTTTAAGTATGAGTGTGTGTTTAGGTTTCCTTTTTAGTGGGGGTGTATCTTTGAAAATACAACTTACACACATCAATCCATCTCCTCATAAATGGACTGTCAGAAAAAGTTGTTTTTGTTCAAAGAAAAGCCAGATAGGAAGCAGGAAGGAGGCAAATAGAAGAAAGCGTGCAGAAAAGAGAAAAGAGAGGAGAGATCAAAAAGAAACTGAGCACACAGAGAGAGCAGTGGGTCTGATTGTGCAAAGAGTTTCTCCCTGCTGGGTTTAAACCCAATCTAGAGAATGCACAGCTGCCAGAGACCCTGATAATGAAATGATTCTGACATTGTTTTGTCAAGAAAATCAGGTTCAATAATCAGATATTTAATTGTATGGAACAGATTCTGCTATGACAACTTGACTTCATAAAAAAACTATGTGCAGATTACACTAATTTGTTCATGTGTTCAGCTCACTGTTCTCCTCAATACATGATGACAACACATTGTGACAGGCTGATCTTTCCCAGCCCGTTTCCTTCCCACCCACACGATCCATCTGCAAAAAGCACAGAGGCAGTCCCTGAATGTTACAGTCAGATGACATTTATGGCATGACAGGACACTTTTAACACATTCCCCACTGTATGTGTATGTGCTTATGGGTGTGTGTTCACATTAATGCGCGCATGTATGTGCGTGCAAACCCAGGATGTGTTCCCATCTAGTTAAATGTGACATTTCCACGGATAGCGCTTCTGAGGACAAAGCCTCATTAAAGGTTATCTTTTAATTACGAGAACAACTTGGGGTCATAACGAGGTTATAATGCCCACTTCTCCCCTTGCTTTCACACACAGAGTGACACGCCGGCGTGTTAAGAGTGGGATGTTTTGTCCGACCTGATATCAGATGTGAAACCACTCAACTTTAAAGATCAATCACCACAATAGCCGTATTGTCCTTTCTGTCCTTTCTAACGTCAGTGTCCGCAAAAACATTTACAGTACACACGCACATCTATCAAATCCTCAAACTGATAAGCACATAAAGCTAAACCAAATATGGTCTAATAGTTTAAAGTAATGTCAGCTTGTGAAATAAATTCTGCTCTGTGCTTAGTGGTATCCATTGCATCACCAGACTGAGTTTTAGGTAGGAATATGAAACTGTTAGAGACAGGCTAGAGCATCAGCGTGAATGTGCTAGAGTAAGGCTGCAGCCCTTTTATCATGCAGAGTGCATGACAGACAATTACAAGAGAAAAACTGGAAACTTCAGTATGAATCTTAAGCTTTGAGAAGTATGTAAAATAAATTTGAAACCTTTCCACAACTTGGTGTCTAAAAACACTTAGTGTGCAAAGATTAAATATAAGTTTAAAGCAGAAAAGGTTATTTTCCTGATATCACAAATATATGGGCTGCTGTAATTTGTTATAGACTAGCTTCGACTAAACTAAATTAGTGTGCACAAAAATCACTAATCAGGATCATAAGCACCACTCAATTTTATCTATTTATGCATTTATTTTTATAGATAAGGTATCTCCGGCATATTTCTTAGCTGAAGCACCTCTTACTCTGTACAAACCTAAAGAGCATCCATTAGCTTTTCTTACCACAGCAGCTGAATTTGAATGTTGTGTAAAAGAGAGTGATACTTGGGAGATCTGCTGGCTCCTCAAGTTAAAATGTACCCTTTCATAGCAGCAGTGTCTAAACACTTGACATAGCTCAGACTCTACCATCAGGTTCCAGCTGTTAATTCAATGTATACTGATAATGGTGCTCTTTAGAGAACATATAGTCTGATACATTTTCTCACTTTCCAATATTCCAGCTCAGACCATCACTACGTGATGTTCTTGTCCATTTATGGCCTCCAGTGTGGTACAGCATTCATTATAAACAACACTGTCTAAAAACAAGTCTTTATGCCTAACTGCTATGTTCTCAGCAGTTCTTTGGACTCCACAGGCAACATTAGTTTAAAATACTTGTATATATAACACAGTGCTTTTCATATCTGTCTCAGTATTATTAATTTGTCTGATGAAACCTCCCTCAATAAGCCTTCATCTGAACAAATTTGTCTGTGCTTTGAATCACTCGCTGTTGGTTTCATGGTTCAGTGATCTCATCTGGGTTTTTGTGAAGTATGAAAAGGTTTTAAAGGCTCAATTGTTATCTTCAGAAAGATCTCTTGCTTAATAATATCGTCAAGTAGGTTCATGTATCACCTGGCAAACTAAATACAACCCTGTCTAGCAAACTACAGACATGGAAAAATCTTTAAAAGAACAGAAAAACTAAACGCTTTCTTTAATCACATCATACCAATGCCAGTCTGAAGAACAATGCAAAGTGTGTCTACACTCAGTTTACCCAAGTAATTCAAGTATGACTTGAAAATAAAATATGACAGCTGAATAGCACTGAATTATGCAGCCTGCATCGCTGCTTGCCTTCAATGGCTTCCTATAATACTCTGTATAGTGTCTTAAAGTGCTTTGTATAATATCCATATAGAGGAGTGTCAGTGCAGACCTGTCAACTTCAGATGGTGTTTTGACAGCCTATTTTTAACCAAAACACAAATTTAATACATACATTTAAATGCTGTCTTGAACTAGAACAATAGCACTTAGTGGTGGAACAACAGAGTGTTTCAAGAGCATGAAACACTTGCTTTTCTCACTCAAATGAAAAACAGAACAGTTAAGTCCCACACGCACAAAAAGGAAAACAATTAACGAATCTCCAGCGACTTTGTATTGCATGATTTCAATTCTGAATTCATGCAATACAAATCAAATTATTCATGCAACACAAGTCAATTCTTTCTGCTAGCAAAAAAAGAACTAATTGCCTAAAAACATGCCTAAACTGTGCCGGGGTGTAACAGCACCAGGGTAAAGAACACACAACTAAGTTTTTATAAGTTGCCAAATCAAAAACACATTAATAAGATATGAGTCGCACCGTCTGCGAGAAAGGTAACCTTCATGTGCAACAACCACTTTGTCAATACGTCCAGCCCTCATTTGGCCATTGGCTTTCAGCAGCAAGTTTAACGCATTAAAGATATAATTTTCGTGGCTAATTCTGATTTTTGATTTGTGAGTCTGACATTAAAGGTGACCTCCCAATGCTGATGTTTTCTGATTCCACTATAATTGGTAACATATACAAAAAAAAATCTTTAATGCAAAATGTTATTTTCATAATGAAATAACCTATTAAATGTTATCATTTCCCCCAAAATGCAATAACTCTTTCCCCCATACAGTTTTTCACATTTGACGACCTCCCCTGTATCCTTAATGACCAGTTTTCAAATCTCAGTATATGTCAATAAAGACAAAGTTTGACATTAGAATGGTTTCTGGGTTATTTCAAGGGTAGCTGCATAAGCGGAGACCACCCTGACTCTAACTTCTGATCCACACGCATCAATTTTGTTCTATAAAACGACCTGGAATACATTTAAAAAGGAGCTTTAAGAGTTACTTCAAGTGGTAAATAGTTAAATTACAGGATCTAAAAAAAAATGCTGCCATACTGTATATATCGACATTTACCTAACATATTTTACGTTACCAAACAAAAGCAAAAGATTTATATGAACAAAAGAAATGTGCTTACATCATTTTCCATTACGTTTATAATTTCACCAGGTAACAGGACATTGACTCTTTTCTCTTTTTTACTCATCTCCATAATTTTGCTTGTAAATGCTTTGATGTTCTGACTGCTCATATCGAAACTGCTGGCGTACGGGAACATTATACTCGCTGTTTACTGTACGACAAAAGTGGCATCACATCCACTGGTGCAAGCCATGTTTTGGTGTCGTTTCAGCTGGTCGAGTACTTGTGTAACCCCCGTGTGTTTTGCCATTGCAGCACATGGGCTATACAGGAAGTATAAATACATTTAGGTGTGCGATGACATCACGGTCAGTACATGATGCAACCAATGTCTAGTGGATAAAATGGGCCCTTACAGCTGACTCTGATTTCTGGTCAGCTTTAACTAGACCCACTTTCATTTTGTTAGCTTCTTTAAAACATCCATGTTCAGCAGGGTTAAGGGGATTTACCACTTTTAAAACATGTCTTAAAACCAATTTACTTACCTGCACCACTATGTGCGTGTTGTACATGTATGAAAAGGATCATAATCAGACATGCGTAAGGCCAACCAGCCAGTCACTCAGTAACTGGTCTGGACTGAGAACACTAAATCCGCCAATTCTGGTCCCTGGACAGTCGATCGGTGCATCTCTAGGCACTCTGGTCTCTATTGCTATGCTGTGCACTGCACACATTGCTTGTGAACCACGCCATGACAGCAGATAACAGTGCTACTACGTTCATTGGTAGCTAAGTTTGATCTATTTTGGCAGTATTTGAGCCTCAAGAATCCCTTTGAGAAAATGCAAAACAGACACAAGAGGATAGATACAAATTATAAACAGGTACCAAAGTTAAAAGAATGACAAAGCTCTCTAATAACACTGGAAGATCTCCAGTTGTCTTTGTCTTGCTAAATGCAATAGCAGACATTCCAAGAGCCTGTTTGATTTGAGCTTTCTAGGACCAACTGGCTCCATTCCTCCATGTTAATGTAATCATATTACCACACAGGAACGCTTTTGTCATAGGCTTCTGTCAAAAGAGTAATGGAAATGCTCGCAGGCTTTATATAAGTAAGAAGGAGAACAGGGTCTAGAAAAAGAGCAGAGCTGTGTAAAAAGCCTATATGCAGGACCTAATTTCATGCAATCAACAAAGCCACTTTGTGTCAAACCTTTGCTCTTTTTAAATCCTGCCTTTAAAGAAGCTGCAGGCCTCTGAATCAAGACTTGGACATGCCTCACCGAGGCTTGCAATTTCATTTCACACTGAATAGAATTAGCCAATGGACCAACCTTACAAAGTGGCTTTAAAAGATTTTAGTTCCACCCCAAAACACTCAGCATGTGAAGATGAGAGTATGCGCATTTCTGTGAGTGCATGAGTGCATCAGACAGAAATGTGTAAAAGAAATAGATTCAAAAAGGTCATGACTAAAATGTCTTTTTACTTTAGACAATTACCTAGGAATGCTCCACTGCAGGGGCGGCCTTTAATATCAATATGTCCATTTCATCTGAAGCCAAGTATTTGCCTCCCACCATGACTGCAGAGAGAGAGTGACTGAACACCCAGGAGAGCAAGACTGAGGTAACAGCCTCGCTACCTGCACCTCTCTCTCTTTGTGTTTCTCTGTTGGTGTCTGTTGCTCTCAGTCCAAAAATTTGCTGTCTTTTAGCTTTAGCTCTATATTTCCTAAACACACTAGTTATTAAAACATAATTATTCCAATTACCCTCTTTTTAACCAGCATCGACTTTGTTCATATTTTTGATTATGCACCAGAATTTCAAACCTCCTAATGAACTGAGACACATCGCATCTTTCCCTGCAATTTCCACTGTGAGTTTGTTAGATTAAGATGTGATACATGAAAGAAGGACAGAGATACACAGAGCGCAAGAACAACAGGAAAAAAAGAGTAAACTGAACCTCTGTGTTTGCTGCTTTGTGGTTCTGGCTATGCTCCAACAGGGCCTCAGGACCCAGTGTTGCAGTTCTGATGAAAAGAGCTCTGCAGCCCCACTCTTCTCTCACTGTTTCCTCCAACCATTTCTCCAGTCCCCACAGCCCCCCAGCCCGCATCATTCGCCTGTACTTGTTAGTTTTCCCCACACCTCTTGCTCCCTCCCTGCCTGTACCCTGCCATTGTGATCCATGTGTTGTGCTCCTGCAGAGACTTGCTGAGGCAGCAGAAAGAGGGAATATTTACAGATCAGTCAAATGGGGTTGAGCTCTGCTCCTATACTGCACACTCACAGTTCCTCGTCAATCACTGCTACAACAGCAACGCACAGCCAGGGACACTGCTACACAAATACAGGCATTTTAGCCACTCTGAATCTGAGCACACAAACATTCTCACTTACCAGTCTGTCCATACACATATTCAAACCCTTCCAGGCAAGTTAAAAAAAATATTTATTTTTTATATATGTATGTATGTATGTATGTATGTATGTATGTATGTATGTATGTATGTATGTATATATATAGATATATATATAGATATATATAGATATATGAAATATACCTTGTTAGAAAGCTTCAAAATAATCTATACCTTCTCCTAGGGCAGAGCAATATGGACCCAAAGTCATATTGTTAGGCTCAGTGGCAATACACCATAGAGCCATGTGAAAATTAAAGTTCACAGGGTCCAAGTTTAGACAATGCACTACTCAGAGAAGTTCATGACAGTTCCTGAGTACATGAAAAACCCTAAACAAGTACGGCTTGTTGGGAAGGGTTGCCCCTTCTCTCTAAAAAGAACATGGTAACATGACTTAGGTTTGCAAAGTTGCATTTCAACAAACCACAAGGCTTTTGGATCCATATCCTTTGGAAGAGACAAGACCAAGGTGGAGGTGTTTGGGAAGACGGTAGAGCACCACATTTGGTGAAAACCAATCTTTGTGGTTTAAAGCACAAAGACTTTATACCTACTGTCAGGAGGGATGATGATTAGGGCTTGTTTTATAGCCACACAACCTGGGCACCTTGCAGTAATTGAGTCGACCATGATTACATCAAGCTATTGCTGGTGGTTCTACAAAATGCTACACAATCACGGGGTGCACTTAGTTTTAGCCTAGAATCACATGAAGCATGACTCTTAACATCTGTATACATATTTGTCGCCTCTTTTAATGGTTCTGGAAGCAGCAGTAACAAAAACTCTGTTAACATTATAAAGTAACAATACCAACTCTAAAACATTCAATTAAATTCAATTCAGTTTTATTTATATAGCACCAAACAGTTGCCTCAAGGCACTTCATATTGTAAGGTAAAGACCCTCCAATAATACAGGGAAAACAGAGAAAACCCCAACAATCAGATGAACCAAAATATTAAAAGGTGATCAAAGTAAGACAAAAATTAAGGTGTTAGGGGAAAAAAAAAATCTTCTACTTTGGAAACATAAATACATTCAACAAATTCCTTTTTTCCCCATGAAAATCATGTTTGACTTGTGAGCGAGTCAGTGTATTGCAAGCATCCGTTGGGTAAAATAAACAAGCTTAAGAATCTGACCAAGCATTAGCTGGTATATTTCAGTCAACATTGAACATGTAGTGAGCCGCGGTAACCAGACCAACTGCTCATGCTCTAAAAATCAGCCTCAGCCAAAATAAGACTAAAGGTCAGAAAATGCTAGGTGAACTAGGACAACACATTCACACTATACAGGCCAAAACATGAGCGTATGCCCACTTTCATGAGTAAAAGTGAGAGACATGCAAGCCTTACAAGGCATTCACTGCTGTTTTAAATGGGTGATTCTTATGGGGTTTTTTTTTTATTGCTTTTCTGTATGGGTGATGCCTCTTGGGAATAAAAAGATGTAGCTCACTCTTTTATCTTCACTCAGGAGCAAATACTCTGATTCTGCGTGTTCACAGCAGGGACCTAATCAGAACAGCACACGTTGAATGTAGATGCAAAAAGATTATAAAGATGCAGGCTGGAAAAAAAACAACCTAAAGCTGCATGTGTGTAACTTGTCAATTCTGCTTTCATGAGTTAAGTTCAAAGATTGAACTTAACTGTCTGAACTGAACTTGACTATCTGATCTGTTATTGCCAAAGCCAGAAAAACAAGCTACAATGTAACACAGCAAACTGAAAACCCATCGTTTCTTTCTACCCTTTCTCACTCTTTTCCTGTTTATTCTACAATGCCTTAACTTGTGGATATGTAAGGGATGAATCACTAAGTCCAATGAGGGGGGGGGGTCACAGACAATGCAGATAAGCACACATACACACAGTAATGCACTGCTCTGCTCTAAGCAAACAGATGATGCTGCCAAAGAGAGGTGTTGCGCCTGCTAACTCTGTCAGCCCAACAAGGTCAGCACTGAAAACACAGGCAACGTGTGTGCCTGTGTGTGTTTGTGAATGTGGACTTTTTGTGTGAAGTGTGTAAACAGCATAGGAGACCTTGACATCCACTTTCCAAATCTACTACCCAGCTGGGTAGAAGCTCTTACGCCCTGATCACCCTGTTGCTGTGCTGACACCCTGTCAATTAATTTGACCCTCCCCACCCTCTGGCCTTGTTACATTACAGCACCTCTTTGCCCACCTCTCCCACCTTGGTATCTTTGTACCTCACCTGCCAGTAGGGTCAACAAGAGCCATAATGTCAGCAACTAGGCTGGCATCAGGGTAACACTTTGCCCAATGATGATGTCACTCAAGGATAAAGAGTCACACTCAGTGTAGCAGCTGTGACCTATTCAAAACTTTATTTCATGGATTCATCACATTTAAGGTCATGAACTTGTGCATATCCGATGTGACACACTCAGAGGCTTAATGTCACACTTTAATGCTTTTAAATCATACTTAACACTAATTGGAAATGACATTAGTTATCAGTCATTTTAATGGTCATCCTCCAAACATCCTGCTTAATTTATGTTTAGCATATCAGCAGTGTAGCTCGTAGCACGTAGGTTGACTGGGTCCACCTCCTGACACAATGACTGAAGCCAATTAGAGTCTGCTGTGAATAACTACTACCTTACATTTCTGTGCACTTATGCAGTATGGATGAAAGATGACAGCATGGCACCAAAACAAAAGTTTTCTCAATTATAGATTAAGCTCCTTTTTTTTGCACATTTCCAATTTATACTGAAAAAAATATATATCACAAACCATATGTTTCAGATGAATTCAGAAATTATTTATGACTTCCATGTGTTTTTTAACCTGATGTTTGCAAATTACCATTACACACAACTCCACAGTATTGATATTTTTCAAAGGGTAAGATCTTTAATTTCTTTCACACCCTTCAAAAACATTTAACATTAGCACATTTGTGAATATGGAGTGTAACAGACATCTTGTTATCAAACATGTTGCCTGAAGACACACTGACCTGAGCAGGGTGGCCATCTGTATGGCTAGTGCTGCAGATCTTTCGTTTATTTTGGTCTGTTTGAAATGAGCCAACAAAGTCCATTTCTTCTCTGCAGACATGAACTGTCGGGAATGTTGAAAACCTCATCTCTTTCTGCTCCATCTACATTGTGTGCCTCGCTGTCTACTTGACTGTTGCCTTTTTTCTGCTGTCTTTATGTCTATTTGTCCATCTGTCTGTGTTTCTCATTCGTTTTCAGGAGTATTGGAGAGGAATGCCTCAAGTAAAAGTTGAGCCAACTCTGAGCCAGACGTTAATAATTGAGGAGGGCAGGAGGCGAGAGAATGGCTCCTGCAATATTCATATGTCATATTGACTTGACTGCCAGCCACTCACCCATGCACCCAGTACTTATGAAGTCTCACAGATGACTGAGGATGCAATGTTGTGTCCTCCCCCATCCCCTGCCTCCCTACTATCCCCCTTTTCTTCCCACTATACATTTTCTCATCTCCCGTCCATATGCCACCTCCTTTTTCTCCACCCTCTCCCTCTCTCTGCTGCCTCTCCTCTTGTCCCCTTCTCTTTCTCTCTGCCACTTCTTCTCATCCCCTTCTCATCTGCTGCCATCTCTCTGAAGATTATGGCATGCCCATGGGCCAAATTCAATTATAGGCCAAATTAAAGAGATGCTTCTCAATTCCCTTAACAGAAAAAAGGAACACACACATGCACCAGATATGCCAAGGCTACAATCATACACATACACAAAACTAACACAGCACATATAGCCCACCACATCCTGCCCACTCAACACATAAACAAAAAGGCAGATATATAAATTTCCCAAATTTTCCAACATAATAAACCATTGACAAGTAAACCGACAAACTCATTTCAGATTGTGTTCTCAAGTTCGGCTCCCTCTCCAAGTGTTGTTACATCACTGACAAAGCTTTCCCACTGTTTCTCACTCAAAACCTGCCCTCTCTGCTTCTCCATCTCTCCAGGCCTGAGATGTAGTTATTAATGAGCCATATTAATCATAACATCGCTGTGAGTAAGAAGCCAGACGCCTGACTGTTCCAAATCTAGGAGGACAATCTGATGAATTAGACAGCAAAGCAGGGAGAACCATCGTTAGTACCAGCCGTTTCCATTTTAACATCAGCTTTAAAATATCAAATCCTCAAAAAGAGTTGGAGCGGTTCTGAGGTCAACCAATTATCGAGCGCCGCAAGCAACACTGGCTGCCTTTCAACATGATTAGATCTGAACCCACCAGAGGACATCCGGTCCACTTGTTCTCTTGTATAAAGAGCTAAGATTAAAAAGCTCCGAATGAAATTTAAAAACAATGTTTTTGTATATGCTGTAAATTCTGCATCTGCTGCTCCAAGAGTCATTTCGGGAGTGAGATGAAGAAGAAAGAGGGACGTGATGAGATGAAACCCGTGCATCTAAAAAATAAATAAATAAATAAAAAATAAAAATGACAACATACATTTTGGTAATTTGCATTGTTTTTGCTCGGAGGGCTTTAAGAGGCGGAACAACTGTCATGACTCCCAGGCCAATAAAATCCACTGAAAATCTATGAGAACATTTATTAAAATGCAGAATTTGTGCATGCATTCCTGAAAAACAATTTTTTAATAACACACTTTTTTTTTTAAATAAAACAATGAAAGGATAAAAACAGTACAGTGCTGCTACAGTACAGAGGCATGCCAAATAGAGGTGTTTTAAAGTCCACTTATTTGTATTTGTCAACTTATTCTATATATTTTTTTAAATTAATTTAGTAATTTTATCCATCTGGGATAATGACACCATCCACAGTCAGTTCATTCAGTTGTTGCTACACAGCAAGTGCTGCAATCTTGCTGAAGAAGAAATGCTGCTCGTGCCACTATTCTGTAGAAAGTCCTACCATCATCAAATGCTCTCTGCAGAAAGAGACCCACAAGGAACCTGTTTTATTGATAACCTGTTGCTTATACACTAATAAACAGTATTATGTCATTTAAGACAGTATCTGCACTTCCTGTTGACATATATGTACACCTAAGCACACCCATTAAAAACCCCAACGCAATGAGAACACAACCACTACAGTAAAAATCCCTCCAGAGTTCAAATGCCTTACAAGTCCTATGGTGGTAATGCATGTGTAGCATTCTGCCCAGGTATGCAGGTATGTGCACGTGGCTGAATGTGCTAGGTGGGTGTTGCTGTGCATCAGGATAAAGGAATAATAATAGTACACCAAGCTGAACAAATTGTGCCAACGTGAAATAGCCATAAACCAGCATCTGTCCATACTGTCCTTCCTGAACCAGGTTTGTAACGTTAGTCCACACCAACACCCAGTTAACCACACACACACAGACAATCAATTTGTTGAGCACAAGCACAGTGCAGTAATAAATATGCAAATAACCACACAGTTTGTGTTTGGGCGAGCATCTGTGTGTGCGCTAAAGGAAACAAATAGTACTCGCAAGGAGAGTAGGCGTAAGCTTTTGTGTCATCCTGAGCTGAAATAACACACGGCGAACAATGCCCAAGTTTGCACCCAACACGCTCAGACAAAAATGACCTATCCATGATAGGGACTGTGTACAGATGGATCAACAAATACAAACGGATCAATTGGAAAGCAGTACTATCCACTTCCCCTCCAGCCCTTAAGCACAAACACACTCTCCATGACTGTGACAGTGGGATGGGAGAGGGGGTGTCTGTCATTGTCCTGTAAGGGGATATCTGAGCTGATGTTGGCGACTTATCCACACTCTTCATAATCCATTGTGTGTCTATTTTTGTGTGTGTTGGTGTGTATGTGTGTAGCCGACGAGGCCTGCTGTTGTTGATAAGGGCTGAGGGCTTAGTCCTCAGTCACAGGGACACACTCGGAGCATTAATGAGCCCACAGCACAGAGGAGAGCCTCTGCCAAAAAGGTCTTTATCAGACACTAGGAGCCTGTGTGTGCATGTGTGTGACAGAGAGAGAAAGTGAAAGGGGAGATTCCCTGTGTGTGTGTGTGTGGGTGGGTGTGTGTGTTTTAACACAGTGCACAGTACTTTGGGTAAAAGTCCTGATGATCAAACACTCTCCCTCTTCACACACACAGAGCACTGCCTTAGTAATAGCCTGAAGGTGAGGCTGAAGGTTGAGATGCAACACACAGCAGTCCTGTCTGAGAGGGCACATCCATCACATAGACAGCTTAAACTCAATGCCTGTGTATGTATGTGTGTGTGATATCACAAGTTAGTTAGTTGGGTAATAGGGTGATTCTGTTAGAGCGACCCAAGCCAAGCAACAAGGTGAATGAATGACAGGGTATTATATTGGTTGTCAACGTGGGGCGGTGGATAAACGTCAGAATCAAAATGAAGACATGGACAGACTGACAAAAGGAGGGAGACACGGCTGCCAAGAAGAAATGTCTGGGTGTTCGTTTGCAGCAGTCGGTTTTGTGCACAACACAAAAAGAACAATATTTCTGCACAGTTCTCATATACACTAGTACAACAGCAAGAGATGGGTATTTCAAAGTGTACACAGAGCCAGGGGAGAAAAAACACTCACCTATGCACAACGCTGCAGAAAAACTGTTGTCAACTCCAACTTTGTGATGAATGGCTTTTCTTCCACTCTCCTTCTGATTTGTCATGTTTCAGTAACCATTTGCATTCGCAAAGCCACCAGCATTGTGGCTGATCGGACACACCCCTCTCACACACTCTTTACACTCCTGCCATCTGGAAAAAGATACCGAAGCATTCGGGCACGCACATCCAGACTGTGCAACAGCTTTTTTCCACAAGCCATCCGTCTCCTCAGCAAAAAGGGACTGACTGATAAACACGCACACACACACATACACTAACATTATCACTCAGCTTAACTCAAATACCTCAAAACATTGAGACTGGACTGACTAACCAACACAAAGCGCAAACACACTGACCTATACCACCAAACCATCGCACACACCAACCTGTAAATGCTCTTTTGCACAATATTATTACTAGATATATTATATATTATTATTTTTTTTGCACTAACTTGTCTTGTAGCACCTTGGTTCCTGGAGGAACGTTGTTTCGCCTCACTGTGTATTTTTAAACTGTATATGGTTGAAGTGACAATAAAGTTGAACTTGGAACTTGGAACCAGGAGGCATTGCTTTCATCTGTGAAAGGTACAAAGCAGAAGGAGGAAGGATGGTGACATCAGGCAATGTGATGTATAGTCTCTGTTAAGGACCTGGATTTTGTTTATCATTTCGTTTTGAATTATTAAGTAGAATCAAGAAATCAATCAAATAAGCAGCCAATCGGTCTGTCGTCCAAAGAGAAACAGATGAAAAGAGGACCGAGCAGAGCGAAACTTGAGGGAGGTTTTGAAGAATTTCAGGTTTAGGACTGTGCATTAAGAATTAATGGGATCTAAGTGATGCTGGTTTGAGATTACAGCAGGGGTGGGGTTCATTCAGCTGTAGAGTGATACTGGCGCTTGGCAGCAAGGAAACTGCTGAGTTGTGTGTACCATTTCACAGTGGGGAGTATTTCTCAGATATACACACACAAGAGGAGAAAGTTGAAGCAAACCAGTGGGGGGCAGAAAAAATATTTGGTATATAAAAATTCTACCTTCAGGTAACAAGAGCACCTTTGAAAGTGGGTCAAACTGAGTAGCATACCAATTATGAGATTTAACATGAAACCTGTCAGTGACATTTTTTTTTGTTTTGTTTGATACATCTGGTCACACATGGCAACTTCAGCTGTCTGTCTTTAAACTTCTTATTTTTCTCTGTACGTCTATTAATGTGTAGAAGTTATTTATAGATATGATATCATTGTAATTCACATTCTAATTCATATTATATCAAACTGAGTGAATAAAAAACGACATACATATATTAAGAGAAAATCACTATATGGGGAATAAACTGATGTAAATTGTGGCAGAAACCTACTCTAGATGATTCATTAGATACTGAGATTACTAAACTGGTCATGCATCTGTACTGCAGCCTGCATGCGAAAGACACCGAAGCACATATGCTCACATAACATGTCTGGTTCCTTAAGCAGCGTCTGTCTGCTTCCCCAGCCCTCGAGTAATAGCAGCCATTACCGCGCCCATGCAACATGAGCGCACACTCACACATTGTCCAGCAGGTTATTACAGTGGCAGTGTAGCTTATTACCCTGCCTCGGCACCACTCAATTATTCAGCCTGAGTCTACAGGGAAAGGACTTGCAGCTCAGTGTGCTACTTACAATACGCCTAAGTAGGCCAAAGAGACTGACTTAAGTATGACACAGAGACGCAACAAAAAAAAATCACCAAAGTAAACCATGTAGAAATTGGCAACTGCAAGATTACATATTTTCCAAGCTGCTTTAGCAATTCGGTTCATGTGTGTGTGGCTTGTTTTCCTCGTGCTGATTTCACTTTATGGACAAAAAAAGCAAGTCATTCTAACATAATTTCTTACATTTCATGATAAAGACTGTCTTTAGGTTTGGGACTCAGTATTAGGTTTAGACATACCTGGTTGAGAAGGTTTAGGAATCCAAATGATCCCTCTTTACTCCTTGAAAGCCTGTTAGGAGTAACCCTTGAAGGGCTTTTCTAAACCAAGCAGTTTCTGTTACATGTCAGGCATACTTATAGAACAAAATAGCTGGGTTTGCATTAGATGTTAGTTAAAAAGAATGGTCTAATTGTCATCAAACAACATCTATATCTGCCGTTAAGGGCACAGGGGAGGCAGTCAAATATCATCTCCTTATGAGGGAAAGAGTTAAACAACAACATGACACAAATCTCACATCACATTTTTGCCACATTTGACCTTCAGGATGGAAGTAGTACTAAAACTGGAATATCCCCTGTCAAACAACTTTGTCAGACTGATTATATTCACACAAACCACAGAGGTCGATACAACCTTGTTTCATTCGTCCAAAGTTTATTAAATATTTTTACAATCTCGTGGAGAAATATAGAGACGGGAGAACGGGGGCAGAGGGGGGGAAGAGAAAAGAGGGAGCAGATCTATTTTAGAGTAAGCTTAAGCAGAGCTGTGTTGAAATAGAAGCCCTGACCGACCAAGCCATGATCTGGGGACTTATTAAAGACTCTTATTAAAAGTTAAGGAAGGCCCTAAGAACCTTACAATAAGCGAGGGGGTGAGTGAATCACACAGTGAAGGGGATGATGCGTGTGGCAGGGAAAGGATTGTGTTTAAGCGCTTTCCATTGCTCTCTCTATTCCTTCCTTTCCTTTTTCAGTCTCACACACACACACACACACACACACACAAACCCCAAGACCCTCTTTCTTCCCACTCATCTGCAGTGAATCCTCCTCACTCTCCAACCAGGTCAGCTATATAAAGTCCACAGTTTTAGCCTAATTTCTGACAGCCTGAAGACTTTATACAAACACAATGCGAACACACAAAAGCAGTTGCGTGTGCATGTGCAATTGCTGGTTATAGACCTGGGAGCAAATCCTTTTTCCTGTACTGTTTGGCAGTGTGCAGCACAGTCATTGAGCATAACACAGCCCTGATGCAAGCTGATTTCGTTTGGTGCAGTCCTGTGTAACTGCAGCCTGTCCCGTAGAGAGTAGAGGGAGTGCTGTACCACCTGCTTATTGATCAGCTAAAAGATACGGCCTACAGAGTTAAACATCAAATGCCAAAGGAGGTGTTGGTGTTGAGCTGACTTTCTACCTCCCCTGGAACTGAGGGGATGTGGCTCAAAGACCAGAGAGTGAGCGATAACCTTAAACAACGGGTGACAATAAAGAAAAAGTAGCATATATGTGTGCTTACTAAGTCTTTCTCTTTCCCTTCTGTTTAAATACTACCCATCTACCTATTGTCAGTGCTTTGTCCTTCAAACCAAAGGAGGCAGGAAGTATAATGGAAACCATAGCAACGAGACAGCACTGCTTAGCGTGAGCAAGGATGGATGAACCTATGGATAGACGGGTTTTCTGAGAGGACAGCTGAAGGGGAAGTGAACTGAGAATATATGCTGAAAAAAATAATATGATTCTCAACACTGGTTTTCCACACCCTCCCCCTTACACATATGTTTGAATAACACAGATGTACATTTACAGACACACACTTCAGCATACACCGTGTGTGGAACTTCACTTTCTTGGCAGATCTGCAGGACTTTGAGGCATAATGTGAGCCGGTGCTTTGGTTTAATAAGGGCTCTGTGGGGGTTTTCTTCACAATTTCCAAGTCTCAGCTATCAAAGTTACTCATTAAACATATACAGCCCACGGAACTAAGCTGGACTCAAACCAACAGAAAGCACACAGTTATTCCCAGTCACAGAGGTTTTGGCACTAAGTCTGTTTTATGAACCTTAGCTAAAAGCTTGCAGTGGCTTACAATGTTAAGCTAGTTTCCCCCCGAGCACCAAGCTGGAATTATAATGTCAAATTTAAAACAAATGTCACTAAAAACAAACATACAAGGATTAATGTGAATTTATTCTAATTTATTCCAGACTTAATCCCTCATAATATCCCTCTTAAGTAGCTGTAAGCAGACAAATGCACACAAGCTCACACGGGCAGTAATACCTGAGTCAGGCCTCTTTTCCAAAGTAGCCATCACTAGGAGTAGACAGATAGCATGTCTTTCTTGTTCATTCTGTCAGGTGATACTATGCATTCGCATTCATTGTAAAGCCAGAAAACAACTTTGAGAGCATCTTTACCCTAGAAAATCTAACATGCAGCATGTTTTAGCCAAACAAAATCATGTAGTGGCAGGCTTCAGCATGTGGTATCTTCATTTTTTTTTTTTTTTGCCTTCATAAATGTTAATCTGCTGGAGGTTTACCATGTTTATAGGACAATTAACAGCATGTTTAGGTAAATGCATTAGCCAACTGTTTATTTTAACCATGGCTTTTTTAGAAGACAATTCTTAAAATGTTGCCTCTTTTCGCCAAACTGAATTAAAATTAATTTTTCCTTATGTATTATTTTATTACAAACATGAATAATTATTTTCCTTAAGTTAAAATAACCATCTTACCTTTTGCTAGCTTGTAACTCTCCACGGCTCCAGCTGAATTAACGCCAAGACATGATGTGCACAGTGCTGCAACCTTATGGTAAAAGAAGGAAATTATCCCAACTGTGCTTCTGAAAAACATTTTTAGCAACTAACTGACTATATTAACTAATAATGGACGCAACTAATGCTGTAATTGTAGTAAAAACAGAGCCGGAGACCTACAGTAAACTCAGGTGGTTTCTCTTTGACTGATCAGATAAAGTCCCAGTTAAAATCTCCCTGCATTTCTTGTTGCCCTTGTTAGCCATCATTATTATCTGAACTTTATAAATGCTGTAAATTAATGGCCTTTTGGTAAACAGCATCAATGTTATGAGTAACACGTGAGTAACATTAATACAGAACCCTGACTAAGAGTCAAGGCCTAGAGTAATTATGGCCCATGGGTACCAGCATGTATTGTTGTACAGTTCACATTTTAGGTGGACTTATTCAAATACATTATTCAATTCATCACCATTGGTGACAGTATTAATATTACAGGAAACTGTTCAGAATCAATGATTACATTATAATTTTTGTACCGTCATATTATTACTGTACCTTTATGTATTGTACTGTGTACCACAAAAAAACATGTATTGAGAGGCTCAGAGATTTGGGAGTTCACCATATGAAAACTTTCCCTAAAAGCTGTGTTGAAGGTGTTCTCCTGAAGTGGAAGTCATCAAAACACACCTGCTGGGCTTTCCAATTGCAGCTTACTTTAGGTCTAAATGCACAACTGCTCCGTCACAGTTTCTTGAATTTGGCTGACACTGACTGACAGTGTTTTGGTCTGAATCCTACTCCCCCATGTTGTTTTGATAGATTCACAGGGATCACAGAGGAGGTGAGAGGAAGTATACAATGCACTACTGCACTGACGGACACAGATATGGAAAAGAGTACTTTGGTTTTTCCTTTGATTTATACCAGTGGACCAAACATTTCTCTATTGAGAGATGGACACCAAAATATTCAGACTGTGCCTTCAAACTCATTACAAAAATAGCAAGTATTAAAGAAGGAAAATGTAGTATTTTGCATTCACAGCTAAGTTTCAAACCTTTTTTTCAGTATTATTATTTTTCATTGCCCGCCCACAAATGGACAAAACTGATTCATGCTATTTATTTTTCCCATTTCCCATGAAACAAAGTTTTACATTTACCCTAAGTTGTGACTTGATGCACTCCACCAGTGAACGCAACTAGTGTCAAAGCAGCTGAGGAAGACTGATTTAAACAATTTCATCTCATGTCATTTCCACATCCTCTAGTCTCCCTCTGCTTCTGCAATCTTCCTTCCATCGTTCCATTCATTAAACTGGCCCCTCTCCTTGTTGAAAGACTGACAAGAAAGCTGGTTATTCAAATTTAAATCAACACTGACAGAGAAGCAGATGTAAAAGGAGAGAGGGGGGTAAAGAGAGCTACAAAGCTTGTAACCTGACGTTGTTAGTATTAATGTGATTCCACCGCAAGGGTTGAGATCGATGCAGTCAGATGAGGGACTGTGTTAACATCCTAATCTCTAATAGCATCAGAGCAGCCAGACTATAAAAACCTCCACCAGTTCAGCTATGCACACACACACGCACACAAGCATAGATCAAGATGATAAGACAGACTGAGGGGACACAAGGAGCCATTAGAGGAATACCTGCATTGTGTGCTGAAAGAGCATACCCAGATAGCCCTGATGACCCCATACATGTTCTTCACTGCTGTTCACAAAGAAGCTCAGCTCACTGGAACCCACAGCCCAAAGAGCATGTAAAAAAACACCAGATTGATTCATTCAGCTACAGTATTTACTGTGTTATTTTAAGGAGTATCTGAAATCGAATATTTCAGCTGTTCTGTGTGAGCAATGCAGATATGAGCTTCAGATATACAACACTGCAAAAGTTTTCATTTACTTACGTTTTGCTTCCAAGGAGTCAATTATCTTTTAAAGAGGTCTTCAACAATAGTTCTCCAGCCACTTAACACTGATCACTAATCATTCAGGCATAAAAAAGACACCTAACTCAAAGGACGACCCAGTCATGTGTCTACACATAATAGACAACTTAGCAACTGATTTTGTCACAAAAACACATTATTTTTTTCTCATTTCTTTAGTTGAATCTATGAGAAATAACAGAGATAACACAGTTTGACAGGCATAAAATAGTATTTTTGCACCAAGAAAGGGATTCCCAAAGTGCTATAGGTGAAAAACTTGGCAAATCTCAGCATGGTGTGCAAATTTGAAACCAGACAAATATAGGTCATAAAGAAAGAAGTAGTAGGCCTTAAAAAATCTGCAGCAAACAAATAGTATCTGAAAGTCATGTTCTTAGGATAAGAAATCCAACAAAGACTTGGCATGGGACCCGAGAGATGCATCTGGTCATTCAGTTCATACTTTTTACTCTTCACCAAAAGCTCATCAGAAATGGTTGTAGTGGAAGGATGGCTGTCAAGAAGCCAAGAAAGGATTTTCAACGAAAGCCAACAGGGAGAAAAGGCTGGTTTGCAAAATTACACAAGGACAAGAACTGGACAGAAAATCAGTCAAATCAGTTCTGAGGGAGTGAGGAATCCCAATTTGAAATGTTAACTTCAAATCATCAGTATGTATGGAGACGGTCCAGAGAGTATCTAAGTAATAAAATAGAGAAGAGGCTCTGCCATGGTTTGCATCTTAGGGGACTTTGTCAAAACTGATGGAATTATGAATGTAGAATAGTACTGTCAGATTCAGGATATAACACCGTATGGAAAGTGTCCAAGTGGCAACAGCATGACAGCTTTTCAACATGACAATGATCCCAAACTCATTGGCAATCCAGGAAAAGTATACCTGGATGGAAAAAAACACAATGGACTATTATCAGTCATTGACTGGCCTCCACAAACCCAACGATCTCGACATTATTAAAGCAGAAAACAGCCAAAGACGAGCTTTGAATGCCCTTTAAGAATAAGAAGCCTGGAGAACTATTGCTGAAGACTACTTAAAAAAATTACAAGAAATCTTGCCTAAGAGAGTTCAGGCTTTGTTGATGAATTATAGTGATCATACCAAATATTGTCCGCACTAAATTTTTGCTACTTTCTGTTTACATTTATGTTTGCAGATGTTTCAATAAATCACTCTACCTATTTCCCACTTTCAAAGCAAAGTATAAAGAAATGAAAGGTGACTTTTGCACAGTAGTGCAACTCATAATGAAGCTGCACTAGACAAAATTTGTATGTGGGAGAAAAGAGACTATCATCAACCTACTTAAACAACTCCAGGCTGAGAAAGAACAACTCTTGCCTTTCTAAGCAACATGGTTTTGCCCTATTTGCTAAAAATAAAATGTTGGTGGCAGACATATTCAGAGAAGAGAGAAAGGCACATAAAGTGACAATTTTAAACTGGGAACGAAACACAAAAAATCCTAATAGCACCATAATCATGTCATCCAAAAGTGAAAGATGAACTGATTAACTCTCACTGATATTTAGAGCTGTATAGTAAATACACAAATAGTTTATATAGTTCATACTTGTGGCTTCTCCTGTAATATGCTCAGATTGCATAACTACAGAAAGCATATGAGGAGTTTAAAATAGCTACTCTTTTTGCTAAGATCACATTCAGCCCAACACTCTGCATGCCACACGGCCCAAAAGAGAGTTGGAAAAGCCTTGGGCTATTCAAACCCATTTCCAAAACTCCTGGGACACTAGGTAAACAAAGTAAAAAGAAAATAGAATCATTTGAAAATCAACATCCCACAACCAATTAGGTCAATTGGCAACAAGTCAGCAACAAGACGAGTCTTTGGAGTATAAAAGGAGCCTTCTATGAATAAAGATAGCAAGGTTTTCAACACTCTGTGAAAGACTGCAGGGAACACATTAAGAATTATGGTTTTTAGCATAAAAATGCAAGAAATTAAGAAAAAGATCGAGTTTTAAAAAGTCAGGATCTGTGAAGTCTGTGACATCAAGAGGCTAGACAGTGCCGCTTCAGCCTAAACAGTGCTGCTAGCTCACCAATGTCTTCTTTAGGGAAGACATTGCTTTTTTCAGCAATCCACATTCTGCATATAACACAACAGCACTGCTCTGCATTAAGAGCCTGAGCTATAAATGGGCCCACAGAAAATATGCAGCGTACAAATTACAAAAAAGCACTATTTTCAAATAACAAATTTAGGTTTTAGGTGATTTAAAAACTGCCACATTCTGTTTTTATTACATTTATACAATGTCTAGCACTTTTTTTAATGGCTCATGTCGACAATAACAAAATATTTTAAAAAGCGGTCTTTACTTTTCTATGAGCCTCATTGCTGTAAAACATTCCAAATCTAATTCTGACTCATTAGTAAGCCTCTGGGGTGCTCCTGTCTCATACTGCAGACACAACCTCTGAGACTTGAATGTGTGCATGTTTGAGACAGCGTCTTTAATTACCCAGGTAACACATCCAGATGCTCCATCACTCTGGCAATGGCAGTGATTAAAAGGAGTAAAATATTCATTTCAATCAGACACCCACATGCCACATGTATAATTAATGTGCAGCGGAAGGACGCAGCAACTTTTACACCAGCGACACACATACACACGCTTTTCCATCACCATATTCCCTCTGCACATAACAGCCAGCTGCTGCATTTGTGTGTCTGTCTTTGTCGGGGCGGATCCAAGAAATGGAACCGTGGATGAGCCACTTCGAGCAATACTCCACAGGGAGGTCAAAGGTTAGCCAGACTGCATTCTGGGACATCATTCAGCCACCTACACAGCAGATGTGTTGTGTTGCTCTTTCACTGCCTTTACTCTCTCTGGGAGTGTTTTTGTTGGGAAAACAGCATCTTTAGTTTGCCACTTATCAAGCATTCAGCTTTCTGTGGTGTGGGTGTGCTGCCTTCACTGCTCCTTCTTCTACTTTTCAACAGTTCTGTGTTTATGTCAATACCTCAAAATACCTGTGAGCGGTTTGCAGAGGTCTCAGAAGCTGTCTGATGTCTCTAGTGGGTGGAAGACTATACAAACTCAAAACAATGTGAGACTTAAGGTGAATTTACAGACATAAAGTAGACATTTGATTTTGAACTTAGTTTGTGGAAAAGATCTTATCTGCTCAAGGCTGCGCATGCGAACAGAGAAACCACATCGAACAGGACTTTCCCATGCAGGATTCGTGCTGCATGTTAAAAATTAAACATCTGATTTGCATGTAAATCACCCCAAAAGATTCTCTCTTTCACACACTTGAAATGAAATCTTTTCTTTTCTCCTGTCAATCCCCATGGTTCCAGTTTGTTTTCTATTTCTGTCCTTTCAATCCATCTGACTGCTGTCTCTTTGTTTCCCTTGATTAATCCCTCTGTCAAAGTATTGTTTAGACTCCAGCAGTAGGCTACAATTACTCAGCGCAGTGTGTGTATTGTATCACGCTCATTACAATTACCTCTGGGTGTGAGTGTGTCATCTGTTGCCTGCTCATGTTCCAATTTCTCTGCGAGTGGGGAGGAAGCTGCATCCAGCTGCCACAGTGTGCATGCAACAATATGACCCTGAAATAGATTATCTACATTATAATGAATGGGACCTGTGTATTTAAAAGTCCATAAAAAGGTCAAAATTGCCAAAAGAGACAACTTGTGTTCAGCAGCAGATAGTGAAAAGGCCCATACTCCAAAGCTGTTTAATACACATAATTTACACAAAATTGATCTCGTATTCAAGAAGCTACAACTTGTAGCAGTTGGCAGACATTACAAAAGAGCTGGGATGAGGCTGACTGATGGATATCCTAGTAGCTTCCATTTGATTACAACTGGCTTTGCATAATGTGGTCAATGAGATTTCAAAACTTTACATCTCTCTGATCAGCTGTGAACAGACAGCAAGGATATTCCCCAGGAGCCAAGCATCAATAAGTAAACCGCTGCCGCCACACGCACACTTCAAAAGAAACTCATCTTTCACCCCAGAATCTAATTGGTTGGTGTGACGATGCGAGGCGTTTGATGTTCCCTTACATTTCTGTTTGTTTAGCTGTATGCGCCCCTTTGATCGATGTCAATTTATAGATTTTAGAATAAAGGAGAAAAAAAGAAGAGATATCCAAGTTTGAATTTTATTCGCTAGTCACCTGCAAACAGAATACATATCCGCTGAGTTATGAATGTGAAAAAACCAATATGTGCTTTTCATTGGCTTGTTATGGACTGACCACCTACTCTAAAGGAGAAACCAACCCTAATATAGACCTACCCTGTGTTTTACCCTGTAAGAGAAAGCCTCCACAGCAGGTGTAAGACTCCCAACTGTTGTTTTTGGAGGCTAGTTCAGGTTCGGTGCCTAAAAAGCGTGACACAAATGAAATAATTTACCTCCCCACCCAAAAAAAACATAGTAGTATCATTTTTGATTTCACAGTGTAACCAAGTGTACCATTTCGTCTCCGCGCGCACACACACACACACATAAAACATTACCAAGATTTGAACCATAACTGCCCTCCCCTCTTCACAGTATGTCTTCTCCCGCAGGCTGTTGTTGTAAATATGAATGTTTTCTCAGTCAACTTGCCTTGTTAAATAAGATTTTACAAAATCCCATGAAAGATTTCTCAAAGCTTGACGGCTGATATTGGCATTCCCGTGCAGTGCGCTGTGTTTTAAAACCCGCAAACAACCCAGCATAAATTTACACCATTAAGTCCCCCGGGCTAGAAAACAGATAAAGTGCTGTGCGTGTGGCATGAGAATGCAGTAGTCATAATGAGAATGTAGATGTCCTCTGGATGCCATGGACGCTGCCTCCAACAAGCACACGTAAGTGCTTACTCTCATCTGTTGCCGTGTGTCAATGAATAATGCACATATTAATCTGGCAATGTATGGAAGCTAATTAATTCAGTATTTTCCTATTCAAGGTTATCTAATTAATGTGGTATCTTTGTAGTCATTAGGCATGGATAAAATTCTTGATTTATCTTCGTCAGCCTTTTACCTCAATTTTCTACTGATTTATATAATGACCCGCAGTCACTTCCTTTGTAAAACAACCGCCAGCTCCACCCTCGATTGTAGTGGTATCTGCAGTCTCTGCAATGGTGGGTGAGAATTTAACCCTTTTAGCACCTACGCACTCAGGTGCATTTTTTTTTCAATTTAATAGACAATAAGAGAAAAGTTGCTAGCTGCAGTTCATACTCCACTATAGTCAGTCAAGTTTATTCAAGGAAGTTGGTGATGATTTAACACCCCTGTCAGCTGGTGCTCTGCAATACGTGCTGGGATCCCTCCTCTGCAGCAGTAGCAGTGGCACGGGCTGCCATAACTCTCTCTGGAATTGCAGCTGGGACCGGGCCTTTGCTTAAATGATCTGCATCTGGGGAAGAAGGAAGTGCAGTTTGGGCAATGAATGCTGCAGGCAGTCTTGTGGGGACTGAGGTGGGGCTGTGGGTCAACACAGGTTTGTCTCCCCTCTCTGGCCCTTCACTCCCTGGTGTTTTTCAGCAACACACGGACGCTCTTGGAGAAAACATCACGAGGATCAGTAGCAGGCAGAGCAGGACAGACGCATCTTTCCCTCAGCTCCAGAGCCTGAACAGATATAAAGCAAAAGGACAGACACACAAACACTTTAAGCAAAACAAAACAAGATTAACCAGGGCTGGTGAAAACTCTATGTACAAACTAAAATGCTAGCTTACGTGCAGGCACATTAAACGTAATTCATGCAAAGTCACATTTATAGTTACCATCTGACACCTTTCAAACAGTCATGTGCCCTCCTGCTTGTCAAAAGCTCAAACGCTACAGCAGAGTCACATTTTTAAAGCCTCCTTTGGACTTAAGTTTTGTCTTAGTTTTTCTAAATCTGACAAGTGGAGGATCTGACTTGAGCGACTTTTAAATTATGCCCTAAAGCATACCTGTTTTAATGTCTACTTTACTCTTAATGGGATCTTAATTAACTGAACGAACCTCGTGCTATGCTAAATCAGTCTTAAAACTAGCAATTAAGAGCAAAAACTCATGAGGAAAGTGTTTACTGAGGAGTAGCATCGTTTCCTCATAGACTTCTTTTCACAAACAGATGTACTGCCCACTACTGGCCATTTGAAAGAATGCAGTTTTGATGCACTTCTGCACTGACTTGGAAGCTACGTCCATCTTTTATATACATTCTATGGTTTTATAGAGAAACAGAAAATTATAAAGTGTCTCTGAGTAAAAGACATGGAAGCAGCTATTGTAGGCCAACATTAGCATGAAAGAGCCATGTAACTAGCTTGGCTAAAATGGTTATGGTTAAAAATATTCCAGTATGTGACGGAGCTAATGGAAACTTCAATCACACCCCGGCCGATAAATATATTCTCTCCGTCTGTCTCACACACCTACGCACATCCCAAGTCATTAATCTCTCACTTAGCACCACCTACAAGACTGAGCACATACGTGTACTTCCCACTCAACAGGCTCTCCCTCTCATGTTACCGGTGGACTTGATGTGCTGTGCTTAAGGATGATGAGCGCGCTCGTGGAGGTGGAGTGCCCCCACAAGAGTCGGGTTAGGTAGCTTGAGGCTGTCACCCTTTGCAAGGTTAAAAACATCACATTATGCATCGCTTTCACCAGACTGAGCTCGGCTGTTAACTGACTCATACATGCTGCTATGCTGGATCGAACAGTTAAGCATTGGAGGTACCAGAAACCGAGTCTTCTCAGCACCACACACACAAAGCAGGGCAATTAATCCCCAAACAACAGTCTTCATCACTTCACTGCCTGTGGCTACAGCCTGGTCTCGACAACAACTGCTGCTAGAGGTCAATCTACCTCACAGGGATACGACCGGGTGCACGAGCACATACACAGAACATGCACATATTCCACGACATAGGCACCTGATGGACAATTAGTGGTTTACCCATCTGTTCGTCTTTGTGCTTGGAGCATCTGACAGTGCTCCAACAGTCCAAATAACAGTCAAGGTTAACCTCACTGCTGTCTAATACATAGATTATTAATCCACCTTTCTGCTAACACTTACACGCACAGAAAAAGTTGTGAGGACTGTGGATGCTGACAGTCCTCACAACTGAAACTGCTGTCTTAACTGGTTGTTGATTTCCTTATAGACTTAAGATACCATTGATTGGCTGGTCACACTGCCAACACTGAGCTGCTAATGTGGGGCTGTTTTCTTTCAGGCACTCAACTCAAATCCTTCAAGACATTCAGCTAAGCAGACATCCAGGCCCTGGCACAGCAAAATGTTTTTGCTGTCTTCCTAAAACCCCACGTTTCTCCTTCCTTTCTGCCCTCCTCTCCATGTCTGCAGGTGGATTTATATCTCTCCAGACGCTTCATTAGTTCCATTAAGAATCTTTCCAACAGCTCCTAAAGCTACACTGTTTCTCCTGAAAAACAGAAAGGAGTAGGGCTGTGTCCCCACACAGGCCTCACAGATTTCTTCACTTCAAAGTTGGGACAAACATATGACTAAGAACCGACACAACAGTTTAGGGGGAAACAATCTAAGGAAAAAATACTGCGTGTGTCTATACCTCTGGTATGAGACGGTCCAGCTGAGCGACTCTGTTCCTGTGCGATGGGTGTGTGGACAGCCATTCAGGCAAGGTGGGCTCTCCTGATAGTTGGTCTCTGAGTTCCATCTGCTGCCAGAATACAGGTCCTGCTCGCACATCGGCACATGCCTGTAAATAATACACACACCTCAGAAACACACACAAGAAGTGGCATCCCACTGTTTTGTTCTGAGATAAAAATCTTCACTTTAGTTTCCTTTGACAACAGTGCCCCCTAGTGTCCCGTGGACAGATTGTATGATTGGGGAACATTAGAGGAAACTGAATGAGGTTAAAATAAAGAACAGCTTATAAAAAGTAAAAACATTTTAAAATTATTCCTGAATTTTTCTTTCAATCTCAAGCTCCAAAAAGCTGGATTTAACACTTTTCCTCGAGTCATTAGCCTGGTTGCATGTTTTTAACCCTAAAAATATCATCGGAGTGAATGCAACCAACGAAAAAACACAGGTGAAAACACAAAAGAAGGCACCGCTTGAGCCAGATAAATGGTGACCAAATTGGTGACAGTGATACCTTAGCAGCCAATTGCAATCCGACTTGATCTGCCTCAGCCTCCAGTTTCCGACTGAAAGGGCGTTGAAACAGCAGCTAGAAAAGAAAAAAGCAGATTTCTGTGTAGGTGTGTAAAAACTACAAGATTATTGTACATTTTTATCTTCCAGTCATTTTTTAAACTGCTGTAACTTTAATACTTCATATACATTTTCAGATAATGAATATTAATTCCTCACCTCTCTAAGCTTGCCCTGTACCCAGTGTCCCAGCATTGACAGGCTGTCGTGAGGACACATGGCCCAGATGGCTATCAGGAGAACAACAGACAGGAGCTCCAGGACATGCGACACACTGGCCTGTTCTGCCTGTGGAGGCAGTGAGGGAAGGAAAAGAAAAGGAAGGAAGGAGGATAAAAGAGAAAAATATAAGAACAGAAAAATAGAGGTAAAAAGTTTTGGGGAGGTGATTGAGGCTGCTGAAACATATTGATTGTTCCCATCTATTTTAGTGGAACATTTACGCTGTAACAGATTTAGAGGTTTTAACAGCCAATCCAATAGAGCACACCTACTGGGTAATACCAAGCCCATCGATGCTCATTCCCTTCATCTAATTAAAATCTCCTTCAAGCATTTCCTCTGAGGACGTTTAAAGTCTTGAAATACCCACAACTTCATTAGACACTTTTTTAGAACAAGAAGAATGGGCTTTAAAGCTGGAGAGAGAGAAAAAGACAGCCATCTGCGGAGAATTAATAAAGCACAGCAGTGCCTGAGGTCACTTTGGTCATCACAGCACCGGCAGGATTAGTGACTGTTTGGATGTGATTGTCACCGAGTCTTTTATCAACGGCTGATGCAACAAGACTGCAACAGATGCCACTTCAGCTGATATGATACTTCCGAGACAGAGCAGAAGTGATGAATAGTCAGGAGATCTCAGTGTATAATGCAGTATATTCTGCACCTGTAGGGGGTCCACATGCATATTTTACAGTGCTGTGTGGAACCTCCAAGACTGTGCCAAGGGCTAATAAATGACTAAAGTTTGTTCTTGAGCAATATTTGCACTTTAAGTGTTTTCAGTGACTCATTCACTGCAACATCTGCTGCTGATCAGCTAAGCCTATTAGATGTCAGCATACTGCACAGGTCTTTGTGCACTGCAGCACTTCAGCCTCAGAAGCTAAACAGGTGTGAGGTTTGCTGCATTCAACTGAGTGCTTGTCTGTTACGGAAGAGTGTGCACTCAATGCATGAGAGAAAACATACAATCAAGGAATTTGTTTCTGTTAATAATACCAGTGGCAGGCGTAATTCTTTGCCTATTGTATAACTCCACTTATAATAAATAGTTCCAACTAGGGCTGGGCCATATTATACCGTTCACGGTAATACCGGTATAATGTTATGCAACGATAGGAAAATGAAATATCGCGATAGAATATGAGTAAAACGCGCATGCGCAGTGGCTTTGTTTTCATACGCACATGGCCGATTGTTGAGTGAAACAAATGAACCAGAATTGGTTTGTAAAAATGGTGCAACTTCAGTGATGTGGAACTGGTTTGGTGTTTGTCCGTCAGATACATGACAAAGCACATTTTTTTGCAGAACATGCAAGCGGCCGTCGTTATTGTCGGACTAAGATGCTCTTAAATCTGGGAGTAATGTGGGTCCTAAACTCCACGTTCTTCAGGTCAAACAACACTGCAGCATCACTGAGAATTAAAAATTGTCTAAATTCTTTCATCTTTAATAAAACGATCAGCATTGCTGCTTTACCAGGTGTAACTATGAAGTTTAACTTCCAGGCATCCATGAAAACAAAATTTATTACATTTAACGGAGTTAGAAGTTAGCAGGAAGCTAGCGGAAGTTAGCTCGCTAGTTTCGCTAGCATGTTCTGACTGAGAGACTGAGAGATTTCTGAAAAAAATCAAACGTACAGCTCTGCTATCACTTCCAACATAAATGAAGACAGGAAACTAAACAGCAGTGACGTTTATAGGGTTACTGAAGTTGGGCTAGCTGGTATTTAATGATGTGCTACGTGATCGCTAGCAACACAGCTATGTTAGCATAATATAAACAGTGAAGCTGGAGGACGAACACTAACACTTTTCCACTTAAAAAGGTTAACGTTAAGGTTTCTGATAGTTAGAGACAAATGCAATCGCATGGCAGGATGCTGTAAACGGACCAAACTTCAGTCAGAAGAACAACTGAGATAATCCATCCACAATACGAGGTCAGTCATTAATATACTGCAACAACATGGGAACAGAGCAGCTGCCAGAGAATTCAACATTAATGAATCAATGGTACAGAAGTGGAGGAAGCAAGAAGAATGAGTTTAATAAAGTTTGATTTATCTGACTGCTTTGTTTCGCTTAATGTGCCTTATAATCCTGTGCACCTTATGGTCCGAAAAATACGTACTGCACACTGCAGTTTAATGTTGCAAAGCACCTCTTTTTAACTTCAGTGGATATTATACATGGTTATGCTCAGGATATGTCAGCCCATTTCTACTGGAAATGCCTTTTGGTTAAACTTTCAGCTAGGAATTTGCATTTGCACTGTTACATTTTTATAAAGCTTTAATGTACATAAAAACCAGCTTCTTGTTTAAGTGAAAATAAATGGAAGGTTGTCTTTTTGCGTTAGTAATGTTGTGGAGTTGTATTTTGTCTCGCATCAATTATATCGTCAGTTATATCGTTATCGCAAATTTTCAAATATATATCGTGATAAATATTTTTGGCCATATCGCCCTGCTCTAGTTCCAACATCATTTTAACAATCAAAATAAATGCTTTTTAAGGTCCATTTAGGACTTCAAGAAATAAGAATTAAGATCCAATAATGTCAAAATTATGCACTATTTTTAGGCTTTTATACACAAGCCATTTTCAACAATTCAACAATCCATACAACCCAGTACTTCACATTATATTCTTTCCCACACATACCAGGCTTAAACAAACCATTTCCAAAGTTAATACCTTCAGCAGATATTGGGGAAATATGAAATATTTTAAGGTCTTATTTTTCTTGAATTCAATTTCAGAGTTTAAGACTTTTTAATGATCCAGAGAAACCCTGTATTAATTGTAAAAAATAAACCTATTCACTCTCAAGGTCAAGTCTTAAGGTAAATTTATGATGTGGAGTACAAACTATGCTATAACAGCAAACAGTCCGTGGAGGGTTATGTACTTACAGCGTGTCCCAGTAAGGCATGAGCCATCTCGTGTCCCAGTATAATAGTGAGCTGGTGAACATCTGCAATGGCTTCCAGCATTCCAGTAAACATGAAGACATTTCCATTCTACTCAAAGAATGGGAAATAACTTTTTAATCTTTGTAGGTGTGTAAACACTAGATTGCACCTTATAATAGTAAAATTTTTAGTGTTCAGCTTGTCTTTACTTACCGGTAGTACAAAGGCATTAACGCTGGGACTTTGCACCACATGGACAGTCCAGCTGATGTCATTCACTTCAGGGATGTCCTTGTTCCTTTGTGCCAGGTGCTGCACCACCCACTTCACCACCTGGTGACGAGGGTCAGTGACTGGAACAAGCAGCTCTGCATACTCCTCCATGTACTGAAACACAGAGATGACAACAAATATTTAAGGAAGAATTTCATTAAAAATGACATTTTTTCCATTTAACTATTCACCTTCTTACTTGTTGACTCAATAAATCTTCTTAGAAATGTTTGTGGAATGGATATTTGTGATTTTCTCACAATGTCACATGCAACACAACGTCTCTCACCGCATCTGAAGTCAGAGCTGCCATCTCCATGTAGTTCTCTTTACTGAACACAAGAAGGCGGGTCCGTCCTGTCAGGGGGGACTCGTCAAGGTGCGTTAGGAGGAAGAGGGCTACAATCATAATAGCAACACCTGCACCCCCTGCTATTTGCCAGCGCTTCTGCCATGCATATTTGCGCACCAGCTGCTGCCGTTTGTCTGGTAAGGCCACCCACCACTTCCTTATGCTCCTGTACAAAAAGAGGGGCTTTAGTGCTGCTGTAAATCCTTATGTAGCTCAGGCAGTACATTTAACACCTTATTCCAACAATTAGAACTAAATTAATTATCTGAAGCATGTTTAAAAAAAAATGCTCGGAGAAAAAGCCTGATGAAAGATTAGCAACCAAAGTTTCCCATAATAATGTAAGATAATAATGCAGAACAATAACCTCTTTTCTTTCCAGAGAAGCCTAACCTCAAATAAAGTGCCAAAACGTGCATAAATTCGGCAGGTAAATTTTGTAGTACTGCTCAAAGGCCAAAAAAAATGCCTGCTCTCTATTCTGTTGGAGGCAGGGAGGGGGAGACAAAATAATGTCTGCTATGTCTGCTAAATGATACCATCACAGTCACTCGGTTTCATGGATTACTTTGTACCAGTTAATTAAAACATAAAGCATGGAAACAATTTAGACAGTAATTTATTTGTTCTTATTTAAATCCAATAATTAAAACAGTTGATAAAACAATTAGGAGCGTGTTCATTATTTAATTAAACATTAAGTGTTGTTAAATGATATTATGCCTTAAAGCAAAAAGGATGCTCAATTTATCATCTGTATTAAGAGCTTTTCTATTGACACACCTTATTAAAGTCTTGCTTTTTATTTACATTCCAAATTTAAAATGTTACATCTATTTGAATTTGTAGACCATTATAGACTATAGTGTCGTATTTATACTGATTAACCACTTCAGTCTATACTTTTTAGGGGGGGTGACACATTGGTTGTGATTTTGCCCCTGTACACCACCACACTTTACTTAATATTATTTAAAAGATTAAGTTATGTTTGAAGTGCAAACTTTCAACTTTAATTCAAGTTGTTTAACAAAAGTCTTCCATTAGCTGTTTACAGCCAATTTTATCCAAGTTCCTTATTGTCAGAAGCACAAAAATAGGTAGACGACATTAAAGTGTAAAATTAAAAGATGCATTCAAAAGTGGAAATACAGCAGATTTTCAAAAAGGTGTAGACCACTGGTTACAGAGATCTGTCAAACATCGTGGAGGCAATGTTATGGCACGGCAGGTATAGCTGCCAAAAAATTACTAATTAGAGTTTACTGATGATGTGGCCACAGATAGAACTAGCACATCTGGGGTCTAGAGGGCTATACTCTCAGCCAAAGAAGGATTTTCATCCAAGCTTCATTGGATTCACAATATTCTGCCAGCCTTTTATCGGAGACTACAGCCAAGGAGCATCACAATCAGCCAGCACAGTGGTTAGCCCAACTGCCTTACAGCAAGAAGCTCCTGGGTTTGAATCCACCATATGACTTGGGCCTTTCTCTCTGTACTCCAGCTCCTAACCCCAGTCTAAAGACATGCAGTTAGTGGGGTAAGGTTCATTGGAAATTACTTGGTGATGAAAAAGTCTGTGGTGTATTGGCCTGCCTCCTTGTCCCCAAATTGGACAAGGAGCTACATAACAAAATAATTGATACTGTGTAAAATTATTATTCAGAAGAGGGGGCCATGTATAAAATGCCTGTAATTTCTAAATATTTATTGCAATTCTTTTCTGAAACCCCTTAAATAAAAGCTCAAAGACTGCATTTGAACCCTTAAATTTTTTACAATCCACTGTGGTGGTGTTCAAAGCACAAACTACAAAAACTGTGTCTATCCAAAAGCTTGTGGACCTTCCTGCAAACACTATGTTTTTCCTACCTGCCCAGTATTATAGCCATAATCTTTTGCAGAGGTTTGATTATCATCCAAATGAGGGGAGCAGGCAGGGCCCTCAGGCGGGCAGAAGTGTGGAAGTAGTGTCCACATGGGGTCAGGACAGGACCACAGGGAAGAGGAGCAGTGGCTTTGGAGTAAATCTGATAACTCGTTGTCCGTCCAGTCAAAGAAGCTCTCAAGCGTACAGATGTGCTTATGGTATTTCGCCAACTGCTCTGAGGGTAAACAGCTCGTGTGCATACCCGGAGGTTCCCGATAAGATGCGACGAAAGCAAACTGAAGTGACAGCTCCTGAAAAGACTTCCGCAAAGTAGAGCCATGTTTTAATTTAATTTGATTTTTTAATGATACAATTTTTTTTAATTTATACGAGGACTGACCAAAAACAGTCAACGCAATGCGGTTATCTCATCCTAAAGGTCAAAATAAATCCGGTAGTGACACCTGGGGAGCTGCTCTCAGCTGTCAATGTCATCGCTAGAAGTGAAATTTACGTACACGTAAATTTGGTTATTGGGGGGAGCCGCGGAACTCTGAAATGCCTTCACCAGTCCAAAAGTTGGTTTTTAACACCATTACACGCTGAGCTGAAACACATTAATGCCCGGTGAGCCAAAAGGACGCGCTTTAAAATTACAAACTAGCGTTAACTGTAGTTTCTGGAACGCGCGCTCCTCCCAAATGATTCCACCTAGAAACAGCCCCGTTACGAACGTTCCGCACACACAGCTCAAAGTTATATTATAAACGAGCTAAGCGTTATATTATAGAGCTGGAAGTTAACTGAATATATTTACATGTTAAGTGTGTGTCTTTTTTTTTTTTTTAAAATCATACCCAGGCTACTGCTTTTAATCCACCATAGTTTGGAGGCAAATATTCTACTTTGTACTCAAGCACATTTATTTTCATGTTTTACTATTTAACTTTTTTTGCAGTTAAAATAACACACATCAACTAATAAATTATCCTATTTTATTGTAGAGGTTCCCAAATCGTGTGCCAGATTAATGCCATAACTACCAATCTCAATAACTGTCAAACTTCAGACATGAACACAAGTGTGTGAAAACCGCTGATTATGTTAACCAGTTGTGTATATAAAGTATTTTTAACATTAGCTCCGGCTTCAACATTAAAGTGAAATAAACCACTGATTGATCAATGATCAATCAATGTTCGATTGCTTCATGGGATTACTTTGGCATCATGAGCACTTTCACTTTTGGTATTTTCAGTTTATTTTGATCCTAATTTTAACATAAATGGGAACTGGAATGCGGGTTTTTCACTTAAGGGTATTTTTACACTTTAGTGTAACTATCCATCCATTTTCTTCTGCTAATCCAACTTAGAGTCACAGGTGGGGGCTACATCCTATCCCAGCTGCCATAGCATGAGAGCCAGTGTACACCCTGGACAGTCCATCATACACATACAACTAGTTTAGAATCACCAGTTAACCTAACCGTACTACTGCCTGTCTGATTATCTGATTTATCAAGAGCCCCTTTGAATGTCTTGGCCACCACATGTTCTAAAAACATAGTACTGTCCCCTTGGACAGTAAACCTTAGTGAGGAGTAAATGACAAAACTTTAAACATAAATCATTAAAATATATATTCATGTGTTGCACTGAACATTCATAAAAAGACCTGAAATATAAAAATAGATTTTTATTTTGATGTCAAAAAGAAATCTGTTAAACTGAGAAAAAACGTTCATGATAACTTCACTGACAAAAACTATCTCACACACACCCAGTAATGAATGCCACAATGTATTCACAAAAGGTGTCATTCACTATTAAGTATGCTGCTGTATGGTTATTCACAGTAAATAGTCATGTTCGGTCGACAATACAGAGCCTAAATGCAACACGGTGCTGCCAGTAGTCTCAGATTCTTCTTGGTCCTTCTCTTCCTCTGGGCTGATCGGCTGATCAAAAGTTAGTTCGCCCGAGTCCACCAGCTTGGATGAGATATTTAAAGGTTCTCCTTCTTCAGAATCAGGCAACTGCTGCTTGGAAATAAAGTCAGATTTGAAAAGGGCCTGGATCTGGGTGAGAAAGGAGTCTCCCACCTCATCTGGGAGGGGTTCCAAGTATCTCGCCAGTGATGCCAGCATCTACATGATGAAGGTCGTGTAGTTAGGCACACATTAAAACTGTAAAAGCAGCTCAAAGTCACTCCATAGAGTCACTGAAATTTGCAAACTGGGAGGACTGATGGTCGAACTGACCTTCTCCAAACATGTGAGATGGGAGTCTCTCCGAAATAGTCTGTCCATCTGCACACTCCTGACCAGCCACGGCAAAAATGAAAAATAAAATGCTTAGACACACCACCCAAAACAATTTCAATAAAATTTAGGATCAGCTTTAGGGCACCAGTTCAAGATTACACAATACAGTCTTGTGTCTCACTCACCCTGGTGCTTGAGAATATTTGTGGATGATCCACTGAGCCCTCCTCATCGTCTGCTCCCAGTCCGGGATGTCTTGTGATGACAGGAAGTCGAATCTGTACGGCAGCTCTGGGGAGGAACAGAGGCTGAGAGACTGAGCCAGAGGATAAAGTGTGTTACTGCGTACACAAAATCACTGACCTACATTGTCAGCTTGATTTCAAAGCCTCTTGATCTTAACTGTTTTGAAGTTTGAGTCGTGTGTGTGTGTGTGTGTGTGTGTGTGTGTGTGTGTGTGTGTGTGTGTGTGTGTGTGTGTGTGTGTGTGTGTGTTAGACTTACTCTGGGGGCCTGAAGGCTCCTGGTTCTCTTTTACCAATAGGCAGGTAGTCTGGGAGTGGGGGGAAGCATTAGCTGGGTCATATGGGCTCACTATCATCCCAATAAACGGGGCTCCACCACGTGAAAAATAACTCTGAAAGATTAAAAATAAATAAATAATAATACCAGAAGTGAAAATAAAACCAGAAGTTCACAAGTAACTCATGTGCAAACTTATTTCATTCAGTCAGTTTTACCTGGAATTGGTGCTGCGTGTTTATGTCTCGCAATGAAGGGTTAGGGTGGAAGGAGGGATGCGAGTGGTACCAGCCCACTACACTGAATCCCAGGGATGACAGCACATCACAGGCCTGTGTCTGAGACACTGGATCCATCTCACACTGCAGACCTGTGCTCACACTGTTACATGGCTCTGCTGCACAGATCTAAACACAGATTTATTAATCACAAAATATAGTTTTCTGAATATAATGTGATTAGAGTTTTATCCTGTTTGTCACATTGGTTCAGACTTCTTGACCTACCTTCAATACTTTTGCTTCTTCATTAAAAGTTCCACCTAGCAGACCAATGACTTCCCCCCTTGACACATGTGCATGCTGATTACAGAAAAGTTATCTGTCAGTATAGGTAAAATCTGTTGTACATATATGAAAAAAACGAATCAGCTTGTGACTGTGTGTATAACATACCATATCCATGATGAGAAGAGTCTCAGCACAGACTATAACCTGGAATGGTTCCTAGGGTGATCAGGAAAGAACAGCTTAGAATAAATGATGACTACTTTGGAGAAAGGATCCTCTTAGTTTATGCAACAAAAAATGAAGAAAATATAATCTTATTAGATATAAGGTATATCTAATAATCCAGTCACCTACTCCTTATCCAACATAGGCTGGGCTGAAGTATATTACAGCTGACATAGGGCAATGAGCACCCTGGAGAGTCTGCCAGTCCCTCACAGGGCCAACAACAGACACACTGACATCACACTGAATTTAGCTTTGCCCACCTAACCTGAGATGTGTGCTTTCAATTGGAGCAAAGGCACCATTAGAAGTCCTGTGGTGGTATTCATGTGGATGTAATTTTGACATGTACCACCCATTAACTGCAGATTAAGCATTCCCCATCCCCATGAAAATGGCTCTCCCTCATTAGTCTACCCCAGCTGGACTAATTACACTGAAAAATCTCCTGAAGAATTTCTCAAGAAACAAATAGTCTAGTATCCATTCTGTATCTGGAAGATGCAACAGAACAAACCTGATCAATAGAGGCCACGCCAATTAGAGACACGTCCATGATTTTTCCGGGTTTTTTTTTTAAAGTGGTGTGGTTAGTCAGTGTATCGGTGAAAAATCTTGATAAGAATGATCACTGACCTTTATATCCTCTTCAAAATATCTGCAGGGAATCAGCTGGAAGGGGTCAAAAGAGCTGGTGGATAGAGTGGGATTATAAACATCCACATCATAAACCTCCTTGTGCTTATAATTTGGTACATTTTGCATCAGTCCACTGTGCTCACCCTCGGTATCTGGACATCTTGTAAGGTTTAGGCTGCTTCTTCATCTCCTCTCTCCGCAGAGCTAATTCTTCTGCACTTAGATGCTGATAAAGAAAAAACACAGAATCAGTAAACATATTAGTAAGAATGTAAATCGTAATTTGATTAAAAGTTGTTGTGCAGTGTCCATACCTCATATGTCTGTCCCTCCAAGTCTTTAGCATCACACCAGTTCCCCCAAATGTCCCGCACACGCCGCTTCCTGGTTCGCTACAACCAGTCAGAAGTTACAAGTCAAGTTCTGGCATGCTTAAAATTTAAATGCTTCCAGTGTCAGAGTCTATTGCTTTATGGGTACCGACCATGCTCTGCAGCCTCTGGGCGAGCTGATAGGCCTCCAGTACATCTTTGCCTTCCTTATGCTTGGAGCGGTCCATCACCTTTGGACGATTGTACACAGCTTGCTCTACAAAAAGGAAGTCAGAGCTTTAACATCAAAAAGAAGATAAAAATTCATAAATCAGAAGACTCAGAGAAATAGACTTACCGCAGTTGAAGTTGATTGCTCCAATGAGTTCCAGATAGGTGTGTATTCTCCCAATGCAGTTGACATCTCCACAGTTCTTTAGACCAGGGCGGACCGATGTCTTGTTTAGGTACTTGGGCTTGCTCTTCAGCCTAGTGGACAAAAACAGTAATAACCACTTTCTGTGCAAAGTTGTGTAAACACAGTTATCGAACATGTAAACTTAGTTTACCATTGATCCAGGATATAGTTTCTAATCTTCAGATATCTTTCAGGGGTTTTTGATGGTCGCCCCTCAAAGAACTCTGGGATAGCCTGCTTCTCATCCTCGGTGATGGTCTCTGTGTCCATCTCTATTTCTTGTTCGGGGGCCTTCAGCTCCTCCTCTTCATCATCTTCATTCTCCTCCTCCTCCTGGTCATTGTATGGTCTATCATTTAGATTCTTCTCAATCTTGTCTGAAGAATCTAGGACATCATAATGTGTGTCATTAATTTTTCCTATGACAGTGAGGTAAATACACAAAGCACAGTAAGTGTGAAGTACCCATTCCATCACTGTAAGCTTCTTCCAGTTGAGCAATGCCTGTTGAGAACATCTGCTTTGAGTCTGCGTGAGGCGGTGTCTGACAGCTTTGTGGAAATACCGATGCCGTCTTGTTGACCTTCTCATCTCGCTCTGTTACTCCAGGATCTTCTGAGCAACCAGGGAAAGATGAGGGTTGAAGACTTTGCGGAGAAAGAGAGGTGTGGCTCGGTTTCTCCTTCGTCTCATGGATGCTCTCTACCCCACTCAGACTTACATGTTCTTCTGTGGGGCTTTGACTCCCAGAATCTGTTTTCTCCTCAGGCCCACAGAAATCACTGCTGAGGACTGCCTGTGGTTTATTGCCTTCTTCGTCATCACTCAAGTCGTCAGTGATGTCTACATCCTCATCCTCATCGTCAGAAAGCTTCTCTATGCGGACAGCGTTGGCAAGAGTAGACACTTGACTGGAGGTGGGCTGAGGAGGTTGTAGGTGTATTATGGGAGCTACAGAGGGAGCCGCAGGACCAGGATCTGATTTTGCCTGAAAAATGTGTACACAAAAGTTTGTTTATTCTTGATTTTTATTTTCCAACATACCATTGCTAAGGACTCCTTCTGGTTGCATAGAGCGTATGTAGTTCGACTAAATTGCAGGTTTATATCTGCAGATGACTACAACTAAGCTTACATAACAGAAACCTGTCTTGTGCTGTTAGTATAATCCAGGTGGACTGTCTTACCTTATGTTTAAAATACTGCCTGGCGTAACTCTTAACCTGAAGAACGGTACGGCTTTCCATAAGCTTAGCAATCTTAGTCCACCTTCGACCAAACCGAGCCTGTAGAACAACACACCTCGGCAACTTGGACAATACACACAATCTGACTCACTTAAAACAATTATTAAATCCATTAAAAGCTGACCTTCCCAAACAGAAATTACATTTCAGACACAAAAGTTAACTTGCAGTGTAAGCATACCAGGCCTTCCTCAAACAGTTCTTTCTCCTGTTGGGACCATCGAGAGGATGAACCAGCAGACGAAGCTATGTTCTTGGCCGGAGACCTGTCCACACACAGACAAGTTCATGAATAGCAAGGAAATGAGGAATCAGTGTACTGCGCTCATCATCAAGGCTGATGGAAGAAATTACTCACTTTTTCACTTTGTTTTTTTTGTGAGGATCACTGTGCCAAATGTGGTCGGGAATCTCCTTACCTGTCAGGTAATATCTTCGATTATAGTTGAGGACAACTGATTTCATAACCAGCAACAAAATTAGTATTTAAACTATGTAATCAACACAATATAAGGAGCTTCAGCTACTGGTTGAAACTAGGTTGAGATGTTTTGGGTTACTCCTGCACTAACAGGACAAGTGAACATAAAATAATATAACATATTCCCCCACTGTAATTCCATTTACTGTAAGGTCAAGCGTTACATTTTTTTCTTTTAATTTGTCATCTGTCCGTATGTTTACATTAGCCACAGCATGGGGCAGTTATTAGGTAATCCGAAGCTTTCCCAGCTACGTCCTGTGATTCCTGTAGTTAACCTCAATGCATCACTATGCAGTGCGTTTAAGGTCAGTAAAAGGATACTGTTCCTCTAGCAGCATCCTCTCTATCACCTCTCTGTTCTCCGGGCTGATGGAGCTGTCCAGCTCCCAGGGCTGTACAAAGGAGAGACGGAGAGTCAACACGAGCACCCACAGCCAGAAAAACAACGGAGCTTGACGAAGTCATACCAGTATCCAGGCGCTGCTCTTCCCTGTAGGCTGCATGAACTGCTCCTGCACCAAACCTCCTCCGTCCATCTCCCTAAAACAGCGAGGAAAGAAGCTGTGATCAGCAGAGCAGATGCCTCCAGAGCTAATCCCAGCTGCTGTTATCCTGCGCCAACATCCGGGTCACCGCTAACTCGCGTAGACCACAGCACAGAAGCCCACCAAACAGCACAGCCATCAATTAATCCAAATAAACAGGCGTCATTACCCAATATTGTTATCAAAGTCATCTCCTTCGATGTCAACATCCACCTCGTCCTCCATGTTACTCGATAAACGTAAACAGCAGAGAGAAAACAGAGAACGCGCACTGGAGGAGAACAGAGGCCAGTGTGACTCACAGCGACACCCTGTGGCTGGATGTCGTTTAATATGTTTAAAGTTGCTTTACTGCCACCTTCTGGTTTAAATTCACCTTAAAGTGGGTTTATTATGCTTTTTTATATTGGACGCTTATTAAAAACAAAAACAAAAAACGTTGCTATCCTTAAGTTCAGGCTTCAGAGTTCTCTAATTGCTCTTATTTTTCTCTTCGATCTATATGATGTCAGAGACATATTACAGGATATCATGAGCACAACAGTCCCAACTACCCACCCTTAAACCTTCTGTTTAATAGCGGCAGCAAGTCAGCCTTAAAGGGAAGCTGTCCCTGCAGTGAGAAGAGGTAAAAATGGTTAATTTTAGACCGCAAATCATTGTGATGCCCACCGCAAGATAAATAAGTAAATAAATAATGATGAGCATAAGATGCGCACTTTAATGTTCAGTTGTATTACACTTCTAATTCATCAAATTTAAACATATACTGCTGTTACATATGTAATATTTTATATGTTGATATATTTCTTCCCCCAACATAATAAAGATGGATAGTGATTCCCTAGAAACTCATAGGAATGAGTAGGCATAAAAGCCCGGGGAGGGTTCAAAGTCATTGAAGAAACAAACAGCTTTAAATATGAGGATTCCTTTTAAAACTTACATTCATTGTCTTCCAGAGGTTGAGAATCCTTTCGGATACAGCATATCCACATTTGATGATATCTACAGCATTTTGATATGACCGAATTCTGTTTCCCTTCCCTTAAGATACTCTGCTAGACTTTTACCACAACCACCTTTAGTTTTTACTTCTTCATGGATCTTCACTGACTTGGACTATGCCATTTCTTTGCCTTGAGACTGTATTGGGTTATTATCCATTAGCACTATAAAGCTCTTTCTGATTGGTTTTGCATCTTTTTGCTGAACGTAAGGAGAGAGTATAGCCCCGTGCTACTTTTGTCAGCAGTCACATCAGTAAACTAATGATCCATTTACTGTGGCAGCTATACACACCCATGACACAGCATTGCCCCCACCATGTTTGACAGATAATGCAGTATCCTTTGTGTCATGTGGCGTTCCTTACCTTCGCCACATTTTGCTCTGTAACCAGTGGTTTACACCTTTTTATAAAACCTTTGTATTTGCATTTATGAAAGCATCTTTTAACTGTAGATTTTGGGGATATGCCATTCTCTCTGAGGGTGTTACTGATTTGGTTAGATATTGTGAAGGGTTTTTCTTGCTGTTGCTAAGCTGGACAGCGTATTTATTCTTTTTAAGAAAGCACCAGATCATTGATGTGGTCGCTCCTGATACTCATTTCATCATAAAAGAACAAAACAACAGGTGTCACATGGCTATTAATTTCTTTTTAAGCCAACTTTCCAATTACTTTTGAGACTCTGAGGATGGGATTCTATGAAGTACGTGTATACCCAAATCTGTATACTGCTGTACTTTTCTTTAATAAATGTTTCCTGCCTAGGGACAACAGAAGTGAAATAGCAATTTTGCTAAAATCTGACATGAAACAACTCCAACTGAAAGACAAAAAGAAACAAAAACATTTTATTTAGAAAGAATTCACAGTTTCTAATGGCACTACAGTTTTTTGTAGTAACTCACTCCTGCTCAAAAATACTGTGCAGCTCTTCAGAGTACTCACAGAGACAAAGAGAGGGCGAGAGAGAGGGATGGAGAGAAGGTAGCACTTGACATAAAGGGTAGAAAAACAAAAAGGCATAAGGAGTCATACAAAGTGCACACTGAGCATTTAGAATTTCTCTCCAAGTGCTTTCTTGTTGTTTGCTGTGTTATGTGTTTAAATTGATTTAAAGTAGTCTTTTTCATAACACAGACCCACCCACACACACACACACACACACACACACACACACACGAGACAAGAAAAAAAAAAAAATCTCGCATGCGTACAGGTTTACACACAAACATATTACACATTCAAACAGGGATTTAAAAAAAAAAAACAAAACAAAACAAAAAACAAACAAACCACCTTCTGGATTTGCTCGGCTCTTGGAATATAAGTAACCACATTAATAGTGTTCTGAATTGGATTAATCTTTACTGCGTTCCCTTTTATTCAGCAACAATTCATTTCTTCCTCACAAACGACCGCTGTCATTCGATGTGGGGCAAACACATGACATCAAAAAAAAAAAAAAAAAAAAAAAGACTTAAAAGGAGTGTACGACCACAGTAAGAATGCACAAGAAAAAAAAAAAAAAAAAAAAGCAAAAAAGCTAGACAGAAAAGCAGGCAAGCAGAATGAAAAAGCATTTGAAGCCAATAGGAACATGGTAGAGTGGTTAATCAAAGCAGGCATATTTAAAGTTTTCTTCACAGTCACAGACAGAAGTCGTGCACAGGGGGTCAGAGGTGACATTTCTGGATAAAGATATGTAAGGAAAGAAGAGCAGTAGAAGCTGGTCAAAACAGGTAATGACACTCATATGGGATGGTAGCATTAGAAGAAAATTCTGTCAAGACGTCCAACGCCAACCATGCAGAACCTCTATGAAATTGCATAAATAGAAGGGGGAATAAAAAAAAAAAAAAAAACCTCTGTTAAATTTATTCTTTAAAAGCAAACAAAAATAAATCTGCAGCTTCCTGCAGTGTTTTTGCTGAATTGTTATATTGAATATACATTAAAACAGCCAGGGTAACATAAAATCAGTTAGCCAATCCAGCAGAGATGCTGAAAAGGCAGACAGAAGACAGCACAGTACTACAGTCATTGTTATAGCCTCTCTCTTTTTTCTTTAATAAAAGCATCTCCAACTTTCCAGCAGCTCTGAAAACACACAGAAGCAGCAGCGTGTTCCCAACATACATGTAGCCTTTAACTGTTATTTTGTTGGATATAAAATGCGATTACTGTCCGATATTTCAGGCTGAGCCAAGTACAATTAGACGACGTTATAAGGTAAGAAAACGAAAGAAAGCAAATGTGTTTGAGCCATCCACCATGACTGTATGTGTCAGTACCACTGAGTAGTAATTCTATGTAACAAACTTGCATTGAGCCACTGTGACGCTGCAAGACTGGGAGACTGGCAAACCAGCGACTAGGTTAGAAAATTCTCTGTTCATTTAAATAAATAAATAGATAAATAAAGCTGATCTGTCAGACCCATCTGCAAGGTCCACGAGAGGGTGTGCGTAAACATTCAGCTCTGTTACCCAAGGTTACCCTACAGTAAACTGTGCCCTTAACAGGAAACACTTTGCCCCATACTGGCTCTGACAGCAACTCAAACAAGCCGAACCAGCAATGCTAAGAGAAACATGGCTCAGTTACAAATGAAAGAACTATAAAAGTAATGAAACAATATATTACAGCTTCTTGCCTCTGAGCTGTTTTATCACAGTTACAAAATCTAATGTGACAGCATTTTTGGGCCCAGCCCAAACTGAGCAGGGTCTACAGGAGCTGGACTGCTGCTACTGTATTTGTTTTATGAAGTTAATTGAGACACTTAAAAAAAAGAAAAGAAAAGAAAAGGGCTAATACGCTCATGTAGACTTTTCTTCATTCAGCTCTCGTGGTTGGTTTGGAACAAACTGACAGAGACAGAAGGCGAGAATGAGACGGTTTTACCCACTGGTCCCAAACAAACACCTGCAGTCATTTAGAGACTAAGGCAGGATGGAAAAGGTTAAATGATGGCAATGAAAGACAGGAGGAAATAAGAATAAGAGAAGTCATTTGTCATGCTCCACAGTCCTCTTATAATGACATATTTCATCCCAAAGAGCAGCCTAATACTTTTCAAGGAACACGGAGTTGAGACCAGCACCTCTCCTCACTGTGCTCAGAGTGGGGAAATGAATTCACTGGTGCTCCACTTTCATGGGTAAATGTGCTTATCCAGTAGAAAAATGAAAATAAAATAAAATCTCTCAAACACACTTCAATAGTTTTGACTCTTCTTGGTGTTTCACTTCCTATCACAGTGTCTTTTTGTGCACATCAACAACTGTTTACATTTCACGTTTTTAAGAGTTAGAAGGTCTAGAACAGATATAAAGGCACATAACCGTAAACGGGTCTTTGACAGGAGTGAATAAGAACTGAATGATGTTGAGCTACTGCTGCCATAGCCAATTCAGTTCCACGGTGCGCCTGGGTGCTCATGGGAAATGTGGTTCTTTGGGTTGTGGTAAGACCTCTTCTGTCTGTCATGTCTGCTACCGTGTAGTGTGTGCACAGGTGTGAGCAGATAATCGTGTAAAGGTGACGCGTGAGGATTCAGACATGTCCGGTGACGGCTGTCACCCCGATGGTCCCGACACTCATCTCCTTGTTTCCCTTCATAAGCTGCTGCAGGCTGGGCAGAGAACCAACGCTCCCCACTGGCATGTGCGGGAACTGCAGCTCGGTCTGGCGAGACTTCCGCCGCTTCGTTGAGCGCTTCTCCTGACGGGACTTAGCAACCGGCTGGCTGAGGGGGAAAGAAAGGCCGTGGCCGTTGCACACGCCATCAGCGGGGAAGACGGGAGAAGGAGGGGGGAGCCGGCTGGCGTACGACTCCTCAGAATGGGTGGACGAGCTGCAGCTGCTAGTCTCTGAGGGGAACTCCTTAGAGGCGCGACGGGGCAATAATGGGCCCTCCTGTGGTGTTGAAGGGGGAGGAGGCAAGGGAGGAGGAGGTGGAGGAGGAGGAGGAAGAGGTAGGGGGCGTGTTGAGGATGGTGGCGCAGGGAGACACGGGTGGAAGCTGTTAAACTTGGGATCCCCGTTAGTGAGGAGAGCAGAAGGATCGAATGCCTTCAGAGTCTCAACTTTGTCCAAAGACTTTGCCTTGCAGCGTTTTTTCTGCAAGGTAAACATAAGAGATGGAGAAATTACTTAAGAAAGATCAGCAGAAAACTAAACAACTAATAACGTTAAGTCACAAACAATAGTCGGAGGAAGGTGGGAAAGTTCAAAAGGGAATGATGGAAATGAGGAAAACAAAAACATACTACTCAACCTGCTTATCTAAAAATATTAAAAACTTGAAGCGAATAAAGCTGGCAGTACACACACAGACACACACACACACACACACACACACACACACACACACACACACGTGCGCTAATGGGTATTTCGCCAATTCTTTCCACTGCTCAGCTGATACCTCATCTCATTTACTCCACAAAATAAAGAATTCCCTTTTCTAAAACAGACGTATTAGAAAGACTCATTGAGACGAGAAAACACAGTACTTGTATACGACGGCCATCACAGCCAACAGACACTGTACCTTTTTCTCTGGAGAAAACCTTAGAGGTTCTACAATGTACAAGTCATCTGGACCTACTGGGGAGGGGAGAAAGGGGCTAGGTTAATGATGGAATGGGATACAGGAATACGTACATGTAATAAGCATGAAGCGACCTTGCAAGTAGTTTTAAAGATGAAAAGGCATAAATCCATATTGTAGTAATAGCTTGTTGTTAAAACAAGATTTGAAATCATAGAAAAGCAGGTGTTGTTTTTATTAAGGAATACTACTTGCAAATGTCTACCATGAGCCAGCAAAGCATTGTGCTCTATTATTACACTCCTTATGCCTGCATGTGGCAAGCTGGCAATGACAGCCTCCCACCCTCAAGGGCAAACTCTCTCTCTCACACACACACGCATGCACGTCATTAGGGGGTAATGAACAGCAGCGGGAGTTTAAGGTTTCAAGAGCTGATACTTTTATTGCTTGCACCAGCCTTTCCTTGTGGGCGTGTGTTGCTTTAGGCAGTGGCAACAAGAGGGATATCAGTCACTAAACCTGGCAAAATGTCTTAAAGCAACAGCAAAGGTACAAAGAGTGAGCGATGGAGAGAATGAAGCAAGGCTAAGTAGTGTTTGGATGGGGAGAGATATGTGGCAATAGACGCAGTGATCAAAAGCAGTTAGCCTGAAAGTGCCCAAAGGCAAGATTACATGATGTTTGCAGCGTGACTGTAGTGTCAGATCTCAATGCTGCTTATGTTTCAGTTGGAAAAACAAAAGGAGGAAACATATGGGTAAAACAAAAGTGTGTTGGAGGAGAGATTTTTGAAAAGTGAATGGGCACGTAGGAAGAAGACCTCTTACCTTCTGTAGAGGACAGGTGAAACGACTTGGAGCGAACAAGTGGGCAGGTCACCCTGCGCTTCAGGCTCATGTCATCGTAAGAGGAGAAGCATCTGATAAGGGAGGGAAAAATGACTGACATTTACAAGATGCTACATTCATTCCTTGATTGTCAATCTTTCTACAGTTAGTAGCAAGACGGGAATGACAGCAACCGACAGACAACAGCTTCAGTATTCAGTCTAATACGAAAACACTGAACAACACTTAACAAATGTCATAGCAAAGCTTCAGAAATAAAATATCCTATTCATGCATGCGGGTGACAAACCTCTTGGGACTGGGGTAGTGGTTGCTCTTGGGAAGAGCAGTAGAGTTGGTGCTGGGGCCGGGGGCCGAGCTGCGGCAGCACTGCAGACACAGCAGGATCCCCAGAAATAGACACAGAACCAGAGAGACCACCAGGTAGCTCTGACGGTCAGATACCTGCAGAGGACGATTTCAGCAGTCAACAGTGAAACAATGCACAACACATCAAACATTCAACAGCTACGTCGACTTATGATACCGTGAGTGGTCCTTTTCCCCAGTTGTGATGTTTTGTACCATGTCCTCCGTGACCTTACTCCAAAAGCACTTTTAGTTTGGCCTAAACACTGTATGCAAAAGGCCCAGTGAATTTATATAATAAAAAAAAATAAAAATAAAATTAAAAAAAGAGAGAGAGAGAGAGAAGGAAAAACCAGGACAAACTACCCACAAATTGTTATTCTAAAAAGGATACACAAACTTTATCCTCTATCCTTTTTAATGTAACTGCATTTAATCATGTGGGCTCAGAAAATGTGCCTTGGTGAAAAGTCAAAGCCAAACATGTTGAAATATTCAAGTCAGAAAAATGTTTTCCACTCAAGTCAAACTCTGCACGTGTTTTGGAAGAAGCAAAAGACTTTAAATAAACAACAAAACAAAAAAAGTTAAAACAATACATGATGGCCATGAATATTAAGGTTTCACACAGACACTATACTTATGTGAAAAAAAAAAAAAAAAAACTACTTAAATTGTCTGTTTATCTACTTATAAACAAACTTGTAGGTAAAACGAATGTTATATTCCATTATACTTAATTTCACCTCTAGTTACTCTGGCTGGTACCTACTATCTGGCATACTCCATTTCAGATGGATTTCAAGGTCCCGACTACTAAAATCATTACTCCGAACATAAAAATCAAACCTGGACTATATCTGGAACAGCAAGAGATCTGACAACAGATGGTGTTTAAACTACATTATGTTAATGAGCCAGAAGCATCATGATCTATTTTCAACAGGAAGAATAAATCTTTCTCTGAACACAAGCAACAAGGTTTTAAGCCAAACACAAAAAGACAATTCTGTTAAAAACTAAGCAATAGATAGTCTACTCAGCAATCAACGATAGCAATATACCTCTCTCTGCAGCTCGCTGACTGTAGCTGTGAGATTGAGCATCAGTTTAGTGACGTTTTCCAACTGACTCTGCAGGACTTGGATGGACTCTGTCTGCTTCTGGTCCTGAAAATATACAAAAAAAAAAGAAGATATTAGTCAGCACAGCTGCTCAGGTGTCAGTAGATTGAGTAAATAAGACTCTTAACTGCAAACATATTTTACTGTGATTTAAGATGATTAATGCAATGAGACCTGTTCCTCAGCAATACGGGAGGTGTTTTGCAGCTTGATGATGGTCTTATTGAACGCTTTCTGCATCTCTTCCATCTGTTTACGATATCTGGAAATCACAGATACATATAAATAACTTCTAATAATCTCTCCCAGATTGCAAATATCCGAAACAAATTAGGGCAGTAAAATCTGTACTGAAACTTTGCTTTTTGTTGCAGTTTAGATTTGAAAAGTTCACCTCTGGCTGAGTTCCTCCAAGTATCTGCTGGACAGACTCATGTTCATCTCCAGAGCTTTGATCCTGTTGTTCAGCCTCATGAACACACTCTCTTTCTGGCTGGATCCGTGGACTGCGCCTCCGTTAACTAACACGCTGTTCCCATTCACTGCTCCACCATTATAATCTCCACCGTTCTGCAGCTCTGCATAGAAGTCTGTAGCCGTCCGCTGAGCGTTGCCATTACCACTAGCATTCAGCAGTTCCTCTTCTACAGTCTCTTCCACCCGATGAGGCTCTCCTGTCTGAGGAAGTGAATCAGCCTGCTCCCCGTGGGTCTGGGAGGCCTGAACATTTTGTCTCTGCGAGTCCCCGCTGTCTACGCCTGACTTAACTGAGTCTGTGTGAATGTCATTTGAAGGCAAAGCTGCTGGCAGCTCAGTGGGAGGGGAGATAAAATCCTCAGGTCTTGAAGCAGTGGGAAGAGGCTGAACAGGCTGATCTTTGACAGGAGGAACCGCGACGACAGGAGAAGCCGTCTCAGAAGATTGAGATAACGGGGGAGTGCTGGCAGAAAGCGTGGGGGTGACGCTGCTGGCGTGCTGCGTCTTTGGGATAGAGACAGCTTGGAGGAGAGGAGTGGGGACAGGATCTAGGGTTGCGTCTTTAACTAAAGGTAACAAGTTCTCCTTTGGGGTTGGGGTAGGCTGTGTTAGGGAGCTGTGGCTGTCTGAGAAACTCTGAGGGGGGATGGTGGAGGTTCTGCTGGGCTCTAGGAGGATGTTGAGCTCGGGAGTGTATGAATCAGGTGTGTCAGTGCTGAGAGGCGTGTCAGTGGTGTACTCCTCACTGAGAGCTTTGCACTCATTTTGCCCCTTCTCAGGCACCTCGAGTTCTGGAGCTTTTTCTGTGAGAGGAAGGGGTTCTTGGATAGGTGTGGGGGCAGGAATAGGAATCAGTGGAGGTGTGTGTGTGAGGACAGGTGTGCTCACAGTAGGGTGAGTCTGTGTTTGAGTGCTAAGCTGCCTCTTCTTAAGGCTGCGCAGTCTCTCCTTGGCCAGCCTGGCAGAGCACCAGCGATGGAGCAGCTCAGGCAGAGTGACCATGCAAGACAGAGAGAGGGAGGAGAAGGAGGTGAAAGGACAGTAAGCCTGGCTCTCCCACTGGTTCCTGTCTGCCTCCTTCCTCATCTCCTCCTCGCTCTTTTCCCCTTCTTCATCATCCTCTCCCTCCTCCTCCAATAGAGTAACAGTTGACAGTCTGATCTCCTCCTCCTCTTCCTCCTCCTCTACTAGAGTGACAATCTGATCCACATCCTTATGTGGATCAGATGATGAGTGGGAAGATGTGGGGGAGTCACTAGAGACAGAGACCTCTTCTGTTGTAGGTTGTTCTGGCTTTGAAGGTTGCAGTCTGAAGAAAAGAAAAAAACAAAAAACATGCTTTCTGTGGGATTTGGAGTTGAAAAGCTCATCACGTGGAACTGAATTCAATTTAAATGAATAAAGGTATATCTCTGATGGCTCTTACACTGTGTGTAGGGCCTCAGTTGGTTTAGCTGACTCTGTGCTCTCCTTTTCACCCCCCTCTGTTGCGTTACCTGGGGGTTGGAGAAACACACAACAATTAACAAACACAGCACAGCAATAACACTTGGCTACTGTTTTTAAGATTGCGTAGAACCCTCTAACTTGGCAGTGGCTCGTTTCTTTCCACCCTCTTGTAGGAGGGACAGTGTAGGTGCACAGTCCCTCCAGGCTGGAATGCCCATGTTTAGGCAAAGGGAGAAATGCTGTGAACCAGTCTGTTCCAGTTTGAACTGATTGTGTCTCTCCCAAATTCTGCCTCACTCAGTGGGTGTAAATGGGAATAAAAACAGCCACTGTAGAGAGCAAGCAGTAAAAAGACACTATAGAGTTGTGCTAATAATTGAAAGGATGAATTTGTGGGGTTTTTAATGTATTTTTTTTTTAATCAGTTGTCATAACCAACAGGTCTAAATACAATGAATTTTTAAAAGCATAAAGAAACATAAGAGCCAAATCTGTTAATAGATTCCTCCCCTCTTTAAGTCAACCACACTAGAGAAAAGTTGTCTAAGGAGTCATTTTGATAGCGCTCTGTGTGGTAGACAGAACTAGAAGAAAGCTCAGCGTCATAGGCCTAACTGTCTTCATTTAGCTGAGCTCCTTGCCAAGAAGAACTGAAACAAAGATAGCCAAAGTTCTGCTGAAATACCGCTAGGGACCTCCTGCTAAGAGCCAAGTAAACATCTGGCTCTCTTAGCACATATACACATGAACATTCAGTCTATGCATATGTTTGCACTTTAGCCAAGGAAATAAAGTGACCCAGTTTTTGAAGCAGTTAATCTAAACAAGATGTGGAAAGACAGGCTGGCTGGAGAACGCGAGGAAAAAGGCAGTCACACAGTAAGAGCAGAGTACAGGAGTGAAAACACAGCATTACAGTTTGCTTTATAAGTGTTAAATACATTTGAATTTGTTTTTAAAGGGATTTCATAAGATAACGCTATACGGTCTATAGAAGAAGCACAACTACAATTTGCTTTCACATTAAGGAAGTTTTCATCTAAACCTCAGGAAAGTGTGACACCTATTATGTAATCTGGACGTTTCTTAACCGGAATTTCCAATTAGCTTTTCACACGTGCACGCACCTTCACAAAACAAAACCTGTTGGATGGATGATTCATGCTCAACAATCTCAGTAAAAGTCTTTTATAGTGCTGACTCGGAAATCCCTGCTCCATAACACTTCATACAGATAGACCAGTCATATTACCTCGAGCTAAGGTGTGGGAGCAACATGCAACAGAATTCAAGTCAAGGTCTTTTCTAACAAAGGGGAATATGTGAAGAGGCTGAGCCATCAATGTCAGATTGCTGATTAAATCTGACCTGCAGAGGTGGACCAAGTATCTCTTAGTATAGTTACACAAGTTGTTTGCGAAACACGAGTACTAGACCATTTTTACATGTACATTACACACATAAAAAAATGTGCCCCTAATCAGCATGTGTAACGTTCTCCTGGCAATCTGTAGTTTAAATCTGTAATTTACTTTAACTTTTAAAGAGACAGTAACAGATCACCTAAATGTGATGTCTATAAAACAGGAAACTTGAGTTTATCAGCTCTTTATTGGCAGTTGAATGGGAAGCCAAACAAATTTTAGCTTATGTTACACATGTGCATGGATGTGTTTATACTTTGCCTTACACTTATGCTTAGAGCAGTGCAAATATAAGTTACTTCAGCGCCCATTTGGGCTAACCCCAAAATCAGTATGAATGGATTTATTTTGAGGTTATTTTTTTAAGAAAATTAAAAATGAAGCAATATAAATAAGTCTAAGATACTCTGATGAATGTAAGATGGCTGAAAATGTTGACTTGTGTATGGTGTACTGTTCAAGTGTTGCATGTGAAAAAAAAAAAACAAAAAAAACCCAGAAAAGTAAACTTTTAAAAAAGGTCTAAAAAGTGGCCTCTGAGAAATCAGTACCTCCCGTTTCTGCTCCAGTCTCCAACTCTGGCTTTCCTCCCAGCACATTAGCAGCAATGTTGTTTACCATGTTTAGGATGGCATCTAAAAACAAAAACAAAGAAGAAGAACATCCACGCAATGCATTTATTTTCCATGACATGAGATTTCTGACTGACAGCAGCTTCAGGCCAAACACATCAAAGCCAAACCACATATTGTACCATATGTTTTTGCTTTATTTTCTTAACCATTCTCTCTGATGACTGTATTCTCCTTCTATATTATGTCCCCTGGATTTACTGTCATGAGTTTTATTTTAAGCCTTTCCTCCAGGGTCCATCCACTCTGAAGCCCTTTTATGGTTTATGGTTAGAGCTCTGAGACTTGTGTGCACGGTACATTTTCAGGGGTGCACCGTTCCCCTCCTTCGCTAACTCAGGAGACAGAAGGGCACCAGTGTATTTGTGCATGTGTGTGTGGTTTCCGGAAAAAAATAAATAGATAAATAAAGCCAAGCAGCAAAATTTATGCAACTCAAAAAGCCCACAGTGTGTACGCAGGATACCAAGTGGGTTAAAATACTTCAAGTTGAACAGTATGTGAATGAGTTCATACCCAACAGGCCATAAAGTTGGCTGCTGTACCAACAACTGTATGAGGTCTGAGATAATTGAAAAAACTGTGTGCACTATGACTGGATACAACAGTATTAAAGCCAAACTTGCACAAATCATAAAATAGTTCTTTAACATAGGATGGAAACACCAGATTACTGTAGCTGCAGTTTGATGACATGTAACGAAACATTTTCATTAACATTTTTCATGACAGTTGACACATTTTCTTATTCCTTTTTTAAATTCGATCAGGTAGGGCTGTCCGCTTTTGTGCTGAAGCCATCTGACCAACAGCAAAAGCTCGGCCCAAACTGGGTTACGTTACAGGAATATAAGATACAGAGCACAGCAGCAAATATTAAAAAAAAAAGAATCAGGGTGCAACAATGGTGCCAAGTCCAGACCTCAATCTGACTGAAATGGTGTGAAGGGACCTCATGAGGGCTGCGCCAACATGAAGAATTCCCCCTTAAAGATGTGAGACACTGATCTTCAAGTTATTGCCACTAAAAGTGGTTCAAACAAGCTAGTGAACCAGCTCAACTGCATAAAGTTCTGTGAAAATCTATTTTTCACGACTGCATTTATAAGAACATGTGTATGTGTACATACTGGTTGCTGAACCAAGCAGGTTTTTGGAGGCCTTGTCTTCTGTTGGTTGGTAGCCAGGAGGATAGTCTGAAGAGAAACACGTGGTAGCAGTTAAAATAAAATCATATTAATTGGAAAACAAAGGCAAGAAATCGAAGTAATGTATTTGGTAACTACTTTGAAGAATAATGTATTTTGGCTTTTTGAGCCTGGTATAACCTATAGATTTGTGGCACTGGTTTGCACAATGATGAAAGTACAGTATGAATTCATTTAATGTTAACACATCCATTTCTGGTCTTTTACATACAAATTTGAAATTTGTGCATTTGAAATCGACGTCAACATCTTACCATAGTCCTCATCCAAATACTCAAGTCTCTCTGAGGGGTACTGAGAATCTGCTATCTCCTCATACTCCTCCACCATGCTGGTACCAAACACCCTACACAACACAAAAAAAAAAACAATACGTTACACAAACAGACCTACAGAAAAGGTCAAGAGTTGAAATTACCACACAGCGGAGGCAGTGGAATTTTTTGATGCAGCTCTAAGAAAACAATGCCAGTTGAGCACATTTTGAGATAAAAGATAAAAACTCACGGAAACTGAACAATGTGTTGGATATGGACGCACAAGTGATGACTGTATATAAGAAGTACCATCTGAGGGAAATTAACTTAAAAAAAAACAAAAAAAAAAAAACACCAAAACAATCTTTTTTTTTTGTTTCTTTTTTTTTTTTAATTCCTTTTTTTCCCTTATTGTGATTGTGCAGTTAAAGTCTTTAAAGTGGACATTCTTAAGGAACCCTCATCATCAGACTCACTGTGCAAGAAAAGGCATTTTAGCTGTGTTACAACATTCAGAATTTAATCTAAAACAACAACAACAACTATTAAGGTGGTGCCTAATAAGTAAACAACAAAATCTAATCATAACAGACCTTTCATGATATAGCGGCGCTCCTGTAATTACAGCTGCCTGGATAACAATTTGCATTGATGTAATAAAATCAAAGTGTTTGTTTGTCAACACTGCTTATGATAAAGGCGGTTGTGTTTTAAAAGACAGATTCCAGAAACTTTCAAGATCTAATTAAGTAAACTGGAACAAGACAAGACGATAAGACTCTTCTTCTTCTTCTTCTTCTTCAAAAAAAGGAATGGCATAACTGTTAGAAAATATTAACTTTTATTTGGTTTTATTAAATAGTGCTTCTTACAATTTGCATAATTTACCCAATCGCACAAGCACTTTTTCCTATGCTTTTTCTATATAAACGCATTGTAAAACAGTTGTGGTTAGCATCCTGCCCAAGGATAGCTGCCATGCAGACTAGAGGAGCCAGGAAGCAGCTAGGGATCGAACCACCAACCTCCCAATTAGTAGATGAGCTACAGCCACCCATGGGTTGATAAGATTAGAGAAAGGTCTAGAAAGATAAAGGAAATTCTTTAACTTACCTGATAAGACTGAGGGGACAGAAGTGTTCAGATCCGAAATGAGAGAGAAGTTCAACCTGCAGGTACAATAGTTAAGCTATTAAACAGTATAAAAATATGCACAACTCCATGAACCCACAACCCACCAAATTAGTAGAACTGCCAAGCTTTGACAGTTTGTGCATGTTTTACTTGTTTATTATCCACATGCATTAAAGATGAAACTCTACTCGCCCATTTGAGTATACAAAAAATAAAAGTGTTCTTATTTCAGCCCATTATAACCTCTGACAGAAAGAGAAGAGTGCTAACCTTTATGTACTTGATGAACATCTGATGCGAGAAGAAGACAAAGAGAAGGAGAGAGAAATAAAACAAGAAAAAGAAATCAGTAAGAGCTGATTCAAGCTACAAGGAAGTCAAGAATCTGTGTACGGTTCAGCTCTCTTCTACGACAAACACACAGCTGACATATGCAAGATCACCATTCTGCAACAGAACACAGGCAAGACACTAAACAGATGTTTCTAATAAGCTGCAAGAAAGACACAAGCAAGACTGAGGGAAAGACAGACAGACTTACAGGCTCACTACTCATTAAAAAAAGAAGAAAAAAAAAAAGAATAAGATGCTCAGGAAGTAGAAACTAAAAATAGATGAAGCTGAAATCTAAAAAAAACAAAAAAACAAAAAACAAGTTTATGTAATAGAAACAAAACTGGTTCAGAATAGATGTGAATCAACAGTAAGCTCCTACACAAAACACCCACGAGTTACATAAAAAAGGATAATTATCCAAGTATTAATCACCTGCTTAACAAGTCTACACTGAATATTTATTGGCAAAAGTGATTGTAAGGAAAGAGACCGTTTAGAAGAGCACCGATTTAGATCACACTTTCAAACCCATTTTTATAGATAATAATGGGCTGTTGTGTGAAAGCTCACAGACATAACTACATAGCCAACCTTTAACACACTTAATCAGAAAGAAGCAGATTTCATAAATACAATGGACAACAAATTTCCTTAGGAGGCTATGTGTATGACAAAAAAGAAAAAAATGATAATAAAGTGATATCCATCGATGAACACCTTGCTTTGTTTGTTACGCTGCAATTTAAGCAGAAATGAGGCACATCTGGTTTGACTTACGGATGGAGACAGAATCCCAGATATGGGAGCATTTAGGAATCTGAACCATGAGCGTAGGGACAAAAATTATTTTAATGCTTCTTGTCTGTTTAGTTTTCCTTAACATTCAGTGGCAAACCTAATGTTTAACCATCTGAAATTTAAATTCATTTTAGTGGAAACTACTGTAAGCGCCCTGAAAAAGGATCACGGCTTAATATAAACTCTAGCGTGATGTAAGTACAATCCACACAGTCCAAGACGGCCAGTTAAATACAATCAAAACAGTCGTCGAGTTCCTCTACTATGCAATTCTCACATGTAAACAGTTACGCCCTCACAGTCACCATAATTTAGCTATTCAAAAGATGACAAAAGATGATGTCATCAGTAACTTTCTATTAAGTCACAAGACACTCCCTGGACCTACACCTTTAACTTCTGTATATAACCATGTCAGTATGTGTGTATATCCATGTCTAAGATTTCTAATATACCACTGAAAATGGGGACATTTTATGTATACTTTATGATATGTTATTATTCTATCTGCAAGTAAACAGGAGTACCTTCACATATTTAGCATAAAGCTGTTCATCTAGTGGGAAGCTCTGGACTATCCGTTCATCGCGAGCATGGAAAGTTCCCAGCTTTACCCACTTGTTGGTAGGATATCTGCAACAGAGAGAGGGGAAACGTACGATGTGAATGTGAGGAAGATCGATTTTGTAACATGTCATCTGGCATGACCTCACAGGGTGGATACAAATGTCATTATATTCATGCCATGTCTAAGAGTGGCAATTATCGGCATTATGGAGCAAGACAGCGCTAGATATAAATCTTTAACAAAGACAACACAAGCCCTGACTGCACTAAATTTAGAGGTGATAATACTAGGGGACAAAAATGAATGCAAAACTGGTTAAGAAACTGCTTTAATTATAGAGTACTGGCTTTCCCCTCATCTCTAAATGGGTTATGGTGGATAGCTGTCAGTTTCTTGCTAATATTGTAGGACCTTTACCTTACAATATAAAGAGCTGTAAGGCAACTGTTGTATTTATATATACCACCAGTTCACAACTGACTTCTTCTAGGAGGAACTGAATATGATCCAGCCAGTGATGATAGAAAGAAAAGTACTTGATTAAAAAAACAACTAACAAACAAAAAACATTTAATATTAATTTATTATGAGCAAAAAATAACAAAAAAAAATTATGCAAAACTATTGTGAAACTTTATTTAGCCCCAGTGCAAGTTTGGAAATGGGAAACATGAAAGGTCTCTATATGCTTAAGTTGGTAACCACTATGTATGTCCTTAGCTAAAAATAAATAAATAATAAAAATTTGGTTTTTAATATTTTTTAGTGACACATTGAGCTTTCCTCTTCCTTCGCTCATCTACTGACTTTTAATTTCATGTGGAAATGAACTGAAAATATACTACTTTCTATACAACACTAGAAATGTAGATGCAAGGCCTATGCAAATCATTTGAGCAGGTTAGTGCAGCTACGCAGCTTGTGAGATGCGTGTTTGTGGGACGGCTTGAGCCTTGCTGCAGCGGTACATAATTTCGTTTTTGGCATGGTGCCTGTTTGTTTCAGTTTTTTCCCCCTACACCTGAGGCGCATGGCTGTCAGCAAAACTGACAGTAAAAAGATCTGTTGATAGTCATACTGACGTAGCAATAAGCAACATTACATAACTGAGTTTGTGGTATTAAAGGGTGGGCTTTAAATGAATGTTAGTCCTAACAGAATCCCAGTGTGGACAAAAGTATTATGTCAGTAATTTAAAAGAACATATAAAGCTTTGTGGTTACTATTTTTCACTGCTTGTCAATGCAAATACTACAAATATCATGGTTAAGATAACGAAATGAGATAAAAAAAATAAAAAAATTTAAAAATCGATGCATGAACATGCCGTTATGAACAGGGGAAGTAAATGGTGTGGCATGGGGCTTACAGAGCTTTGTCTGCTATAACTGTCTGACAGCATGCTGAGTGTAGTTTTTCAATTGCACACTAGCTTAAAAGGACAAAAAAACAAACAAACAAAAAAAAAAAAAACAAGTGAATACCTGTCACTGATGGAAACTAGAAAGTCTTTGGGTGTAGATGAGAAAAGCTCAAAGTTTGCAATGTCCAACTGCTTCACTTGAATAGGCTCACAGAGTTCTATCACAAACCTGTAGAGAAGCAAAAAAACAAACAAAAACAAAATAATTATTATAAAACTTTTAAAGCTAAAAATTGGGCTCAGTTAAACCCCACCATTATTGTGGGACCCACCAAATTTTGTTGCTGCATGGATTCAGCATGTATAAGTCCATATTCTCCATGAGAATAGCAGACGTGCTCTGAAAGAAGAAAAAAAGTTGAATTAAAATCCTACCATCACCCCAACATTGTTAATCTTGCTTGTTTCCTTATACAATTGCAGTCAAAATGTGACAAAAATTGTTTCATGCGTGCTTAGATGTCTGGTCTCAGCTTAAATGCTAAGCGAACAAGTATAAAGTCATTTGACACATCTGTTGACACATAATGACAGCATTACGTGAGGATTCGCGTTTGTGTGTAGGCGGCAGAGCGTGATGTGCGACTAACCTTGGCCTCACTGTTGGCAGAGAGTATCTTGGCTCCACACTCTACAGAAGCGTAGTTATTCTTGAAGTTTTTCTGGACCTTCTTTGTTGGATGGGGGCTGCTGCTGGTTGAGGTATGGAGAGACTGACCTGGACAGAGAAAGCACTACATTAGGTCTTTTCGAGAGCCTTGAAAATGAGTGGTGCCAAACCGCAAAGAATAGACATATTGCACAACATGCATAAACACATGCTCCACTGACTGCTGCACACAGTGTGCATAGCGTGAAAAGGAAGGGAAAAAAAGAAGGAAGCTATACAGGAACAGAACATAAGGAAGGATGCAACCGAGAAAAGACGCAGCATACAAACGGGTAGTAAGTAGTCTTCTTTACAGAAGCAATGGCATAAACATGTTGTGTCACAGTCAGATTAACATCAGCAAGCTATTTTTGAGGTGCCTGAACCCAAACTTAAACAAGAATTTAGTTGTTCATGTGACGTGTCTCTAGTCATCCCTGTACGAGCTGTCTCGTGTCTGTACAATAAATCCACATACTTTTCTCCTTTTCCACCTCCATGACTTGCTTCTTCCATTCATCAAAGGTAGGGATGTCCTCTTTGCTGGGCACAGAGGGATCAGTCTCCCTGGGAGCGTTTGTTTCCCCTGTCTGAAACATACACACATATCCAGAATGTAAATATCAGACACCAAAAAATATGCAAAAATATTTACATGGTGGAAGAAGTGAACCTTGAATTTCTGTTAACAAGGTTAGTTGGCATCAGTGACTCACTAAGCAAGTACCTTATTATAAAAGCATAGCATGTGGTAGAACAACTAAAAGATGCCCATCCTCTATTCGTGGTAGTAAAGCTAGCCCGTGGTGACTGAAGCACTGAGATGCACTGAGCTGTGATTAATATTTTGATGGATTATGTAAGTGCCCCTTTGAGCCTCACAAGACAGCCTGATTCTGAAAATCCACAACTCAGACAGCCTCTTATGTAAAACACCCTAACAGCCCAACAAGAGTCATTGCCAGCCACATACAGATTAGTCATCAGATCTCAGCTCCAAATCAGCAAAATGAGGTACAAATACACTATGAACACAAGCCCTCCCGTCCTCCGAAACTAAATACTTTCCCCAGATACAATCGTCCTTCAACCATGAAAAAGCAACTGACAGCAGGCTGACTCAACATTTTCAAACTGAAACATTCAAATGTTGCCCTTTGCTAGAACAGATGTGCATGCTGAATATTTATAATGTTCATGGCCACCTAGACGGCAGGTTTCGGAAAGTTTTGCAGTCTGTGCGGACAGGTGGACTTACTCAGCCTCAGGCCACCGATCTTATTATATCCAAGCTCAGTGCTCATGTCGTTGCAGTTGTTCCAAAATAATCTTCTCCCTCAGATCATATTTCAGGAACATCTCACCTGAAATAAGGACGTTGACTGTACCTTGGTCTAAGTTTTTTCTCCCACCACGTGTCCAACTGTCAAATTTTCCATCATGATACCAGCAGTTTTGTAATGCCTCAAGCCATATGCTACATGCGATTTGCTTCTTTCACAACAGAAATAACAATTCCCAAACACCACAAAGCCTCTAACCTGCTGTTTTTTGTGTTGGTGGTGTGAGGTGTTGCCCACTTGTTCCAAAACAGACAGCCCATCTTCGAGCACCTCACGCTGCTCTTGTTCCTGGTCCACTAGGCCTGGAGTCGACTGAATTTCTGTTTCAGGACCAGAGCTGTGCCTCTGATCTGTCTGCTGGTCCTCTGTGACAGCCTCATCCATGCTACATCACAGAGAGGGGACCAATGTGGAGTAGAGGGAACAGAAAGAAATGGACAGGGGAAGAATAAAGGAACAGAAGGGCATGGAATAAATATAAGTTTAAGGCTATGTCAAATATGTGAGTTAAAAAAAAATAATAACAAAATTGAATTTGACGTTTTTTGTTTTTGTTTTTTTAAATCCTTGGTTGGAGCAGGCAAAACAAAGAAGGGAAATTTTAAAAGAAAAAAAAAAAAGCAACATTAAGTAGAGAGCAAGGCCAGCGGTTGACGGTTGGGCACAGCAGAGAGGTGTAGCTTGTACCTTCATTATCAGTCTCTGTGCTTTGATTGGCTTCTGGTGGTTAGAAACTCACCTGAGGAGAGGGCTGCCAAAAGGGGAGCTTTCACAGGTTGCCAGTTCGGGGGGAATGACCCCGCACTGTGAATCAGAGTGCTCAGCAAAGACAAAGCTGTCTACTGGGAATTCATCTCCTGCACTGGCAACCCGCACTGCACTGAGGGAAAGAAAGGACATGGCGTTTACCACACCTCCTTACACTGGGGAAGGTAGACAGGAGGGTAGGGTGGAGGGTAGGGTGGGGGAGAGGGCGGGATGGGGACAATGGGGAGGAGATAAATGACACAGAGGCATGAGAGCGGGAGGGAGAGAAAAGGAAGAGGGGGGCAGAGTGGTTGGCTGCTGCTGGTGGCTAGCTGATTAGGACTTGAAATGCTGATTGAAATGCCCCAGCTCTGAATACAGAAGATACCATGGGAAGGACATGTTGTTGTAGGAGATATTTAGACTAATCTGGGTCAAAGTTCCAGGTCCATAGGGATGATTCTCTTTATTTTTTTTAAACTTCCATTACAAAAACCATTAGAAAATAAATAAACAGTCCCTTGCTCCAGCACAATGCTCCATGAAAAATAACTGAAACATCCATGGGGTCAGATCTTCTTTAGACTCATCTTCTAGTGTGTGATGAGTCACTTTGCGTAAATAATTGTGAAGAAAAAGCAACTGAGGGAAACATAAGTCAAACAAAAATACCAAAACACATTTGCAATGTCTGACATGACAATAGTGGCACTGAAACGGATTACGTTAGACCTGGACTGTCGTGAAATTGGCTTTAACCTTAAGAAGAACAACATGTTCTATGTTTTTTTTTTTTAGCGATGTAGGGTTAGAAATTCAGTTCTCCAATTTCAGTTTTGTGGTTATAGCCAACTTCTCTTGAAAGACACCAGATCATTGGCTTGATGAAGTGAATCTGAGCTTACCCTGTGTGGGTCAGCCCAGCACTCTGTGAGGTAGGTTTGTTTTCAGCTTCATCGGGGGATGTGTCTGGGTTTGAGTCTAGATTGGGAATTGGTTCACTTGAAGTCTCTGCTGGGGTATCTGTGGTCACTTGGCCCTGTGCTGGAACTGGTTCTGGAGTGGCGAGCACTGGGGCATCATGGTCGTGGTCCTGTGTGTGAATCTGCAGGCCCAAGTCAGCCTGGGGATCTGGGGTAGGTTCTGGCTCAGGGGCAACAGGTACAGTATCCGACTCTGGGTCTAGCTTTGTCTCTTCCTCTCCAGCTTCTTGTGGCTTCACAGTCTGGTAACAGAAGAAAAAGTACATTTCTGATTAGGGCTGTTCGACATAACGACATATATCGGATGACGATATAAAAACATCTACAGTTTCATTTTACGCTATCGTTTGTTTCGTGGTGTCGCAAAATAAACGTTTACGGCAATATTTTTTCATCGTTTTGATAGTCACCGTAGTGGTTATATTTATTTCTTAAAGTTCTCTCTTTCTCTTATATTTAATATAACCACACTTCAGACGGACAAGCGCCTGTTTTTATGCGTTGTCGTTAGCAACAACGACGGTAAAACCATCGCTGTCCGCTTGTTTATTTTCCACATAAACCCTTCACAATAAAGCTCAAGATCCTGTTGAGACTTTTCAAAATAAACTGAAAGAGTATGCAGAGTATCTACGGATGAGAAGCAAAAAATAGCAGTCAGGTGCTAAAATAAATAAATAAATAAATAAACCTTAGACTCAAACGTTAGAACATGCTCTTCCCCGCAGCACGTCGTGTAATAAATACTCAAAGAAAATGGCTGCCTTTACAACTTATGTCTAAAAAATAAATATATATATATATATATATATAAAAAACACCCAGCACGCCCCTGCGGGCGGTTTATCCTTCAAGCTCGGGTCCTCTACCAGAGGCCTGGGAGCTTGAGGGTCCTGCGCAGTATCTTAGCTGTTCCCAGGACTGCGCTCTTCTGGACAGAGATCTCCGATGTTATTCCCGGGATCTGCTGGAGCCACTCGCCTAGCTTGGGAGTCACCGCACCTAGTGCTCCGATTACCACGGGGACCACCGTTACCTTCACCCTCCACATCCTCTCGAGCTCTTCTCTGAGCCCTTGGTATTTCTCCAGCTTCTCGTGTTCCTTCTTCCTGATATTGCTGTCATTCGGAACCGCTACATCGATCACTACGGCCGTCTTCTTCTGTTTGTCTACCACCACTATGTCCGGTTGGTTAGCCACCACCATTTTGTCCGTCTGTATCTGGAAGTCCCACAGGATCTTAGCTCGGTCATTCTCCACCACCCTTGGGGGCATCTCCCATTTTGACCTCGGGACTTCTAGGTTATACTCGGCACAGATGTTCCTGTACACTATGCCGGCCACTTGGTTATGGCGTTCCATGTATGCCTTGCCTGCTAGCATCTTGCACCCTGCTGTTATGTGCTGGATTGTCTCTGGGGCATCTTTACACAGCCTGCACCTGGGGTCTTGCCTGGTGTGATAGACCCCAGCCTCTATGGATCTTGTGTTCAGAGCTTGTTCTTGTGCTGCCATGATTAGTGCCTCTGTGCTGTCTTTCAGTCCAGCTTTGTCCAGCCACTGGTAGGATTTCTGGATATCAGCCACCTCCTCTATCTGCCGGTGGTACATACCGTGCAGGGGCCTGTCCTTCCATGATGGTTCCTCATCTCCCTCCTCTTTCTTGGGTTTCTGCTGCCTGAGGTATTCACTGAGCACTCGGTCAGTTGGGGCCATCTTCCCAATGTATTCTTGGATGTTCGTTGTCTCATCCTGGACTGTGGTGCTGACACTCACCAGTCCCCGACCCCCTTCCTATATATATATATATAACGCCCAGCTGGAAACACTTCACGCAAGTCGAGCTGCCCGAGATTCACAGAATATGTTAAATTTTTGTGATTTATATAGTTATCGGACGATAGATGTATTATATCGGGATATGAGGTTTTGGTCATATCGCACAGCCCTATTTCTGATGCAATTTAACTGCTCACCTAGATCAGTGCCATCAGATTAAGATCAACATTATTTATCATTTTCCTTTTCCAGTTCATGTGTTTGTGTCCCACATACATAATATACTTTTAAGAGTTTATGGTGCACACTTAAAAGCTGAGCTCTGCCTCACACTCCACCTTTAAGGTATTTACAACCTCAATTTCCCTTTTTATATTGACACTTTTTCTTTCTTTTTTTTAAAGCCTGCCTTAGTATCCTGTTCACTGTAACTTAACTTTTTGAGCGATACTCTGGAAAACTTCCAATAACTGATGTGTCTTTTTACCTCTTCATGGTGTATGCTCTGTTTTTGTAGTTTCTCTCGTGCTGCTCTCTCGGTTTCTAGCCCCATATCGTATGATGTGTGTGTCTTCCACTCTTCCACCACCTAGGAGAAAATGAATAATAAGAACACAGGATAAGAAATACAAGTTAATGACATTACTGGCATTGTTACTAGATTGAGTTTTATTCTAAAAATTAGTTTTTTTGTATGTAAAAATGTCAAAAGCAAAAGGTCTTTCCACCTCCTGATGTGAAAAAGCCTTTTGTCGATGGACAAAGGCAACATTATAAGGCTAATGACTGACTGCCAGGGCTGCTGGCAGAGCTGTTTGTTGTTGGACCTCAAACAATGATTCTTTTTCTTCTGTGCCCACAAATGCATACCAAAACTCATTCACTTCCCCAAATTATCATTCATTTCTGATACTCACTGACACATGAATACAGAGAAGCATTTCAAATGTTTTTAAAAGTGAGGCGATCTACAATTTTCCTCGTCCTACTTCGAATGGCTGCAATGACATTGACACACTTTGTATGAACTACTTTCAGTTTAGACAATATTTAGCCATGAAAGCCTGAGAAAACATGTAGCGCTTTGAACCCATAGGGCAGGTCCTAACCTAAATCACATCAACTTCTATGACTGATTCTGCAGAGCAGACCAGGTTCTGACTGCGTGTAACTGGGCTGGTTACTCAGCTTTGTGAGTAACCATTTACCTGGATTTGGTTCCACTTTTTGTCTATTTTTTTCTCTCCAAAATGCAGTGTCATAACCATCGATTATTGTCTGCCAACTACTCAGATTGTCATTTTATTAATCTTATCAACATTTGATGGTGGCAGATGGAACAGGAAGTCTTGGCCTGGATAGCCACTGACTACACTTTGGATAGTCTCAGGAAGCTATTTTTTAATGTGTTCCCAGATAAAGTCTTCTGGTTCTCTTTGTGCTTGTTAAGTCTGATGTAATTAGCTATTTTCAGATCCAAATACTCTTTTGTTTGCCTTAAGCAAAGATGTTCAGAGGTACCATTCATGTTTAAAAACAGCCCAGATTCACTAAACTCCATTAAAGTGATCAGCTGAGCCGTTCTTCCAGATGTTAGAAGGTATTGGTAAGCTATAGTTACCTAGTTGATGTATAAAGATGGGTTGTGATTGATGTAAAGAAGAAAAAAGTAAATACTAGAAAGATTTTGGAGGGTTTTACACTAGTTGACACATTTATCTGCCACTCAACAGCTAGCTGGGTATCTTTAGGCTATTATAAACATCGCAACACTGGCAAAGTATTAATTGAAATACAGCACTTGTGAGCCATCAGATCACAGGAAGAAGATAAAGAAAATAGGCAATAAAAGCTCAGAGTGTCTGATATGATCCTACCCAAAAATATATACAATTATTAATTGCTGGAGGGATACTTCGAAAATGCTCCCTAACCTTATTTGTAAAACAGGAATTTTAGTTGGGCAGACAGTGATCCACTTCTGACGGACCAACATATTGGTCTCCAGGATATCAGTGAGTTTTTAAGCACTTAAGCACTTAAAGGTGTACTCCATTTAAACACTGCTAATTGAAGACTTTCCTACTCAGAACAGCAGGTCACTGAAATAACAAGAACCTTAGCCAAAAAAGAAGGGCCTTGGAGCGCAAAACTGGATCAATAGGTGCCAACTTAGCAAACACACCAGCCCATTTTTCGTCAACGTTTACTGGGTCACTAAAGTTCATGACCCAACTCGGTGTTAAGATGACCGTTTCTGTTTTTCACATTAAGAACGATTATACAGGTCTCCAAATTGTAATCTGTTACAGTCAAAAGCTGAGATACATGAAAAGGCCAGAACTTCTACACACCTTGTTTTGCGTGGAGTCCTGCTCCTGCTCGAGGCCATCAGGATCTTTCTCCTGTCGAGGCTGACCTGAGCCAGACAAGCTCTGCTCTGAACAATAGACATGTTGACTAGGGTACCTGAAAGACAAACAAGAGAAGATTTGTTAGAACATTTATAAGCCTTTATATATACACACACACACACACACACACACACACACACACACCTATAGAAATACTTAGGCTAGCCTAAGTAGCCTTGGGGGAAAGAGCCACTCACACAGTTAATTAAAGCACTGACTATAGGAGAACAAAGAAAGCTTCGAGTACAGGAGAGCAAAAGTAGAGATTCAAAACAAGGGCTAAAACCAAAGGAAGGAGTCCACATTAAGTTACAAGGAGAGAGAGACAGGAACAGAATTGCATGAACAAAACAGGGTAAACCAAATTCCTTTTGTCATGTGTATTCTTATAAGCTGCTCAAGGCAAACTATTTTCTTTGATTCAAATTTGGCTTAGGATATTGCTGTAATTCTTTTAGCCATCTGAAAGTCAAGTGAAAAAAAGTGTAGCCTGAGCACTTTCTGCACTGCTTCTTCATGTATCTTGTTGTCAAACTACTAATGCCTATCAATTTAAACACGCAGGTGTTCTACACCAGCTGTTCTGAAAATTTCGCTAATTCGTAGCTCTTAATGGTGTCGCATTAAATCACCGACTGTGAGGAGAATAAAAGTACTTTTACTGAATTGACAAAGTTGCAAAGACACACACTATTGTGGTTTTTTTTTTTTTTTTAAATTACACAAGTTTCATACTTCAGGTGAAATGAGCATTTTGTGAGATATTGAGATTCCCATGACTCGCGGTTATGTTCACCAACTTCCACCAACCTGCAGCGTGTTCAAACTCACATGATCTCAAAAATTACTGGGGTGGGGTGTGTGTGTGCGAGTGGTGGTGGGGGGGCACGTTAACCTTATATCAAATGAATGTCAACTTCAACAGTAAGTTAATAAAAAGGAGATCAAACAAGGATGGAAAGGTTATGAAACCACAAGACCAGAGCTAATAAAAGGCAAACAAAGCAAGAGACCGAACAAAGAAACAAGGCAGGGAGGCGGGAAAGATAGGCACAACTGTTTCTCAGTTATTACTATATTAGTGGAGTAGAAATGAAAAGCAAAATGAAACAAGAGGTAGGTCTCAACTGTGTTAACAAGTTAACTTAAGCCATCTGTCAGTTAGTTGATATTATAACAGGGTGAACAAGTTAGTCAGCATACAGACTTTGAGCCATTCATTTGGCTTATAGATTTAGTTAAACTGAATGGCTTTAGCTTTAAAGAAAGAACTCACACATTTGGGAAGCAAAACAGAAAACTTAAACTGATTAAATAATTTAGTTCACGTCGGTGAAAAATCAACAAACCGTGTCAAAGCTTCCAATGTAAGAAACCACAATATGGAAACTGCCTGCTCATTTAAACTAGAGCTCATGTGCACTTATGAAAGTAAGCATACAAAGCTCAAACCTGAAGCATAAAAAACACCCATCAGTAACTGTTGCACAGACAGACAGAAAGACAACTCTACTCGCAAGTGCCATGTGATCCTCAGGCTGAAACAGTTAGCCTTGAGTGCTCAAATGTCAGGAGAGAGCGAAGCACATGGACAATCATGTTAGCGCTCTGTCAGCCTGGCTGTCAGGAGTAAGGAGATGCACAGTGAGCAACATACGCAATCACTGACAGACAAGCATCTGTGCAAGTCAGTGTCCTGTCACTCAGAGAGCCCTGCCATCCGTATATTCTATGTTTGAAGAGACTAAATAGACAAGACCAAAAAACAAAACAAAAAAAAAACAAAACAAAAAACATGAGAAGAACATCTTTTGAAAGCTTTGACCCCTCTAATATAATCATCTCGGGCACAGACATTCACCAAACCTTCTGTTTAGGAAGGTCAGGCAATAAGAAGCTGGCTTAAAGGGATGGTTAAATTAGATTGTTTCTCTTTCAGATATTAGAGAAACTGAGGTCTAGTGTCTTTGGTGGCAGGCCCGATATCATCAGGCGATATATGCTTTTTGCTGATTTATCAGTAACAGCATTCATCAAGTGTACACAAACACTTGATGCAGCAAAAACACAATCAGCAGATCTGAGCAGAGTTGGGCAGAGTGTAAATAATTACATAAATCTAAGGGAAATCTGTTCATGCTTTATGGTGATCGACTGAATTCTCACTTTAAAAGTGAACAAAATAAATCAATAAAAAAAAATTAACAAACCCACAATCAAATATCATTATCACATCAGTATAATAATAAAAATAATATCATTAAAAACAAATGCTATAGTCAGTCAGGCTCTACTGATGGGATTCACCAAGCCCCAGTATAACACGGCTGATGCCAACATTTGGTGATTTGATAAAGTGCTTTTTTTCCCCCCATATAACTGAATAACATGTTATCTACAAGTCCTTACAAAAATAAATGCAACAAATTTAAAAGGGGATCAATTTAGTAATACAACAAAGCCATTGTTAATAAAGATGACTCAGTTTATTACAAAATGAATCACAGCCCAGTCTATGGTTTTACCCCAGTATATATATATTGGGCAGAGGAGCAAAGTGTTATATCTGTGCCAGAGCTCAATTCTAAAGAGTATTAAACTCTAAAACCGAGGAATTAAATTTACTATTGGTTTAGAAACCGGTTGCTACACAAGCATATTTTAACCACATTTGTTAATTGTCATTTCATTTATTCAAGTACTACAGACATCTTATCTTGTTAAACAGAAAAATTTATAGATCGCTCTTAAATTAAAGTCATACAGACTCATCGACTCTTTTGTATGTGGATTGTTCATGCTTACAAGCATAGCCATCTCCAAGCCAGCAAAAACCCTGACACAGCTGTCAAAATGAAATGATGAAATATGTGCACGAACGTATATGTGTTAACACCTCGTAGTGTAAGCGTTCCCCCAAAGGTGATAAAATGAGCCACAAAGCCAGAGGGGGAACCCTAAGAGCCAATCACTAGACAGACACTAAGGAGTAAATATGGAGCACAAGCTAATGTATCTTCCTGACTAAACTTAGATCCATAGCTTTAAGCTATTTTGTGTTGCGTTTCAAATGTCTCCTGTGACCCCTTATAACTCAAACACACATGAATGTAAAGGGAAGACCTCGCCCATTCAGTGACGTCACGATATTATGTAACAGACCATTAGCATATCTTGAGGTCAGCGTGGCATCCATGTATGCAACAGGGATGATTAATGGTTTTATCCTAAAATACTTTTAACTTCAATTTTAAACAAACATGAACGTTCATGAAAATATTGATTCGTTACCTAATAATCACGTGCTGACTAAAGAGCAGAAAAATCATTAAAACACATGTTTAGTCAAGTCAGAGCTACTCCATGCCATCAAAAGCTAAACCAGTGTTTCACACACAGACACATGAATCATAGATGCCCACACAGTCAAATACAGACTCTTTACCCTAATATCAAAAAGGAACAAAATGTACTCAAAAATCTTCTGAAAAAACAAAAATTCCAGGAAAATCCATGCCATGTGCCTGACACCAACATGCCAATTCATTTTATTTTGGATTATAATAGACTTCTGTTAAACTTTTCAGGCTACAGCCACCTCAAATCGCTTACCGGGTCCTTGCCTGCAAAACTCTTCCATACTCTTTGCAGTGATGGTTTTTGTTCCCTTATTTCTCTTCCTGTACATAGTCGTAAAGCTTGTAGTGCAAGCTTTTCCTAAACCAATCAACTGTTGCATTGCAGATCTATTGAATCACATGTGTGTCGAGTCAAGGAAATAATCTGACCAGTAAAGCAGAATCAATAATGGCATTGCTAACAATCAGTGAAAACACATCACGTCAACATGCAACAGCTGTGCTGTGCAGCTTCCTTTTGGTTGCTTCCACCTTTTTAGTCTTCGTGACTTATCCAAAAATCATTTATAACTTGAAAGTGCATGCGTGGCCTGGAATTACACAGAGACAAGCAGTCGATCATGAGACGGAAGATAAAAGAGGTTGTGTCTGAGTTAAGAGTCTGAAAGAAAACAAACAATCAATATAGCAAAAATAGGAGTAAGATGAAGTAATAATGTTATTTTCACTTTCCCTCTATGCATGTATTACACCAATTCAGAAGCTGAAATACAGTGCAAACCCATCAATTTAACATATAAATTTTAAATGTGCATCTCACACCAACTGTACTTTTATTGTTATAGAGGAAATAGAATAAGTGACAGGTACCAGATAATTTTGGAGTCTGAGCTGTCTTTTTAAAACAAGATCCTGTGTGGTTTTGGTCAGAAACCTTTAGCTATAAGACGCCTGCAGCTTTGTCCTGTGATTTCTTGACTCTGCATGATCTGCTTACGTAAAGCCGTTCTACAACTGCCACAAAGCCTTAGAATAATTTCAAATTTTGCAAAGATCGGACATCCTCTGGATACTTTGCCAAGTTCTGATATGATTATTTCCTTATTTTTGCCTGATGAAACCTAGACTTTTTCACTTTCAAGTTTCAGATAAAGGCCAATAAGGTCAAATGGAAAAAGTAAAAAAGGTGACTTCAGAAGTGACTTTGCAGCTGCTGCTTCTGTGCAAAGCATGCTCAGTGATGCATCAACTAAACACATCAACTAAACACTGCTTGTTATCATTTTTTAAAGCTATCATTCAATCTCTCAGATAAGCGCCCTTGTGTAAAATGCAGATGGGTGACAAACAGATCTCACAGTACAGTACACGTCTGTATAAACTTCCTTGATCATGAATGCAAATCTCACAATCATCCCCAATGTGACTCACTGGGAAAATGTTTAAAGGGAAACTTGCAAAGTCATAAATGTGTCTAATCAAATGAAAAACATTCAAATACAAAGATTAATAAATAACCTCAATTCCCCCCCAAAAGTGGGACACTGTGTAAAAGGCAGGTAAACATTTGCTAAGTTTTCTAAGTTCAATTGTGAATAAAATATGGGTTTACAATATTTACAGATGATTGCGTTCCTTTTTTAGCTTTACAGTGTTCTGCTTTTTGAATTGGGGTTGTATACGGAGCAATTCAAGAGGACAAAAATATGCTGTTTGTACTGAGACATTTAAACCCAAACCAAAATGTCAAACAAGTGGGAGGCACGGTTGGCCTGGCTCCATTCATTCATGGGGATGATGCAGAAAGAGCCGATGTGAGAGTATCAGCTTTGGTGGTATACTGTGACCTACTTTTTAAAATTCAAAAGTGTATGCAACAGTGGGAGGGGGAACATAGTACCCACAAGTGAAGAAGTGGGGAGAACACTGCAACACACTGTATGGCATTTATTACATACCAGTAGTGGGTTAACCTCAAGAAGGACGAGCATGAGTCAGCAGTCGGCAGAGTCTTCCCCATTCTGCTTCTCTTCTTGTTTCCTGACCGAACTCATACAGTCCTAGGATTTTCAGTAAGTCTTTTGCCTTTTGCATATTAGTCTCTAAAAGCAAGAAATATTCCTAATAATGATGAAGATAACACTTTATAGCCAGATGCACAGAGAGGCAATAGCTACATGTCTGTGCTGGTTCCGAGCACACAAATCCCCTGATATTTCCTGTTGGCTTTAGGCGCATTCAGAATCGGGAGACACGATTCAGCCTCATCGAATCAACTGTACTATACTAACTGACTGGGTTGACACAGGAGACAAAACTGTAGAGGCAACAAAGCGAGAACTGTTTAATCTGCCAACAACAAGTCTAATTTTATCACCAGCTGCACGGCATGCAAAGTGCCCTCTGATCTCTTGTCACGCAGGAAGTTTTCCTTCTGTCTTAAAGATTTCAGACATATTGATGTACGCCTATGACCTTTCTCCTCTTTCACCAATTAGTTTTTTTTTAATGAAATATCAATAACATATACAAAAGGTCATCATCCTGCCCTGTCATACAAACTGATCTTGGTCCCAACATGACACTGCAGCACATGTAGCCTTCAACGTCAGTCACAGGAGATTAGTTGCCGTCTTTCGATTTCCTGACCTCAATCTCTGACCAGCTTGTTGCTCTCCATTACATAAACTCTCCCTGACACACATATTCATTTTAAATTCAACATTATGCACTCCACACTGTATATAAATGCCACTTGTTTTGCACATATTCAACTCTGTATATTTTATTATTATTATTTTATTTTATTTTTTTACTATTTAATTTGTAAAAATGTGTACACACACACACACACACACACACACACACGAAAATATTTAGTATACACATCCAGAAATGCATACACTATTATATATTGTACATATATTTATTAGTTTCAGGTTGGCCATTCTTGTATTTTGCTCGTTTGTGTTGTTGTGTTTGCACATCTCTGTTGCTTGTGGGGCTCGCACACAAGAATTTCACTCGCATGTGCTGTGCCAGTGTGCCTGCACATGTGATGTGACAATAAAAAGTGATTTGATTTGATTTGATAACCAACAGCATGTGATAAGTTTAGAAATCCATTAAAGAAAAACTTTCTATTTTGACACAAACAACAAGTTAAAAGGAGAAATGTCAAATAAGGTTAAATTACTCAAATTACTATGGTTTTAAATTCATAATAAAGAGCAGAGTGAATACTACATTATCTGTCCTGTGTCCACAGGGAAAGGAGAGTCTTGTGATGTTCACATTATTCCAGATATGAGGGGAGTTGCTGGCTGGAGTGAGTTAAGAAGGAAAACCATGTCAATAACAGCTTAAACTTGAGTTCAACTTTTCTCTTTAAATTTGACTGTAAAGCCAACCCAGCCTAACCACACACAGAATTTTAAAAAACGAACAAACAAGAAATTCAAAAATCCCAATTGCTGAGGATTTATTTTCCTTAGCCACAGAAATTGACAGAAAGACACACAATGTTTTACTTTCACACTGAATAGAGACAGGAACATGGGAGAGGTAAAAGAGCTGAGGAGAGAATCCAGGATCCACGTGGCCAGAGGTGGATTATGGGGCGTGGAGATGTGCCAGGGCTTGCCTGGAAAAGTAGGCCAGAGCATCTGCCAAGCAGACAAAAACATGCCGTCACTGTTTGGAGGAAAACAGAGGGCAGTGCCTAAAGCTCGGCCTTAAGAGGACTGACCATGTTTGCGTGTGCAAGTTGGAGTCTGTGTGCACGCCAGTTTTGCTCCACATTGAAGCATGAAATAACGGACAACAGCAGTTTGTTCTAAAGCTTGCTGATCCTCCATAATCCTCTTCACTGATGCATCCTCGTAGCCACCAGGACAGAGCGGCTGAACTGGAAAACTGCTCGCTTCCCAACTCAGAGAGTTCTTAACCAGGGTCTAGCTGCAGCACATTGCTGGTATAAGCAGGTGTTCTGGCCTGGTTTATTGACCGCTGGTGAAGTACATCAGGGATCTTCAAGATTTTTCATTTTCAAGCACTACATGGTCATGCACTAGTTTACACAGCTCCTTGTTCACATGATTCAGCCTTGAGAGCTCCGAGAGTTCCTTATCACTCGCGTCACGCAACGAGAGTGATAAAATTCTTTATCAAAGATGATAAAGAATTTTCCTCACCGCTGACCGCAAAATTCTTAATTTGCTTTTTAAAATACTGAATCTCCCTTTTCTGATTATCTCCAGTCTCATGTCAGCCTTTTTATAGTCTTTATGCAGACTACATTTTCTTTTTAAATCTTTTGATAATCATTTCATCTTTTTCCTCATCTGCGATCATCAAACTTGCCATGCAATTTAACCTTTCCATGAAAAACCATGTCAAAATTTGTACCCTATTTTGTCACCTATAAGGTGACTGATAACTATCACTGAATGCATTTTCCCCCTCTATATTCAACACTTGTCAAATGCTCATGTTTACTACCTAGTGCTGCAGACGCATTAACCTGTAAACATTAGCAATGCTGCATTTTTCTTACTGCCTTCCTCCGCTTGGAGTGATCCAAGTTACTGTAATGGGGTTTGAGTACTGGGTTCATTTGCCTAAGTGCTATAATGCTATGTGCTGACTTGACGTTTTGGAGGAGTAGAGGCACTGCAATATACTTCAGCCATTAAGAATAACTAGCCCTGCCTTCTGACACAAAGATACAGGCCTGTACTTATCAAGCATCAGATCAGATCAGAAAGCAGTCACACCTGACTCAGAGGGTGTTGCTTCATTTACTTACTTGCCTAATTTTTGCTTACAGGTTGAAATATCTCAGTCTTTTCCTTAGAATCAAAGTGGAGTTCGCAGCTGTCCTAATCTGTCAGGATTTCCCAGTAGCTGGAAAGTAAAAGGAAAAAAAGTCTGTGCAACAACTAAGTGAACAGAAGATTGAAATTAAAGGACAAATTGGAAAAAAAATCCCTGTCAGACTAATTGCACAAAAGCTTTAACGCAACTAATGGATAGATAGAAAAGGTGAAGGTTAAGCGTCTGTTAACAGTTAACAAGGGATCAACCAATTTAAATCGTAAAACTGCTTTATGATAACCCAACTAAGTGTGGAACAAAATAATACTGAGGAAGTTGCAACAGTAAATAATGGAGTCTAATGGACCATTTAGAGCTAGTTTTGAAGGAGCAGAGCACCAGTTAGGTTATCTGGTCAATGGGCTATGAGTTTGTTTCGGCAATGTGTCCATCATTAACCAAGCCACAATTCACAAATTTATTAATGGCTACACCTCATCAAATATTAGTCAGACTATAATCAAGTGTACACGCAATAAAGACATGATGGGTCCTCACCCAAAGTGTGCTCTAAGGCAGCGGTCCCCGACCCCCGACCCCCGGACCGGTACCGGTCCGTGAGTCGTTTGGTACCTGAGCCCGTGAGAGTTGAGGCTCAGGTGTGAAATGTATAGTTTTCAGGGTTTTTTTAAATCAGTTTTCAGCGTTATTTTGTTATCGTTTTTATCGTTAACTCTGTTTTCCTCGGTCTTTTCATGTGTGTTATGAATAAATCTATTTTTCGGTACCGGTACTAGTTTTATTTTGTTGTATTTATCTGCGACACCTTAAAGGCCAGTCTGTGAAAATATTGTTGTCATAAACCGGTCCGTGGCGCCAAAAAAAGTTGGGGACCGCTGCTCTAAGGTCAAGGCCACATCAGTCATTTTACAGGCACTTATCCATTTTCACAAGAAATACTGCCTTTCCTTGAGTACTTGTCAGATCTTAGTGTCTTAAATTAAAACGGTGTCCCAAGGTCAACAACAAGGTGACATCTGTGATTTTATAGCTAATATAATGAGAACTTTGATTAATCGGGTACCAGATGAAACACATCATCAGTGACGTTCTGGTTAAGTTTTAATCATATGTGCCACTTTTATTATTCAATTAACTGCATTTATTTGAAAGCTGTCTGATACGAAAACGGACGCTGAGCCAAAATTTGCATGTCACAAATGAATATTTAAACTGTATTAAAGCTCAGAGTGATAAAGCTTTTATTCTGCATCCCTTAAAACAGACGTCAGACTTTAACGTGTACGTGACAGTTTGTTACATAACACCAAAACCTCATCCTGTTCCTTCTCAATATCACATAATTACAATTTAATAACACACTTGAGTAGACTTTAGATCCTGAAAGGACACATACGCTTATAATCCAAACCACTTTAAAGTATTTGTGAAACTTGTCTTTATGATTTATACGGATCACTCTGAGTATACCAGCACTGTGACGCACCTTCAACATTTACACAGGAGCCTTTATCCAGGATGTAGTTTGAATGAACAGACACACCTCTATTTGGGAGCTATCCCATGGTGCACCAAGTAGGCCAAGTCACCAGCACTGCTGCTTCTACAGGCATAATTCACTAAACCAGCCAGCAGTCTACTGATTTTATAAAAAAAAAAAACCTGGGAATAAATCACAAATAAATTAATATATTTTAGAGGGGAAAAAAACAAAACAAAAAAACAACATAACTGAAAAAAAAAAAAGACAAAAAAGTCTTAAGTTTTAGTCTTTACTTAATTTGGTAAAGCAACCAGTTTGAGGCTTTGGTGAAAATGCCTATTGACAGTGACACTTCTACATGCATGACTGCTTTTATTGTAAAACTGGTTCTTAACTTCTGATAAATGCCACTCCTATCATAAAAACAGCTAAAACTGAAAAAAAAAAAAAAAAAAAAAAAAAAAAAAAAAAAAGACTAAAACAGGACTCTGGAATCCAGCTGCAAATAAAATGAATCCAAAATAAAAGAGCTACAGTAAAATGCAATAACCATTTTAACACCAGTTGGATAAACATTTTAAAGTCACGCTGGCAAAGACTGTTTGCGCAAAAACACCATTGAGCACCTAATTTTAAACACATTTGCAAAGACAAAGCCAAATAAGATTTGTATTTTATTATTCACAGATTTTTTTTCACCATCATTCCCGTTTCGCTTAGTTCTGCGATCTAGTAAGAAAAATAAAACTGCATAAACGGAAACAAATGCATGCAGCCCTTTGTCACATATCCAGATTGTTTAGTATGATTTTGTAGATAAAGTTATTTTTATTCATTTTTTAAATAATTCAATTAATTGTTGTTGTTTTTTTTTTATTATTATCATCATTATCAATAAATGCAACCAGTTTCCCCTATGAACATTAAAACTTCACACTGAAAAACCTGCAGAAAATGTTTGCACTTTAGCATTCATGAACTGGATACTATAATTGTTACTGATTAAATGCCTAACCCAGGGGTTTCAAACCCAGGGCTCCAGAGTCTTATGTGGCTTTTTTGTCCATCTGGCTCCCTATAAGTCTGACACAAAACTAAATTAATATAAAAATGATCCTTTTAATTTTGCTGAAATTCAACTGCAGTGGTTAGCATGAATGCAAACACATAAACAGCTAGTCCTGAGTGCTACTAACCCAAAAAGTCAAGGAGAAAATTGGAGGATTTAACGGTGTTTTTTGGCTGCCAATGCCCTGCTCCTGCTGTGTTCCATATATGATGTATCATACATCAAAAACATACCACACTGAGTTTTGTATTATAATCAAATAGGACTAAACCTAGTAAGGGCATTTTATTTAAATTTCCACTGAATGATGATGGCTTATAAATAAATATGTCTGTCTTACTTCAGCCTCCACATTTCATAAATATGTTTATACTCATTTTTATAAGATTAAGGAACTATATGAGGCCAAGGAAAACTAATTAAAAACTGAGCTGACACCCATATTTACTGTTAAACACCACGCTTTAAAACTATTATATCCAAAAATAAACAAATCTCTACTAGAGAAAAGATCCCATTAGCAGCAGTGACATTGTACATTACTGCAGTCGTCCCACAGAGGCTTGCCGATGAGACATCAGGACCATCGACCCAGACCAATGGGACTGAAAGATGCACTCATGTGATATAATCCAATTTGATAGGAAAAGCCACTTTGCCAGTGAGAGTTAGCATGGGTGGCTGTGGATACAACAATACATGTGCATTCTTGGCCTGCATGGATACATCAGCCAGCACAGCAGGAGAACAAAAACCCATTAAAAATTCAACTTGGCACAAAGTGTACCAAAGTGCTGCAGCGTGGTGAAACATTTACATCTGTCGTAGATGTTTCACTGCAAACTGGACCCTGTAAAAACCCAGAAGGGAGCCAGGTTTGAAAAATAAAAGACTGGAAAGTGACAAGTACTGTGATATGTTGTCTGTGAAGGTTCTCAGTCATCCAGGTCATCGTAGTCAAAGGAGCTTGCAAAGAAAAATGCTGTGATATGTTGATTTTTAATATAATAACAGCTTATCAATCAATTTGGATTCAGTAAAGTAAAGACGATTTGATGATATTCTCTTAATGTACAAGCTCCAGCAAAACATCTCTTTATCTTTAAAATTGTCTAAGCCTTGTGGGAAAAAAGGCCTCCTGCTGGGAATTGCTGACAGACACGCTTCATGCATTAGAAGACCAAACCATACCAACAAGAAAAAGGGACAGAAATGGTCCCACACACACACACAAAACTCATGCATGAGAGCCTGTCAGTAGCAGCTAAAAGGTAAACAGTGAAGAGCAGTGAGTGAGAGGGGGAAGGGAGAAAAGAAGAAACAGAAGATTTTCAGAGGGCGGAAAAAAGTAGTACCTTTCTCAAAAAGGGCAAGAAAAAGCAAAGGAAATTTATACACCAAACTTGGGAGTATTTACTGTATACAGCTATTACAAATGACCTCAGACCCATAACACAACTGAAGATAAAACACATCTTCTATGAATTATTTTAGACTTATTATATACTTAGCATATACTTTCAAATGTTGTAAATTATTTGCAGCATTAATTAGTCAGGAATCATAAACAATGTAACCACAAGAAGAAAAGGAGATCTAGTAAGAAAAGCAAGTGAAATGAATCCCCTCCCTAACCTTTACCATGCCCTTGTGTCATACAAGTAAACACATGCAGTGATATTTTATTAGTTTTCTGACGTACATCTCCACCTTTAAAACCTTTCAATCTCCACCCTCTGAATACTATTCTCCATCGCAGCAAACAGTAGTATTTTCTTTCAAACCACTGACAAAGCCTCAGGCTGTTGGCCCGTATTCAGCGCTCACTGAACGACTTCCCAGAAAATTATTATGTTTGTGAAGAAAGATTGTGCAAATACGTTCCTCCTCATATCATCAGGTCTGAGATAAAAAAATAAAAATATTTTAAAGTTACGCATATATGTATTGTGCGTCTTAAATACAACTGAGGGACATCACACTTTGAATGTGATTACTAAAATCTTTTTTAAGTGACGGAAGTGAGAGATCAAGACAAAAGCTATTTTAACATAAGCTCTGGAAAATGTCAGGAAAAATCACGCAGTACCCAAGTCTGAAGTTGCTCTGATTGACAAGTTGACAAGTGAAGTTGGCAGATTGACAACAGCAAAACTCATTATTACAATTATTCTGGCTACCTGTAAACAATCAAAAACAAATGGACTGGTGGTTTTTAAAAGTCTAATTTCAAAGGTGATTTTTTTTGTTAATGATTCAAGTGTAAAGCAAATAAATAAAGAGATGGTGATGGGCATAGATTCATCCAGATGGTTGCAGACAGGGACAACAGAGATCCAACCAGGTGGCTTTGTGCACCTCAGGAGACCTGCATAGAAGCCATGGGGAGCACAAGAGAGCCAGCAAGTATCAGACACTCATGTCACAGAAAGCAGATCAGGTTAGAGACCACTGGAGCTTTGGAGACAACAATCAGGTGAAGGCAACCGTTAATGGACAGGTTTACCTAGATCTCACAGACCTTGTTGATTAAAAGGTTCTCTTTCCAGGCATGTTGGCTTGATCTTAACAAAGGAGAATCAAAACTGCTGTAAATGAAAGGGCTGCACATAACTTTTAACACAAGACAAGACCAACGTAAAAAACAGGGGTAAAGTCTTAATGCAGATTGCAACTGATGTGGACATTTGGGTTTTAACATGCAGCAACTCTGGGTAATGGCTAGAAAAGTTCAGGGCAGTTTTATATAAACCACATCAGACCATTTTGTCTAGCACTGCCTTGGTGGCACACTTCACAGTTGTTGACTGCTAAAAGAAAAAGTGGCAGCAGAAAGCATTAGCATACAGAGGGGTATGCAGCTGGGACATGAGAAGGCTAGAAAGCAAGAGAGTTTTATGTGCTCATCAGGCTCCATGGCCAGTGGGCAGGAACAAAGGCATGTGCTTTAGTGCCAGTCCAGCTCTGTCTCCTCACATAAAAACTAAAGCAACCAGCCCGCAGGGCAAGACCTTGGTTCAACAACAACAACACAAATTTGGACTGTGTTACTCAGCTTCTATTCTCTGGGCTTGCAGTAGAGACAAGCAGAGACAAAGTGAGATTACCTACAGCTTCCAAAAATCATGCATTCAAGCTGCGCATTTTGGCTGTGAAAAACAAACGCATTTTAAAATGATCAGTTTAAAAACAAATTCAGAAAGCAATTTATTTTATTCAATACTGACTGAAATAAACAATGATCGAGCTAAACTTCCTGGCTCTGTCCTGTTTTTGTGAAAAACAGAAGCAAGAGATGGATTGTGTAAAAGGTTTGGATTAAACTCAAGAGAAAAGGCTGCGAACAATAGTGCCTGGGTTTGGTTTGTAACATGAAAAGGATGACTCCAGATTTTTCTGGCTTTTAGGTCAAATGTCATGTTTGCTGTGATTTATTTATTTATTCCCCCTCTTTAGAAACCTGTTCAGTTACATACCTCAACGTTTTAAAATCCAGCATTTGAAATCAATAGGACCTTAGCTGAGATAAACTGCCTTTTCACTCAAAAATTAAGTGAAGGGTAAGATAACAAGTTAATGGAAGCAATGAGCAGGTCTCCAGTTGGCATATTTCATGATGGAATCCCTTATGTTACAAAACAAATCTATTACTTATATATTCCTTCTTCCTACATGCATAGATTTAGCAAGTTTTGTTTTTATGTTTAAACTCAGTCATTAAAGACAGTGTAAATAGCTTACCATAAACCCCCAAATTACTGTACCAAATAGTCAGTGAGCAGGCGCAGGCAGTAGCAATGTTTGTATACACTCAACCTAGAGTCCCTAGAGTCCAACTTCTATAAAGAAGAAAAAAAACAAAATAGCACACCACTATGTAAACTTATAACCCTTAAAAGCATCTTTGCAGACCATTCTTTTTCTATTATGCAAGTTGCGTTCACATGGACAGATGAGCAGGTAACACATGTATGAGCTTATGACATTGTGCTACATTCTTTGAATCACAGACGCATCACAGTACAGCCACAAGCCAGCTGATGAAATGAGAAGCTGCGAGGGGGTGAGCTACGAGAACGCCCAGTAAGCATTATCGTCTTCTTTCAAGGCCTCCTTTGTAACCTTCCGATTTACGGTCCAACCAGCCTCCCATTTCCCAGCTGAAACAGCCAAAGCACACAAAGTTTTCACTGTGACATTTACTTACAGTTCCCAGTATGGGTGCTCCGTGAGTGTGTACTCATGGTGCATGTGGGGAACATAAGGAGGACTGTATTATGTAACAACTACCCCCACCAAAAAGGAACTTTTACAATGTGGGCAGAACACAGTTCTTATAACAAGAATGTCCACAAGCTATATCCTGACTTCCTTCTTTGTAAGGCACTCAGAATCCCTAACAGCAAAATTTGACAGAAACTGGAGCTCACAGTGAAGAAATATGTTTTTTGTACAAACGCTCTATTAAACTTATTTCCACTTCTTTCATTTTGTTCTAGTAGCACAATACTGTATGAAAGTGCTCCAAGTAATCCTCATTAATCTTTTACTGGGCATTGGTGAAGCCCCTCAGTTTACCCACTATCCGAAACAAGCAATTTTAGCACCTCTCATTTTAAGAACACATTACACAAAAGCCAAATTCCTTCTGATTGGACGCGTCTTGAAAACACAAGGTACGAGCATCAGGTGGGTGAGATTGCAAGTTGCATTTGCTAAACGTCAGTAAATCCTCACTTTTTAACTTTGTAAAGTTAAAGCCTGAATCAGAGCATTCAGAGCAGTCTGAAGCCTGACACTCTGTCTCTTTCAGCTTATATAGAGTGAAAAGAAAATGATCTCATCTTATATTTGTTGAACTACTGCTCATTGTGAGCCGTCTATTAGGTTTTCTTCCTAGCAAAATATTTGCACTGCAAAACACAGCCTCACCCTCAGAGTTGCTCAAGGACTGGAGCTGTGAATTGGGATTCACTAGAAGCAGAAGGTAACTTAAAACCCACACAGTCCTCACTCTACAGGTGATTTAGGAAAGTAAACGGGTTGGTCTTGCATGTGTTCTCCTTCTAGGTTAGCACCAAAGCAAATGAACAAACACGTCTTTTGGCATCACAAGCAGATGCAAATAAAACACCAAAGCACCCTAAAGCAATTTTAACTGCACTAATATAATGACATATAAAAGTCCAAGTTAACAGCACAATTAAAAATAAATAAATAAATAAAAAAATCATAAAAAAAAAAATCATAAAAGTCAGTAGATTAAAATTCAACACGATCAGCACACAGCCCAATTTAAATGAACATGTTCAAAAACTTTGTATGTTTTGCTGATTTTGTTAACAACTGGATGATTAACAATATCTACACTCTAATGGAATATAATAGAAAACCCCCAACTGATCACTTGGTTGCAGAGGTATCTCTTAAGTACTAATCAGGTTATATAATAATTATCCTTCTATGCCATCCTTCAGAAGGACAGAATGAGATGGTGACAATATATGCAGTAAAGGGCGTTGAGTACACACCCCAAAAATTAAATAAAGAAAACCTTTTGTGGATCTCGGGTAATTTTCCAGAATATACAACTAAGAGAAAGATGCCAATTGTCTAACAGAAAGTCAAACAAGTTCTAACAGTTTCTAACCTGGAATAATTTAATTGTGCTGTTAACTTGGACTTTTATATGTCATTATATTAGTGCAGTTAAAATTGATTTAGGGTGCTTTGGCGTTTTATTTGCATCTGCTTGTGATGCCAAAAGACGTGTTTGTTCATTTGCTTTGGTGCTAACCTAGAAGGAGAACACATGCAAGACCAACCCGTTTACTTTCCTAAATCACCTGTAGAGTGAGGACTGTGTGGGTTTTAAGTTACCTTCTGCTTCTAATGAATCCCAATTCACAGCTTACCAAATTTCCCAGAGGAACCCACCCGAGGGATTAATAAAGTTTTATCTTATCTCTCTCTTATCTTAAATGCTGAACCACCAGACTCAGACAACATTTCTGCGCTAAAGTTAGCATCTAAATAAGAAGAAAATACATATCTGGTAAGCTATCATTACAGATAATCATCCTGGAAATATGCAGTTTCATGCAAACGGTGTCAAGAACACACACACACACACACACACACACACACACACACACACACACACACACACACACACACACACACACACACACACACACACACACACACACACACACACACACACACACACACACACACACACACCCCTCCCCTCAATGCTGATGTCAACAGTCTGAGCTAGCTTAGTGTGGGCACAGTAAGATCCCTTTTGCTGACCACACGTGAAGGGGCAGCATGACACATGCAGAACACTTTGTTGTGCTTCTCTGAGTACTGCAGCATAGAGATGTACTGCCAAGCAGCTTTAAAACACCCTATAAAAACAGGCAACAATTCAACCACAAACACACACACAAAGAAATAAAATAAAAGCATAGATTTTGATCCATAAAAGAACAACAAAAACAACATCAGGCTAGGTCATTTGAAGCAGGACAAGCAGAGTTATTAAAAGCATCAGGTCAATGATCATGACACACCTACCCATAGACACTTGTTACCAGCAATCTAATACAGAGCCCCCTTTTCAAAGCCTAAAAATCACAGCTGCCTTGGAGACCATCGGATTACTGCAAGGATCACATTCCCCATTTCTTTGCTCCTACCAAGACGTGTGAGAGTTGGCAAGGAGTGAGAAGCTGCACGCTAAAAAGGGTTTGCATTACTAATGAAGTTTGTACGTGTAGCAGCATTGTCATTAGTTTGTGGGAAAGTGGAAAAAGGGCCCATTAATATAGGCAAGCAGACACTTGACTTGCAAGCAGCAGGCCTGCTGGAATAGTTAGCTTTCTTGCTATATAATATGTTGGGTCTTTACAAAAGAATATAAAGTGTGCTTAAAATGACTAAATTAGGAATTTATAAATAACAATTCATCATCAAATCAAATCTTATTTGTGTAATAGCTATGAAGTACCAGGTTTGCAATCCAATAACAGCTCTTGTTTGCTTGTGCCAATATGCAACTCTTTTTCAAAATATGCAACCCTATGAAGGAGCTACAGTACACTAAGTGCTGGAGTGCAAGTTTTACTTATTCATGAAGACATTATATAAGACGAATGCCTGACATGATCCATAAAACATGACTACTAAAATTCAGTGCTTTAAGGAAATAAGGACAAACATGCTTCCTTTAACACTATAGTCAACAGTGTGAATCAAATAACCATTACAGGAAAGCAACCAGAACCATTGCTGGATCTTGGAACACAAATATTAGGTGATTATTTCCTGGAAACGTACTACACACTTTAAGTAACGTGAAATTTTCTTGTACAGCTTGGGAGTTTTAAATTTCCGCCTCTACCCCAAGGGAGGCCTACGCCACACACCATGTCTCTCGGCTGTCTTGGGAACACCTCAGTATCCCCCAGGAAAAGTTAAAAGCTGTGCTATACCCACAACCTGAGCACCGATAAGCCAAAGAAAACGGATGGGTGGATTTTCACGTACATCAAATGTGTCTTTATTTATTTATTTTTTAGGTTATTTAGTCTCCTAAAGAGCAAACTAATCTACATTCTCAAATAAAGTGAGACCGACATATTTATCACAAAGAAATTACCAGAATGGCAGAGAAAGCTGGACAGCTACCTGCTTCTGAGTCACCAATCTGGATAAAGGTGGCACTTTAGCCAGACTGCTAATCCCATTCCACAAACCCTGCGTACTGTTACCTGCTGCATGCCTCCGAGATTAATACAACTCATGAATTTGTTTAATCTACCAGACCTCTGTGCGCACATACTTTGGAGAACAACTATCATTTTTAGGAGGGGAACTTATTTACCAGAATGTAATAACAGATCTCCAATATGTCGCTGTTAAATCTATGTTAAGTATGTAGAAGTTCGGTGATTTTACAATGATTTTACAATAAGCTAGCTCTTGTGAGTATGGTTTTCTCTGTACAATATACAAAGACACATTGAAGTTTTATAACTGTAGTAACTTATAAATCATTGGACAAACAATGGTAGCATTTCCTTGATTTAGCTGCTTTTTTGTTTCATATGACAACATACATGTCATCTCGAGTTTTTATGAGCCGGTCAGACTGACTGGTCGATTTCAGGATAGCAGTTGATGCCCTTATGGATTTGGCATTGGAAAATAAACAGTCATGAAATATAGTTTAAATCAAGGGGAGATAGACTGAATTTTTTTAGCATTAAAAAGTTTAGAGATAAAGAGTTTAGTTGGTCGCCTCCAGCTTGCCTTGGTGGTCACTGATGTTACCTGACAAGTAGCCCGACTTCACTGGTTTTTAGGTTAGCTAGCTATGCCGCTAGTCAACAGCTGGCTACCAAACCTTCTGACATAATTTAAGTCATTTAATAAATAAAGCTTATCAGTAAGTTGGGTACAAACAAAACAATTTCAGAGCTGTTCTTAGGATAAGAAAGTCCAGAAAACGCCACAGATTGTAACACGTTGTTAATGTTAGCTGTGTAGCAGGGGCATTGATGACTGACGGATATTATGCGGCAGAAGACACCAAGCAAAGCTACGTGGGGACGAGCATCACAAAGCCTGCTACACCTATTGTTAGGACTGTGTTTTGCCTGACATGTTGATTATAGTGAGGATGTAGAATTAGATGTCGATGAAAGCTTACCAGCACAGGAGAGCTACAATGAGGCACACCAACAAAACGCGCAGTCTCTTCATTATCTTCCCGCGGGGACCAACATCCTCGCTCCTTGGGGTTTTTCTCCTAATGGATCACGGCTACACAACACACCGAAGAGAATCTTTAAGTACCTGTGTTAATTTAAACATGAAAAACAGCAAATCCCACACTTGAGGGGGTGCTATTTTTCATTATGCGGACCAGCTGTCCGCCTCCTTTTAGGCTCCTGTGGCCACTGCTGTTGACGAGTAGCTGGATCTCGCTATGTTCAACCCCCGCTGAAAAATCTAACCAATCAAATAAGCGTTGAGAATTCGTAGCCCAATGAAAAGGCGTTTAGCGACACTAGTTTAATTTGAAAGCCCCACCCCTTTCGATTGAGGATGAGTTGGTAGCTGTGGAGCAGGACGCGTCACCTATTTCTTGATAAGCAAATCACTTAAGCATGCAATAGTTAAAGTTATTGCTCAACTGTGAAATGTGTCGACGTGAATATATAGTCCTAGCACTTTTTAAAAAAATGTAAATTAACTTACATTCATTCAAATATGAGGTGTATGAATGAGGGTGAGTGAAAGAATTTGTACACTGTATACTTCCTTCTTCACCACTGGAAAACACCTTCAAGTAGTTAAACCCATAAATATTTTTAAATCCTGGAAAATGGTTATCGGTGTTTAATGAGAAATGGGCTAATTATTTTTTTCTGCCGACATAATTTTTTATATTTATTATATATCATATAATGGGACATTATCTTAACTGTAATCTTATCCGTTTCTATTGTATTTTTAGACTATAAAGAAACAAGAGAACAAAAATATCTGGTTCGTTAAAAACACATTTTACACTTTTGCATGCTATTAGTCACGTTCCTACTTTAGATTTTGTTTAAACTCTGCTTTTAACAAGTTAACACTTCGTCACTTACACGTTTGTGGAAAACAAAAAGATCAAAACAAATACAAGTCTTGGTTTATTTCATTTACCACATAAAACACATTTAAAGTAGGGTGGTTTTCTACGTACGCTCATACCGCATGGAACAATAGGACTACAAATCCCAAAGTGCAATTCCATTGAGGCCCTGAATAATTTGCCTGACTTTTTTAAAATTGTGTGTGGTTTATTTCACATACTTAATAAATACAAAAAAGTACATACACCAGATGCTTGGATCAACAGTGAAATAAAAAGTTTGGGTTTTTTTAGCAAATTATAAAACACATTTTTTAATTTTTATTTCGGCGGGGTCCTAAGCTGTCGCCAATCTTCAGAACATTTCAACTAGAAGTCAACTTCGGGCGAAGGTAGCTAACAGCCGCTGACTGACCGGCCTCTTTAATCACATTTCTGGGTCTTTGGGACTTTTAGGGTCATGGCTTTGACCATGAAGATGGTCCGGCTATTTTTGTGTGTCCTGTCCGTGTTTGTCTCACTGGTCTCGGAGAGGTTAGTGGTGCTGGCTGCCTTCTCTCAGTCTCTTGACAGCGACTTCACGTTCACTCTGCCCGCCGGTCGAAAGGAGTGCTTCTACCAGACCATGAAGAATGATGCCTCACTGGAGATTGAATATCAGGTCATAAAGCCTCATAAAATAGGGATGTTGTTTTGGGGTTTGTATGGGGTTAGCTGGTCAACCCAAAACTTCACACTGCTATCTGCCAAATCAAATCAGCGTTGACATATTACACTTGTGAAACCTGTTGATTAGATCTTTAGTTGTGGTACTTATTCCAATAATGGAATATAATTAAGGCAATTTAGCCAGGTACACGTTTAAGGTATTTATGCTTTCTATATCTAACTAATGTTCTACTTTTATTTCGAAGTGTTTTACTGGTAGCTATTTGCTTTACAGCTTTTATTTGACTAATGATTATTTTATCAGTTAAGCTACCGAGCAGTCCATACAAGTAAAGGCGTAGAGATATAAAAATAATCATTTTACTGGGTGCCAGAAATTCTAAAGGTATTTCTCAGTATTATATTCGCAATGTTCAGAAAATAGTTGAATTTTAAAAAGAGCTCAAATGGAGTCCACTTAAACCAGATACAGCAGTAAAACTTAACTGTTACATTAAAATTTGGGTGATGCTTTTAAAACTTTAAGTATAATGTAATGATTTCGATAGTAGCTATTTTTACTTGTAACGGAGTACATTTAAAAGTGTTGCATTTGTACTTTTACTTCAGTACAGGATGCGAATACTTTCTTCAGTTACATCATTCAAACCACATGCAGCCTACACTCGTTTACTACTGTTTTAAATCCAGAGCAAAAGAAGCAACAAGTAAATTGGTTCACACCTTGATTTTCATATTGTTGGGAACCTGTTTTGCAGGTCAGTGTGCAGGTTACGCAGAGAATCGGAATCTATTCTTCCTGTGTGACGTCACAGAGTTTTAATTTGTTATTTAGCTGCATAAATGTCAGACTCCTTACAAAAAAAACAATATTCCTGACATCTCATGTGTTAAAACAAGCATTAGTAAGCCACAACAGATGTGAATTTCTCAGGGGTTGAGGGCTGATATGAATGCTTCCATCCGCAGGTGTTAGATGGTGCAGGCCTTGATGTAGACTTCACTGTCTTCTCTCCATCGGGCCAAATGCTATTCAGTGACTACCACAAGTCTGATGGTGTCCACACGTAAGTAGCTCCGATCTTCTATTTAAAAACTGACATTAATAACTCAGGTGTTTGGGGGAAGATCTTACTGCTTGTGCTTTCTTCCAGCATAGACACTGAGGAGGGAGACTACATGTTCTGCTTTGACAACACGTTCAGCTCAGTCTCTGAGAAGCTCATCTTCTTCGAGTTGATCCTGGACAACATGGATACAGATGAAGACCCAGATGACTGGAAGGAGTACGTCCAGGGAACAGACATCCTGGACATGAAGCTGGAAGACATTATGGTGAGAGTTGGTCTTGTTTGAATAAATTCAACACATTCCAAACCTGTCGTTTTAATAGATTTGAATGTGTGAGCTTTAAACCTTAATAGCACTGATAGATGGTAGGTGGTTAAATTAGATTCAGAGTGTGTTGGTTTTATTCCCACTTGCATTTTTAGACTTTGTCCCTCTGTTGCCTGAGATATTTCAGAGGATCATCCAGGATGACACGGGGGGTGCAAAGTGACCGAACACACTGCCAACAAAATAGCACATAATCCATCACCAACATGTAAAGTTACACGAAGTGTGTCACAAGAAAGGACAATGTCATGAACTCTCACCTACTGGCTGAGGGCGGCCAATTGTTTCAGCTTGCACCACTCATTTGCTAAAAATAGCCTAAATTTGTGGCATAAGTCACATAGCCTTGTCATCTTGGTAAGAGGTAGGAAATTTGTCCCCCAGCTGTTGAGGAAGTAGTTTTTTCAAGGAGGAAGGAACACCATTTCAGACTCACTCTGATTACCTGCTTTGTTTTTGTTTAACATTGGTCAAGTAAAATTTACATAAAGAGTACAGTGGATCTATTAGCTTTCTTCTCAGATTCCCTCAGTATGACCTGCTTTTCTCCTCTCCTTCAGGACACCATCAACAATGTGAAGGCTCGGCTGGGAAAAAGCTCTCAGATCCAGACGCTTCTGCGAGCGTTCGAGGCTCGTGACCGAAACATCCAGGAGAGTAACTTTGAAAGGGTGAACTTTTGGTCAGTGGTCAATCTCATTGCTATGGTTCTGGTCTCGGGGGTTCAGGTCTACCTAGTCCGCTCGCTGTTTGAAGATAAACGGAAAATTCGAACATAACACAACCTGAAATGGAGTGAAACAGAGAGACTGACACAGTTGCCCACAAAAACCTTATGGATTTTTTCAGCTGATTTCCCCTTTTGTGACTTTTAATCAAGGATATTATATATATATATATGCACACTTACACACACAATGATAAAGAGCCAATTTACCACAGTTGTTGCTCTGGTCTTTTAAGTCGTTGCAGCTTGAAGGAAACCCCAGGTTTGGAAAAACTTATGACTCTCAACTTTACATACAACCTAGCTCTGTCTTTCTTGAAAAAACATGCATCTTGTTTGATAGGTCCCCCCAACTGCTGTAGTTCATCAGTGATAGAAGCACATTTACAATGCAACTATTTTTCTAATGGAGCCAGGCCAAATGCAAAAATGTCTTCTTTTTTTCTTCCTTTTTAAAAAAAAAAATTAATTTCAACATAGGTTAAGCTAAACTAGATGAAGGAATGGTCTGGGGCCTGTTATTTCTGTCAGATAGGAGTGAGAGGTGCTGCCAGTCTGTTAGTGTGTCTTCCCCTTACAATAAGATGCCTTATTCATTTGGATTTCGCTCCCAGCCTTTTGCCTATTGGTGAGGCCTTTGAATACTTTTCTTATTGCCACAAATATTTATGTTGTTACAATTCAGCCACATATTCCCCTTCATGCCAATACTGAAAATACAGGGCTGCACTGCAATGCTGCTCTTTGGCACCCAAAAGACCGCAAGAGAAGGAAACGGGCCATCTCCAAATCTCTTTAACTACTGCCCCACTCTCCTCTGCCATGATTTGTGGACTTGTGGCCTGAATGGCTGCCAGCCAGCGCCGCCGCTGTGAAGCCTGTCTGCTGCTGCTGGGTGTCTACTTACAGCCACCTACTGTGTGAAGATGTTGAGCCTGCCCGTCTCTCCTGTGACAGAAGTCTATTTCTATCTGAGTGACATCTGGAAGGTCATTGCCACTACTTCAATGCACTGGTTGGTTTAATATGCATAAACTATCCTTTGCCTTGTGGTTTTGTTTTTTTGTTTGTTTGTTTGTTTTTTTCCTCTTTTCAACATACTTTTCCAGGTCCTTGCACTGCCTCAGATCCCACAGAACCCCATTTTGGCAAACAAAAATGGGTCCACAGTCTACACGGTTGGAATAACACCAGTTTGTTACCTGTTACTTGTATTGTATTAAACTGCTACTGCGGTTGTAGTTTTTATTGATGTTTATTCATCTCCACTGTGGAACCCTGGCTGCTCACTACCTTGGCTCGATGCTTCATGTTGCAGTCTTCTGATTTTTGCCATGTGCTGTAAGGTGAAGATCATACAGTGAGTTTATGCCTTTGTGATTTACACTATCTTTTGTTAGAAGTGAATAAAACCAAACTGAGTAGACTAATTGGTTTACAGTTATAACATTTTGCCACACGGTATGTGCATATGTCAATCACAAATTCTTTGGATGCCTGTAATAATATTGGATGTCTGGTTGTGAGAAATGGTCATCATCTGCCTCAGTGTCAGTGCTTTTCCTTATTCTCATGTATGGTTGCTGTCACTGGTATTTACATACTGTATGTCTGGATTCTAATAAGTGATGTATTGGTAATAAAAAATATTTTTTGATCAATTTTTAACATGCTTTCAGAATTCTACAAAAACAAAAGAACAACGTTTTTTTTTTTAAGTATTTCTATGTTACTGAGTAATAAAAGTTTGTGTCTACAGCTTCATTGTCTTTGAGAAATGTTTTCTGTCATAAAACAGCAGTGGGAGAAGAGGGAAAGTGGCATCATATTTATTTAGCTAATATCCTGCAGTTGAAAATTTCTGCAGATTAAACAGCTTCACCTTTTTTCTGACCTCTGCATTCTGTTGTTATATTCCCCCCCAAAGAGTGTGATACTGTGATTCAAATGTAGATTTAAAAACAGAAATTATCTTTGTCATCAATGCAAAGCCATTATATTCGATGCTCAAAGTGAGAAATTTTATTTTTTTTGGTTAGCATATGCTAATGACAGTAACATCTTTCAAAAAAGGTGAGACAAGGGCAACATCTGGTGAAATGTTCCCACAGGTAATTAGGTTTATTAGTAATAGGGATGGGTATTTTTTTTAAAAAAGAGCATCCCGTAGAGAAGTGTCAAGTGTTTCAATAGGCTTAGGAATACTTTGAAAAACTACTGCATGCAACCGTACAAGGTGTGCTGCCTCTCTTGGCCCAGGACATTTAAGAAAAAGAGATTTAAAAACGTAAGACTTCCTGGCTAAATGATAACTGAGCTGTTATCAAATCATTCAAAATTTTATTTGATCTTTTTCTTGGTTGGTGTATTCTTCAGGCTAAAGAAGACCATCTGGCTTAATCTCACTGTACTGTTAAAAATACCAGCATCTGTGACAGTATATAGGGGCGGTCATGCATACAGCAAGGACAACTTGTGCATCTGCTAAACAGATTTTGGCACTCAACAAATGCTGCCATCTAGATGATGTCTGTTTCAGAGAAGGCTTCCTTAGGTCAGTAAGACAATGCAAACCATGTTCTGGCTGTATTATAGTAGCTACATGGCAACCAGCAGTCCAGACCAGTCACCAAAAAAAGAAAAATACAAATTTACAACAGTTTCGATAATTATGGAAGTTAAAATGCAACAAATCAACTTAATATTTATTTATATATATATTTAAAAAAAAAAAACAATTTAAGATTCTCACTTGGAGCATTTGATATGTTGTAAATATCATCTTTTTCCAAAGCATCCAAACCTTTTTTTGAAACAGCGTTATGAATAGACCTTCTTTTACAATCATTTCGACATGTTTGTGCATACAGTAACAAGCCTGGTTTTACTGCATATGAGCGGGGTGTATAAACCAGTTATGCAGATGCTTGTAGAATACCTAGGGTATCTGTAAGGATAATTTACCCTGCCGTGAAGCTGCTTGGCTTCTAACATGTCCTTCGTGGTGCGGTGGTGCAGAGATGTGATGATCAGACATTCTTGTAGTGTAGTAACACAGGCCCTTCCAAAGTACAGTGAATGTAACACGGTGGGAAGAAGCAGAATGAAAACGTTACTGCGACTTACTTGCTTTAGTCAATCCACAAAATATCACGTTTCATGATACTTACGGGCCTATCACACCCTGTATGCACGACCGGGTACTCATGGAAACACCGTTATGAAATGATTTCCTCTGTAAAGTCAAATATAGAACAGATGTGGCAAAGATTAAATCATAAAGTAATAATACAACAACATGAATTTAGTGGAAAGTGGAAGAGTAGAGAATGTAGAAACCTTGTTGGGAATTAAATGTTCTTTTCCAGGGTTTCTTTGTGTTGGCAGAATTTACCGTGGTGGTCGGCGTTTGTGGCTCCTTTGACCCCGAGCTGGAGCTGACATGACTGCTGGCTGCCTGAGCTGTTGTCAGGGAGACATGGGGCTGTGGTCTACACTTTGAGAAGCTGTTATTATCACGATACAGATGAGCGTATTGATTAATATCACAATCAACAAGACAAACAATTTTAAAATTGACATAAACTATTGCCACTCTAAGAATATTTTCCTAGAACTTTAAAATGCCTGATTACCTTTTTGAAGCCACTTCGGTCTGTGGGTTTGGTCTTATAACTTCAGCACAGAATGGGCTACGTATGTTCAGCACAGGCAACTTGCAAAAGAAAAAAAGGTACTGTCATAAAGTGGACAGACAGCGCCAATGTGCTTTTCAAACAAAGCACGGTTATTCACAGATACCAAAGTTGACTTTTGAATCCTGACATATTAAAAAAAAATCAAAATCAAGGGGCATACCCTTTCAGACTGGTGAACGCAGATGAAATTCATACACAGATCTACAATTTCATTTTCAGCACAGGCGCGTGGCATGCTAACCACAGATTATTATATCAGATCGTAAGGTTCCCTGCAAAGATGCACTCACATTCATGAAGAGAGCAAGAGAAAACTATATCCAAACCCAGATTTCATATACGAACATTTATCATACTGTATACAATAGGCAATTCTAATGATGTTAGTACCAGTACACATGGGAGTAGAGGGAAACATTTAGCATGCAGACTTTCATGATGCCAATCTGGTATAAACAATTTTGTTAAAGAACTGAGTCAGGATATGTGGGGAAAGGTGGAAGAGGAGTTCTTACTTCCCTGAAATAAGTAGAAAGAGAAATCCCAGGTTGTGGGATGAGCTAAATCTCCACATTCCTAGCTCACTCCCAAATATGTTCAGTGGGCTGGCTGTGAATGTAAAATATCCAAGTAATAACTAGAAACAACCACTGAAGCAAATACTCACTTCAGAGGTTGATTAAATACCTGAGAGCAGAGGTAAATAAACTGTATTTATTCTTTACACCTTGCTTGATTATAATTTTTTTTTCCTCATTTAGGTGGATCCATCATATTATTATTATTATTATTATTATTATTATTATTATTATTATTATTATATCGTACAATATATATAATAAGAGGTCTTGGACTGTATTAATGACATATAAAAATGTCAAGAAGAGTCTGACCAGCAGACAGTAGAGGGCAGCAGCACGCCAGTGTAGCTACTTCAGAGAGCGCCAGAAGAAGAAGAACAGAGTTCTCCAAGAGGTCGCTGCAGCTAAAGCGCTTTACTTCCGGGATACTGTCAGGATGAGATTGTAGCATCGGCGCTGAGTAAAACCATATTCCAGGTAGGTGGAAAACACCTAAGAAATATTTTTGTAGGTATTTCAGTTAACTCAGCACATTATTGTTTTTACACTCGTGCGTACCGGAGATGCGCGGGCTTATTGTCCCTTTTTTAAACCGGAAGAACCAGTAGTTTTATAATAGACAGACTCAGAGATTATATCCATTCACTTGACAGCAAAGAAAACGCTTCAAATGTTGTTCAGATCCAACATTTGTTTGGCTAACAGAGCTGTGGGTGAACTACCTAAAAACAACATAATATTATATCAGCTTTAGAGCTTTTGAAGTCTTTTTATGAACCCAGAAAAGGACCCTGGTTGGCCTGCTACTTTAAGCCTTGTCTGTAAGGCTTAATATGTTTAGTAAAATAATGATAAATTTCCCTAGCCACTTTGAGTCAAGTCATGTCACAAAACGGTAGTAACTTTAACCAAAGGGCTTTCCAGTCGTGCAATATTCAGAAACATAATGTGTTTATAATGGGACATTACTGGGTAAGCAGTGCAAAAGACTACGAGGAAACCACAAATAATGAAAACCACATAACAAAGATTGCAGGTATGACAGATCATTTAAGTAGTGGATAAAACACCCCTGCTGGTCTCAAACTCTCCACCGTCTGTGTTTTGTGTGTTGAAATCAGGGTGATGGGGCCAGATGGTGCCCCAGGTCCAGCTGTGCCATGGCGTAAGGTGCTGTGGGAACGCCAGCCTTTTCCAGATAACTACGTAGACCAGCGGTTCTTGGAGGAGTTACGCAGGAACGAGGGCATCCGGCAGTACCGTTACTGGGCTGTAGTGAAGGAAGCTGGATTTGTAGGACAGCAGCTGTCTTGTGTGGCCATTTTTATCACCCTCTGGCTCTACATGGAGCAGGTACTGCTTTGGGTCCCCCCCCCCAATCTTTGAAGCACAAAGTGTCTTTACCAAATGGAGCGGGTTATTAAAGAGCTCTACTTTCTTCACAGGGTCTGCTGCTGCCTGAGACGTTGCTGTGGTCCAGCCTCATCTGTGCCCTACTGGGTTATGGACTTCATCAAGCCTTGACATCTCGCGTTGAATCATGTGGTGAACCCCGCACTCATCTGGCCGATTTACAGAGTGCAGCCATTTTCCTTTCCTTCACCTTTGGCTTCTCGCCAGTTCTTAAGACACTAACAGAGTCTGTGAGTACAGACACTGTGTACGCCATGTCTGCTTTGATGCTGCTGGCCCATTTGGTGTCGTTTCCTTACGCCCAGCCATCGCCTCCTGGAAGCCTCTCTTTAAATGCAGCTCTGTTTGCCTCGGTGTGCCTAGCCTCTAGGTTACCCGGAGCTCTGCACACTTTCGCCATGCTAAGCTGCGCCCTGCTGGTGTTTGCTCTGTGGCCCTGCCTGCTGCAGACGCTGAGGGAGAATGCCCCTGGCCATTTTACTGGGGTGTGCATGGGAGTTTGCATTGGAGGGATAGTAGGTCTGGGGTCTCAGACGCTGGGTGGAGCTGTGCTCTTAACCCTGGCTTTAGCAAGTGTAACACTGCTCTGTCCTTTCCTGCTTGTCAGGCTGCAGAGGCACAAAGACAACATTCATGGACCCTGGGATGAGGCTGAGATTCGTGAGGACCTGAGCCGCTTCCTTCACTAATAAGCAGCCTAGCACAAGCAGCTCCTAAACAAACTGATATTAAAAGTGTAACTGAATTTTATATGAACCAATTCACTGTCATAGTGCTGGTTTCTTGGTGCTGTGCATGTAAAAGGACTAATTTTAACTGTTTTGTTTTTTTTTATCACTGGTTCATGTATGATTGGAAAGCAATGACAAACTATTATTCTCTTCCAGGTAGTATGAGGATGGTTTTTAATGTTCAAGCTGCTACTGTTTTGTAATTTACCTCAGTTTGTGCGAAAGGTCTCAACTAATAATATGACTTGTTACAGGATGTTAATGGTTTGCAAATCTCTGTAAGAAAAAATGAAATCACATATAAAGGGCTGTAATTCCATTTTCCACAAATTATTTGTAAATATTAGAAGACTTTTAGGATTTCATTGTGTATTTTGGTAATGAGAGTATTTCTTCAGTGTTATTCAATACAATACTACAAGAAGCTGTTTTACCTGCTACACACTACAAGCTTAATATAAGACATAGCCGCAGTTTTTAGAGTTACCATGTCCCTTGTTCACAAGTCATCAGCACAGCAGGTTGTTCCTAGTGTTTGATTTGGCAGATTTTTACACCAGGTGTCATTCTTGATTTAAAAACCCTGGAAGGGATTTGTCTCCTTCCAGGGTTAAACCGGGTTGCGTTCACTTCAGCTACTACACAGTGGAGCTACACACCCCATATAATGATAACTTCATGAATCTTGTAAAATATGGTACTTTTTGGGGGGGTCATGTTTCAGTTGTTATCAAACTTTCTGTCCTTTACTATTAAGGTGTTTTTAATAAAAAAAAACAACACACATACACACAAAGGGACAATATGTTGTAACATTGTCGCTGTGTTGTGAATTTAAATATGGCCCGAAATATGAAATGTGTCATGAGCACTGAGGTAAGAAAATGTAGACGTTTTCTACAGTCAATGAAAAAGATGAGGGTCTTTCATGTCGCCTTCCGTTCAAATCCCAATCAGTGACGTCACATCCGATGAGCAACACCTGTTGACAAGGTGTTTTCGGTCGACAGAGCAACATGGCGGAAGTTTGCCTACCTAATTTAGTCAAACTTCCATTAAAAAAACCAAAAACAACTTTATGCTGATGACCTCCCAGTTTGCTCAGCACACAGTGTGAAACAGACCGGGGTTCCTCTGTTTATTTTTAATTTTTGGCTCAGATTAAAGAACAACTACATGGCGACACATTGTCTCCTCTTGCTTTTTGCTTTAATTGCAACATGTAAAAAACAAAAATTTGCTGTAGAAACTACACCAGAACTACTGCTATATGTTGTTTAGGAGCCTCTGTGTTAGCAGCTAATGACCAAATAAGTGAGCTATGACGGCATCAGCGGGCACTAGTGCAGCCGACCTGGCAACAATGCGCGGTGGTCGCTAGGTGTCATACCTTCACTTCTTTCTTTGTCCTGGTGCGACGTTTGACGGCGGGCTTTGCAGCTGGTTTTGACTGCAGTGTTGGCCCCATGGTCTGAACAGCGCAGCAGGTAAGATGTTCAGCCGAGCTGCTTGTAGCTGTGCGGCCTCCTTCGAAGAACTACAGTAGAGAGTGTGCCGTGGTAACAACGCGTCACAGGTTAAAATGTTTATGTTTAGTTTTTTTTCCTTCGTCTTCCAGTCGGAGTTTATTTACACACCAGTGAGAACGCATACACTTTACAAACACGCACGCACACACACACACACACCTACATATAAACGGGTATTATGAACATTATCTTCAAATTGGATTTGAAGACCATAGCTTTAGCTTTACAACTAAAATTATTTAACGACTTTACTGGAGACCACTGCAACCCCATAAGGTAATTTCTAAGGTTTTGAGTTAGCTGGTTTTAACACCTTGTAGGCCACTGAACCCCCCCCCAAAGAAATAAATAAATAAAATAAATCAGCATAGGGTTCTGCTTACACTAATGCTGATCAAGTCAGCGATAGCTAGCTTCCAAATAATGACATTTGCACATGCATTCAAAAATAAAATACCTGTTTATTCACGGAAAATAGAAACAGTGCATGTATATTCTTTTCAGTATAATAATTCAGATTGATATTTTTATCTACAAAAGGTTCAGGCACTTGAGAGAAGCCAGCAGACAGTTGTGCACATTCCATCGTTTGTGGCCGTTGATATTATGTACAAAACAGGCTCAGGATGGAGTGAGTTTTGCAGACAGCAGCTCCCAGAGGAGACAGAGAAAAGCCCATCATCGTGCTTCAGCTGTATTATACATCATGCAGGTCAGGAGTGTCTCCGGGTAGCAGCCAGCTGCAGCTGAAAGGACCATGGGGGCAGATGGGTAATGGAGTTCAGAGCAGAGGGGGCTTATTTCACACTTGGGATTGCTGGGGGAAGCCTCCTGGAGACAATATTAGATCAAAGACATTACTATATGGTTTATATTAGCAAAGTTTCTATAAAAGTTTCTCTACATTAGATCTTATAACATCTTTCAAAATTTGAAAGACTTATGCATGATTTTGAGGACATGGTATCTCTGATGGGACGGTGCTGTCTCTCACTGTAGCTTTCTTAATCATCCGCATTTAAATTTCTAGTTAATCTGCAGAGAGGTACAGTCTGGGGCTAAGCAGTCAGGACTTTATAAGCTTTATACATTCAGCCTTCCTAAATAAATAAAGGAATAAGATAATTCTGAACCCTGGATAAAGATGTTCATGAATTAGGAGATGCCTTATTATTAGCAAGGAGTTGATCCAAGTGTAGCAGTGCCAGCTGGGGCTTTCAGTTGTTCCTAATTCCAAGTTATAATTTACATATTTCTATATTTCTTTACTGTGTTTTTATTTGCCCGTAGCTCCACACATGATAGGCTAAATAGACTTTATAATGATGAGAAAATGCACATAAAGGCAAGACTCATAAAGCTGCATAGAGCATACAAGTAGAGTACAAGTACAAGACTGATTACAGTAAGATCGTGTCCCAATGACTCTATATCTATAGGGGAGCCAGACAAGCATTAGGCTGGATGGAAAGACTCAGGCAAGGAAAGAGAGTGTATGAGGGAAAGAACCTAAAGAACCATTGGAGAGCACAGAGGAAATGAGGCAGAGAGAAAAAGGAGAGACGGGCCAAAAGCAGGGGAGGAACCAGTGAAAGAGGAGAAGTAAAGAAAAAGTTGAAGAAAAAGAGGTACGGGCAAAAGGAAAAATAATGGTTATTGCATGAGGGAAACTGAGGAAGGCAATAAAACAAATGCATGCTAGAAGAAAAAGGGGGAATGAAGGACAGAGAGAAAGATGAAAAGTTGACAGGGCGCTCAGCCTGTTGTATCTGGCTCCAGTAGAAAGCATGCGGAGGTCTTGTCTACTGAGGCTGATGGGAAGGAGAATATGAGAAACACATTTTCCAGCAGACCCCCACCCAGCTCAAATAACAACTTTTTCTAACCCTGTGCCTTTGTACGGGAACATTTGATTTTGCATGTGTGCGCATGTGTATGCATAAATGCCAGGCTTGGCGAAGCCTAGAGGTCATCATTTATACAACAGGTCAGGTTTCATGGGCTAATCTCTCTGGTTTCACAGTCACCTTGGCACCAAGGCTGGGGTACGATTTTGTTGACTAGTGTGCTGCCGAGAGCCATTAGGGGAGCTTTTGGGTCCAGCGCTGGGCACCCGAGGAACAGGTGGAGCATGGCTACGGATCCCAGGCTTACCACTGGCTGCAGTTTTAGGGAGGCTTGGCAAGAGAAGCAGAAGACGAGAGAAGCTTAAGTGATAGGTTGTACAGATTTGTTTCAATGAATCCATCTATGTATATGTGTACATTTGCACCTGGATGGTTTTATCCAGGAAGAATCCACAGGTGGAGGCAAAGGGGTAGTGCAGGTAGAGGTGGAGATTTCTCCAATGGCAGCGAGCGCCTCCTTCAGGGCAGCATGCTTTTGGAGCACTTCAACTCGGTGCTGTTGCTGCTCTGGTGACTCATCCATCAGAGCTGAGCATTCTCCCAGAGCGTAGAGTTGGGCCAGGAGCTCAGAGCTAATGAACTCCTTAACCTACAGAGAGGGATTATAAACTACTGTGAGAAGTTAAAATGTAACTTTGTGAAGTGGTATTTTATTCTAATTCAGAAAAACGAATCTATATTCTTAATCGGTGGCAAAAAATGTTTTTTTACCCCCTGAAAGTTTCTTTTTTCTGTTGGTCAGGATATGGATCAAGTGGAATTTCAAATTTCAAAAAAACAAAAAATGTAGAAAAAAAAGTGAAAAGGATTTGCTGCACCAAAAAAAATAAAAATAACAGTTAAAAGTGTGGTCTGGAGAGCTTACACTGTTAATCATGAGGTGCATCATGGTCTTTGGCATTAAGTCCCTGACCATCTTATAGATGATGCCCATGTAGGAATCAACCAGGTTACTAATGGTCTCCACTTGACGTTCCAGCTGGGGGTCGGAGAGGTTTTCAGGAGGTCCATTCCCCTGCTCATCCACCTTAGTAAAAAACACACAAGTTGGGACATATACATACATCTTAACACTATACAGACAACCCATTTAAGCAATAATCTACAGTGTAGTGTGCCATGCTACAGGGACTGCTGATATACCACAGCTAGTAATTTAATACAAATACAGATGTGTAAAGAGACAAAGCTTTCTTTTATATTTAGTGGCCACATCTATTCCATGTTAGTAACAAGAAGAAACACATTTGATAGGATAAGAACAAGGAGAGTTGAACACAAGGAACAAAAAAGAAGGAGTCAAGGAGGAATGGGCAGAAGAAAAAAAAAAAGGGGGAGTGTGTGAGGGACGAGGAACTGCTGATTAGAAACAGACCAGAACACACACACACACACACATATTGTAGTGACATCATGGACCAAGAATGCTGTACTAAAGAGCCAACGACAGAGCGGGATGGAAGGGGTGGGGGACTTGCTTTTTCTCTTTGGCAGGGGGAGAGAAAGGGGAACATGGAGAGAGAGGGGTAAGGGGTTACAGACAGGGTTTAAGGTTAGCAAAGCCAATGAGTGCATATAACTCAAAGGTAAGGTGCAGACAGGTGCAGTTCCCCAAAGCTAAGGTCAGGACTGGGTTTAATTACGTTGAATTAGGGGTCAAAGTACTAACAGCAACTTTCTCAGGGTAGACTCCGGCCCGTAGCAGAGAAGCCTTCCAGCTGTCCAGCTCCTCCTGAGAGTTACAGGCCAACTCCAGGCATTTGTAGTCCTTATACACATTCCTGCAATTCATTACAATCCTGTCAGAAATGTCCAAAAAATATACAGCAATAACACTTTTAACTCAAGGGAGCTTTCTGCAATACGGAGTAATATACACAAAACCTTATATACGTTGTACGGGAGACTGGCCCAGTGCTTACCTTACGGTTAAGAAAATATACAGTTCGTACCAAACACATTTTCCGATGTGTTTCATGGGAACTCTGATGAACATATACAAGACCTATTATCCATAACAGGAACTTTAACCTTTTCTTGTGAACTCTGTGTAGGTGATTAAGCCAAACATTTAGTTATAGTTGCGAACTTATCAGCTAGGGTGTAGAGTGTTTAAAAGAGAACATCAAGGCCACTTGGACGATTTCACTGTTTGTGTTCGAAATTCTTTATATACAAATATTATTTACTAAGCCTCTGACCCAATCTGTACACAAGTGAAATGTTACTGGCACAAGGATGCCTTCATGCGCTAACCCACAGACTGTATATATATCTTTATATACAGTCTTTGTGTGAAACAAACATAAGTAGCATTTTGTTTGTACAGAAAAAATAATTTCTTGTGTTTCCATAACAAACGTTTAACAGTTTTATTGTTTGTCAGTCTGGGTACCGTATTATTCAGTCTGCTTTGTAAAGCAATGTGCAGTGTGTCCTGCAAATATTTCTCGTTCATGCTGATAAATTTGTTTGTAAAATCAGCCAATGGAATCTTTTTAAATTTACTTTGTTTAAATGGAGCACTGGCTGACCTGTGTCCCATTACTGCATCCTGTATAGTAATAATAAAAATATAAGTATACATAAAGTGATACACGGGTAACAGAAGCTATCAGGCTCTATGTAAACTGATGTGTGTCAGGTCTATGTTACACTTTCAAGTAGGCAACCCTCCCCATGTAACATGTTGGACACTTGCAGATCTAAAGGGCATAAAGACAGACGCAGACACTTTCAACTAGATTAAAACACACACAGAAACATACACGGCACCGATATACACACATATAACACATACATCATTTATTGCTTCCCAAACGCAATGCTTCACACGACCTTATTCACGGCAGCTTATCTCCTTATCATCATCATCACGTATTTTTTCACCGTGATTCATACCCAAACTCAGCTTGCTCTCTGTTTGTCCTCTCACGTCCCTCTTCACATCATCTGACATCTCAACGCTTAGTAACAAAGTCAGAAACAAGTAAAGAATCTGGAGCAGGCCGTGGCCCATCTGTTAAACATTTTTCTTTAATCACTCGATTGTTTTTTTCCCCCTTTTGTTGTTCCCTCCTCACATTCAGAACACGTAGCAATTAACCTCAAAAATGTGAAGACTGTGTGTGAGAACAACAGACAGCAGAAACTGAGAAACTACACTGTGGTGACAGAGAGGTATACAGAGCGATGAAGAAATAGGCTTTTAGTTTGTGTGCTTATAACTGGGCTAGTATGGGTGAGGCTAATAAATCAGGGTGTGGTGGCTAACAGACGGGGAGCCGGGCCAACCATGACAATACTGGAGTGCTATTACACTAAGATCAGGACACTGAACATTCGTTTACACCAGTGAGCGCATAAGAAAATTGTTCTCTATGTTGATTTATCACTTACACCAACATTTGTTTTAAACGGCCTTTTTTTATGCTCTCTCCTCAGCTCACTGGGAGCTTTTTCACTAATCTGAAGGAATTTCTGCAGCGCTATGACTGCTTTAGATTTGAAGAGTTTCCTGAGGTTTTGATTACTGTCAGACAGGGACAAAGCCACACACACAAATACAGAAAGAGAAACAGAGTGAGGGCGCAGGAAAGGGGGGTAGAGGGGTTGGATTGGGGGGGGGGGGGCGCCACAGGACAGACTTTGACACATTCCTGGCCATTGGCTCTGATACTCTCTCTCTCTCTCTCTGCTGCTTTCTTTCTCCCCCCCAACCCTTCCAGTTCTTCCCTCTCCCTCCTTTTTGTGGTGAGTCGAGCAATTCTTTCCAAACAAGAGCAGCCTCATCTCTGATCCAAGCGCTCTGGCTTTGATTAGCTGCTTAATGAGCCTGCCGTCGGTATGCTGTGGTCTATACGCATGCTCTTTGCAAAGGCACATACACACATGTGGAAACACACACACGCACTTATGAATTCAGTTTGTGTGTCCGAATGTAGCATAGCAAAGCATTATAAACAAAGCCCACATGCTCTGGTACAATCAGCCAGGCTTTGGGTCAGCTCCAGCTCCTAAACACTCTCTCTCTCTTGCCTCTTATGTTTTCCCTTTGTCTCTCTGTCCTTCTCAATCTGTTTCACACCCATAAACTTAGCAAACCCAAAACCCAGCTCTGCCCTCAAAAGCCTGGCATATACTTAGAGAGCAAAAAAAAAAAAACGGCATCCGCTCCAGTACCCGCTGGATATCCCTTTTGGTTCCGGTGGCAAAGTTGAATGGAAGAGGTCGGCGGAAGGGCAAAACGCCACTCTGACATCTCCTCCCTTTCCTCCTCCAACATGTCCACCCTCGTAAAATATCACAAAAGTTTCATCGAGCAGGTGACAAGAACAGAACTCCCTTTTCTGACTCACGCATTCACTCACCAAACAGGCACATATGAAAAAGCACACGCCTCCAACCACACACAAACCTTAACTCTGTGTTGAAGATAGCAAAAACATATTTGCTGGACATGAAGCCCTTTTCCACGTCTCTGAGCTTTAAGTTGTCCAGTGGAAGCATGTACTTCTTTTCCTTCTCCTGAAAAAAGACAGAATATGAAAAGATAAAATTTTGACATTGGTATGCAGAGTAATATACGACACCATAGAGGCAATAACAGCGTTGATAGCAAAAACCACCAGAGACTAAGGCCAGTTTGCATGTGTCTGGTAGTAAATATTTCTTAGCGTGCACCTAGAGAAGAAAGTGGAGCCAAGAGACATGAACTGTAATGGGAAAAGTGTCAGAAGGCAAGGCGAAATGGAGATGTGGAACATTGTGCTAGGAGTGCATCCGAGTTCATATAAGATGATGTGTCTGACTGTCAGACTGACTCACATTAACAACTCACAAACTAGTTCAGGAGAATCAGTGGGGGAGGGGGAGAGTTGCCATAAGTCTATAGTCTGTCATCACCATGGGGACTTATGAATGACGGAGAACAGTTGGAGGAGTGGAGCGGCTAGTGTGAGGAGAACCAGACAGTATGGAGGCAGGATGCAGAAAAGTGAAGCAGGGAGGGAGGGAACGAGAGAAGTAGTATGAAAAAAAGAGGTAGAGAGGCCGGGCCACATGTGAAAGTCATTACTCAGACTCAAGCTCTAACACAACATTTCTCCTAAAGTCAAGCCCTTCCCCCTCATCTCTCTATTCTCCAGCCTGCTCTTTCTGTCTAGCCTTTGAGAAAGGGCCTTCCATAAAGCCTGGTTATAGGTACAGCCATGGATGGATGGAGAGTTCAAAGAAAAAAGTGACCACCAGAGTCAGAATACCTAACGCCAGAAGAGCATTTTTTAACAATGTGTAGATTCGAATATGTGCTCATGCGTTTGATCATGTGCACGAATGAAATGAGAGGCGACTATTCTGGAAGTACATTTTGGTCATCAGTCTTTCTCCCAGTGCTTCCCTGAACCCTACGACTCTCTTCCTTTGCTCCTCTTTCCTTTTTTTTTTTAACAAAGGGGCCCACTTCCTGTAACAGAGGTTGAAAAAAAATGACAGAACGCGATTGGCGCTCATACAGCAACATCTGGGATCGCTTTAGACGGAGAGGGAGGAGACCGGAGTGAGTATAGGGTGCTCCGATGGGGTAGAAATAGAAAGTAGAGATGAGAAAGAGAGGAAGCGGAGGGATAGACATGGACAGAGGGAGGTGAATTTCGCAAAAGTAGACAAGGAAATGTTGAGGAACATAGAAAGCAGGAGCGATTGTGAAGAAGAAATGGGGAGAAACTCCAGACCACTCCAAAGTTGATTCCCCCATGGGTCCCATCAACCCATATATGGCTGCTAAGTTCCTCCCTAACTCTCTCTCCTTCTCTCACTCCCCTTATTTCCTTATGCCTTCCCTGAGTGAACAGGCAGATCCCTGGCTGAATGGGTGAATGTGCCACGTCAAGACTGGATACTACATCGGGACACAGCCCTGCGGACGACCGAATCAAGGTACACTAACATGTCTGAAGGAGAGATGCCCATAGGAGTGGATGTCTGATGTGTGTGTCTTGCCCTACGACCCAGCATTGGAACCGGATAAGAAATATGAGAAAAACAGAGGAAACCTTTTGTCAACTCTCCAACGCCTCATGCAGGACTGCAAGAAAACAGCCAGAGATGGAAAAGGCAAGGCCGAACACAAACGAGAAAGGGTCCTGCTCCGTCATCCCAGTGTTCAGACTACCTGTTCAGGATCTTACTGGTGTACAGTAGTCTGCACATTGGTTAGACTGTGCAAGGAAGTGCATCAGCAGCTTATACTAATGCCATCTACAAATACACAAGAGAAGATGAAAACTGCACATAGTCTATGCTGGCAAATATAAGGTCTATTATTTTGTGATGTTTCTCGCTTGCAGATGTGCAAGTGCCTTTAAATATGCATATACTATCACACGATTTCATATCTTTAATCACTGTGACCAGCTTTATACTAAGTTGCACAATCTCTCATCCATTTTGTGGTATTTGTCAGCTTGAATTAACTGTCTTTGTTGACTAGTGAGAATAACACATGTGAAGTATAACTTGACTGTTTTTCCTGTCTTTTAGGGCTGCAAACTAAGAAGGCTACAAATCAGCTAATGAGCTGAGCTTATTTTGCGCACAGCAACTTCAGAAAAGCTCTAACCTAACTTTTTCCACAGATTGCCTCACACATTTTGCATGTGCATCTGCTTTGCAATATGATTGCTCTTGTGGTTAAAGGACATTGTGGCATTGCTTTGTATACACATTTGTGTATTTATGTGTGTGTGTCGTAATCGCAGTGGTGTCAGGGTAGTCGTGAAGGATCATACATCAGAGCTGCTGTGTCTGAAGCTATGTCCCCCCTTCCTAGAGGCTAATGGACCTGAGATAGGCCTCACATGCAAACACATAGAGGAGTGCATGTAGATTAAATGTATAGTCATGAGCCGTCTGTTTTTCTTCAGCTCCCTGGTAGAGTTCTGGCAGTTGAGGGGTGAAGGAATGTTCGTCTGTTCAATGTGCTGTGAAGATTAAACTCTGAACGGTTAAGCTGCACTTTCAGCATGAGGTCAGTGCAGGGTACATATATAATAGAATGAAGATGTAATTCAAACAGGTTAAAACTGTGTGCATGGAAGCAATCAACACAGAGATGATGAAGGGAGGGTGGCAGGGGAGTTTTGGGGGGTGAAGAGGGGGGAAGAGGGGTTTTTGGGAGTAAGACTGTGGAGTAGTTGAGAGGAGAGAGGGGGAGTCAAAAGGGGAGGTCTGCAGTGTAGAAACAGCCATGTGGGATTTCTCTGGGCAGATCTTGGAAGCTGGTGTTTGGACAAAGCTTCAGATTTTCCAGCCAGGAATGTGCACAGTCCCAGGGAGACTGCCAACCACAGAAAGGGGGAGAAAGAGAGAAAGAGGGTGAGACAGACAGAGAGAGGGAGAGAGAGAGAGAGAAAGGAGGAGTAAAAGGCAACAGAGGCAAGAGAAAGAAAGAAAAAAATAAGTGTGTGTGCGTGTTGGGGGGGGGGGGCAGCAGTCAAAGAAAAAAGTAATGTGTGGAGGTAGTGTGGGCGGGGGGTTATGAGAGCGGGAACTGTGAGCTGTGAGGGAGAAGAAGCAGGAGTTTGGCTTATGCGTCTGTGTGTATGTCTATGTGCACATAAAAAAAATCAGTAGATCTCATCTCCTGTGATACCATGGGTGACTTAAAATGCACATAAACGAGTGATAAACATGGTGATGAGGTGCAGAGATTAAACAACCATAGCAAAAATGTATAAAGATTTTTTTTTTTAATTTTAATTCTTATAGTAGCTTTAATCCATGTAGTGAAGCATACATGTCTCATTTTGATCATCAGCAGAGAACCAGCTTGCTGCTCTGATGTGGTCGACAGATGATTACTTGCCTGCAGTTGTATTACTTCTTGCCTGTGTGCAAAAAAGGCTTTGTATGACTGAGTTGATTTGCAAATGCTTAGTAAGGGAATGACAGCAAGAGGAAACCTAAAACACTGTGTGTATAATATGGATGCCTGGGGCTATGTTTGGAACACAGCGTTCAAGCAATCCAGTGTTTATCTGAAAAGTGACCATGTGTCTGTCTGAGTGAGTGTATATTTTTCTCCACTATTTGCATGTCACTTTGTTTACATCAGAGTCTGCATGTGTACTGTATACTGTATATACAACCCTGTCCACTGAGTGCGTTTGTGTGTGCATGTGTGTATGTGTGTGAGTCTCAGTTTGGCTTGGGGCAGCTCCAGCTGTGTCAGAGTGAGCCGCTCCAAATGCCTAAACTCCCAGAAGAGGAAGAAAAGGGGGGAGCAAGGGGGAAGACTGAAGGGAGAGCAGCACGAATGGGAAGGGGGGTGTCAGAGGAATGAATGGAGGAAATGGTGGGGTTCAATTACAGGTCCAGGTGGTAGGAGAGAACAGCAAGAGTTAGCTGGACAGAGAGAAGGGGGTTAAAGATGTGCTTTTAGTTGTGACTAGAATGATGTCACTGTTTGTTTAGCTTAAACCTTCAAACTATTTTAGTGTGGTTACCAAGAACAATAACTTATTTGTAAAACAATCAACATACTGTTGCTAAAAAACACTCAATTCTCAGTCTGTCAAACAATGTCAAAGTTTCTTTATCGCGTTCACAGTCACAAATGTTAACTATCCAGCCGTAGAGTTTTCATCCAGATGTGAATGTTTACAGGTGCTTGTTTCTATCCGTAGAGAAATGCTCCAATGTGTTTCCCCTTCTCTGATCTCTTTCCCTCTACTCTGCCCTTCCCTCTTCCCATGACATCAGCTGTGACAGGATGAGACTGTTGTGGTGTGTCTGCCTGTCTACACTTGCTGTGCAGACCTTCTGCTCCTGTACAGCAGGCACAGACAGGCAGACAGATGGCAGCCCCACTGACATCAGAGCAGAGGGCCACTAAGATCTCTGCCACCTACTTCTTCTTTTTTTTAAGAATGTGATCTGAACAGATGAACAATTTTACTTTGCCTCTCTAAAATGAACAATTAACACACTATTTCAAGCTTAGTTTATTTATTTAAATAAACTGATGATGGCTTAAGTGCATTTCTGTGTTTTGGACTATATAAATAAAATATTTGAAGTGTAATTCATCTTGATAATAGATATTCAATTCAGTTTGTCATTAAATAAATGTGAAGGCCTTACCTTGTCATCCTTGAACCATGAGAGGTTCTCTGCAGAAAGTATGAACCAGTATTCCTTGGCTCCACCTTTCATGATGCCAATGTTATTGATGGTCAGCCAACCCTTGCGTATGACCTGCATCAGTCAAGGGTAAGAAGCTCAGAAGGCAACACAGCAGACAATTGTTCACAGCAAGGCACAATTCACATGAAAGCATGAAAAGCAGGTCATACAATGAGAGCAGATTGTGCTGACGAAAACAAGAGTAAAAGTCAAACAGCTGACACTGGAGGAAAAAAATAACATTTGTGCGGGTTAGACATTTGTGAGATACACAGTGATGCAATCAACAAAATATTTAACTGAAAAACAGCTTGCACAGGTGTTTAAGAGAACCTAAAAGGGTAAAGACGGTCGAGCAAGCACAGAAATCAGAGCCTGGCTGTTCAAATTTGGGAGAAAACAGGAAGAGCGGTCAAAGGTGACAGACAAAGGCACTGTAAAGGAAAGATGTGTCAAGTTATAGGAAATGAGACATATTATACCAAGATAACATATACTTCCTGCAAATGTATATTTTTACAGTGGGGGAACTGTGAAAGAGAAATTATAAGATTAGCACAGACTGAACAAGAAAAAGAAAAAACACTTTCTGAGAAAGTTGCAGATGATGAAAGATGTGATTATTAAAGCTACAAGGAGCCATTTTGCTGTGTTTGCTGCAATCAGTAGCATGCCAACCCACAACCCTTAAGCTTCACCGCTGTGCACACATATTGCCAGCAGAGGCAGCAGTGAGTGAGAAGATTTAAAGAAACGGGTCTCCTACTATTAGACTTGAATGAGGCGCCACACCCTAGAGAAAAAACAGGAGATGAAGCAGCAACAGAAAGATGGAGTTAATTTTTTCATTATATGACAATTTTTGGGGATGGCGCCAACAATGACTACATTTAACAGTTAACTATTAGCAAAGCATCACTCGGGACTTTGAAAATAAATTTTTTTTTATTTACCTTTGAAGCTGTGGTTGAAATTTACTGCTGTTTAGCAAATATTAACAACACCACATATCAATGTTCCAGTTATAGTAGAAATGTTTTTTTTAATTATCACTGCTAAATCAAAATGTGTCACATAAATATGTCTACATATAAATCTAATAGAAAAAGACTAAAATGTCTTATTTTTGCTGTGGCACACAGATATGCTATGTGCCACAGCACATAAATTAAATGCGTTTAAAGTTTGAATTTTGTTTGTATTTTTGCAGATTCCTTGTACTGATAATAATTAATAATAATTAAGTTGTCAGGAGATTTAACTCAGACAAAAGTAAAGCTAAGGATCAATGGACTGGTTCAACTGACAAACTGTCTCAGAATGCCTTCATTTGCATTTTAGGGCTGCATGATCCCTGGTTCATTTTATTAAGCCAAGCCATTTAGACTCTCACCTGTTTTCCTCCAATCCGTGCAGCAATCTTGGTATTGGTGTGATTGTGCATCTGGGGGGAACTAAGATAAATGAAAAGCAAGTCTGATTTAATATAGTGTATAATTAACGATGCTTATTATTAGCTAGAAATCTTAAAGGTGATGTGGAGACTCACTTATTGAAGCCAACAAAGTCTTCATGTTTGGTATTTATGTAGGCTACCTGTATGTCAATAAGCAACATGACCTGGACAGTGCGAACATATGTTAACTCATGAAATAAAACAATACACAACATAAGAATGCAACTGAGTAATCCAAAACAATTCATCCCTTACACAAATATGGATTACCTGGTCTCTGCATTTAGTCTCTAGTTCTCGAATTTCAGTGGTAACAATTCTTTCTGTCTCATCTCGCAGCTTGGGAAAGGAACTGAGCTACAGAGTAAAAACAGACCACAAATGAGATATGACACAGTTACTACACCACGAAGTGTAGAAAGCAACACACAAATACATGAAACAAGAGTATTTATACCTTGTCGATACACTGGTACAGAGTGGTGGTTAGTTCCTGACTGACCATGTCAATAAATTTAACACATGGCCCTTTTAACCTCGATATCTGTTTCTTTACTATGGCTTCAAAGGCCGTGTCAGGGGTGAACAAACCCGTCCTGTAGGGAAAAAAATATAAGATGTTACAGTAGAAAAACAAAAAAAGACCAAAACAATAAAATCACTTGACACTGCTACTGTACTGAACCTGACACCATGGGTGTTTCTGATGGCATAGTTGATTTCCGTCCGCAGCTTCCCTTCATCAGACCCGATCTTAAGACATGCAAAGATGCACAGTACTTCATAAAAAACAGCACTTGGCTAAGGAGCAACTTGGTTTATCATTACACTTATTAAAGGAAATGCAGGTGCCCGAAGAACATAAACCAATCACCAAAACCATAAACATCATAATCCAAACAAATAAACAAGGCACCCACACACACACATGAAATGATGCCAATCATATATATATAAAATCTCTGTATTATTCTAGAAGCTATTTGTATATATTGAACCTATTTCTTATATTTGTAACTTTGTAATACATTGTATTATTTAATTTTGTCCAGTCTGTAACTGTTCTTATTGTGTTGGATCAACTGTAACCACATAATTTCCTTAGGAATTAATAAAGTATTTTGTTTCTGATTCTCATTCTGACACACACACACACACACCTTGATTAGTTCATAGGGGAAACGTTCATGGAAGATTCGATTGATCTTAGCTCCTCCGGACAGGTTGACGGTGTCTACTTTGTCACCTGAGCCCTCAATCAGCTTCTCAAAGTCAACAGCAAAGCGCTGAACTAATCTAAAAGACAAACATGCAGGCTATGAAAAACACAGAAATATATATACATAGAATATGTATACACAGAATGACTGACTCACTGTAGCAATGTCTTGGTCCTTCGTGCGGGGTCATTTGGATTAAACTGCATGTAATCTTCAGCTTCTTTCTTCAATGCCAGAAGCTGGCTCTGCAGATGACTACGGAAGGCTGGCAGTGTGTCCCGAATGTGGTTTGTGAATTGCTGAAAACAAATATTGTTAGTAATAACACAAGCACATAATGTAATATTTCTCAGTTTAAAAGTTCACATATTGAACCTGGTTGAGTATTCTTTGTAAATAAGGTGTTCCCATTTTTTCAGACATGTGTTTGTAGGCTGGGTGGGACAGGAAGAACTCCTTCTCTGCCCTCAGAGCTTCCTTAATGTCCTTTTTCCCATCAATGTCCTTCTGACTACGGTTCACCACCCCTATGTAACCTGGGGAGAAGGAGTTGAAAGGGAAATTATAAAAAGGTATGTAAGGATAAGGATGACAATGTGCACTAACAGGAAGGAGAAATTACAGGCCTCTGATGTAAGATGGATTCAACTCGCATTTTCTGGAGGGTGCCTGGGAACTCTTCCCAGACCACCATTTGTTCCATTATAACTGTAGCATACAAGCAGGAAATGTGTGTGTTTCTGCAACAGCAGGGCGGATTGTGAGGGGCAGGCCAAATTGCCTATTTGGTACAGTAATAGATGTAATAGCACTAGGCTTCACATCTAATACTTCAGCTCAATGCTGCTACCGGCGGAATTATTTCAGAGGGCTTCCATGGCTAATGCATTAGTGCTGTAGGAAAAGCATGAAGCAGCCAGCACCTGGTGGTGCTTTAGCCAGTCTGTACACTGCCTGCATTGCCCAATTCCAGGCCTCTGTCTCTTCCGCTCTCTCACAGACACAAATTACAAACTTTTCTAAGCTAACAGCTGGGCTGGTGCCTATCAGTTCCCACTTGTCAGACTCTACACTTCTGGCTGATACACAAACCAACACCATCAATAATCCATTTCTTACTCTTTATCTCTTGCTGCATACATAGAATACATGCACATACACACACACACTGAATGGGAGTACAGTGATGTCACGTAAAGAGCTAAAGTTATCTTTGTGCTTGGCTGTGAGTGAGCTTGTGGCTGGTAATAAATACACAATGATTATGTCAATCCTCTCCAGAGAGTCTCTATTGCGATTTGATAGCACACTGAGCAAGAACACACACACAAGCAACACACCTCTGCGTAAAGGAAGCAACTTGTTCTCTAGTATTTGTCTGGCATTTGTTCCTTCATCCATCAGGTCCAGCTTGGTGATTACACCTATTGTGCGCAGCCCTAAAGAGAAGAGAAAAAACATGCATATTTCCATACAAATGTGAATAAGGAATATAACATCCATCCATCCATCCATCTTTTATTAACAACAGAGCATGAAATTTTTTTTCAAATGGTTAAACTGAGAAAATGTATGATTTTAAGAAAAATGAAAGTTATTTTAAATTTGATGGCAGCAACACATCAACTCAAAAGAGTTGGGACAGCAGCTTGTTAACCATTGTGTAATATCCCCTATTCATTTAACAACAGTCTATAAACATCTAGGGACTGAAGAGAGCAGCTGCTGGACTTTTGGCAGAAAATGTTGTCCCATTCTTGTCTGAAAAAGGATTCTAGGTCAACAGTCCCTGGTCTTCTTTGTTGTATTCTTCAATGTGCCAAATGTTTTCAGCGGGTGAAAACTCTGGGCTACAAAGCCATGCTGTTTTGATACATGCAGTATGCAGTTTAGTATTGTGTTACTTAAGTATGCAAGGTCTTTGTAAGGCCTTATGTAAAGAAACAATTCCAAAATTCTACCCATCTTTACTTTTAATAAGCTCTTACGCAACATCCCAACTTCTTTGGAACTGGTTTTATATTTTAATAATGTCACTATTTAAAAACAGCAGGACATTCACAGTCACGGGGCTTACCTTGAGGGTCAACATCTTTGGCCAGTTTAAGTGCATCAGAGTTGGCCAGGTCAGTATTGGCAGGTGTGACAGCCAGGATGAGACAGTTTTCCTTACAGATGTACTGCATGATCATGTCTCGTACCTGGTACTCTATGTCTGTTGGCTGATCGCCTACAGGCACTTTGGTGATGCCAGGTAGGTCTACAAGAGTCAGGTTCAGCACTGTACACATACAAATAAACACACATGGACATAAGGTTTGTTTAAGAACTAGACCAAAAGTAAGTTAAGCGGGGCAAGTAAAACACAAGGACCTGCACAGTACCATGTGGTGAGTGGATCCGTAGGTGGATGGGAACAGGAGAGATGGCTTTATTAGATCCCGTAAGTCTGTGTGTTTCTGTCTCGATTTCCTTGCGGATCTCGTCAAAATCTGTAAACTTCTTTCCCTGACAATGTAGAAATTCACCATACTCTGGGGGAGACACAGAGCATTTGAATACATGCAGCACCTAAACAATAAGAGGCTCATAATATCATCTTAGCATTACAGTATCTTTGGAAAAACTCTGCCTAGTCCACCAAATCTATAGCTGTTCTTAAAATTAGTCAACTGGCTAACACAATAACATAGCACTAACTTTCAATATAACCAATTTTTCTTGCAACTGTTTTCTTCTAGCAGCTGTCTTAAAATACTTTGACTGTTTCTGAGAAAAAATAAAAATGCTATCCATCATGCCAATCCTCTTTTTTTTTATAGAAAAGGGCAATAAAAAGCAGGACTCTATGAGGCACAGTCATCATAAGACGCCATACTGCCATCTGGTGCCAGTTTTAAAGAAATGCTACGGCATGACATCCCTATGAGCTCTCTTACCTGTGTTATCACTTAGCAGCTGGAGAATTAAAGGTCTCCGAGTAACAATTCCTGAACCCCGCGGAAGGAAGTCTCTGTTAGAGGAAAGATAAAAGAATATACACATAGATGTGCGTATTATTACTGGTGCTGATTCATCTTCCCCGCCACCACCAAACCAAATATAAAACATTAAGTTTACCATACCATATTAATAATTTTACATACTTTGCCCACAGATATGACCATTAAACTGAAAGTATTTAGGGAGTACCTTTATAGCATTAGACACAATAGCACCCAGTATTAGGTTTAGTTCAGTTGCCATACTGCTTAAAAAAGGGGTGTCACACTCACTTCAGTTCATGGACCTCATGTGTTTTGTTGGTGCTCACCTGGGCCGGACCAGTAAAGCAACTGCATAACTTTAATTTACGTTACTGTACAAATTGTCAAGATCTAGAAATCAAATTTTCAGTACATGTGTATACCTATGTAGTAAAGTGAAGATATACAAGACACTACAATTTTAACTTCCCTGGTCTTTGTAAGCCATCTGCTGGGCCAGGTTTGAGCCTGTGTTTGACAGCCCTGTCCTAAAACATCAGCAACGTTCTTGTTACCAAGACCAAGAAAATGATTAGCATTTAATCCGCTGAACCAGATGAAGAATTGAGGAATAATCAGATATGTAACCTGGATGGTATTAACCTGGCCTCTAGTAATACTGTAAAGAGACCTATGATTTTCACCACTATATGTCCTTTAAGAGACACAATAAACTGATATATAGGACTGCCTTCTTTCATCTCTATTGTTACTTCTAGGCTGCACTATTGTAATTCTGTATTGTCACTCCCCCCAAAGCCTTGAGCTGATCTAAAATTCTGCAATAAGAGTACTAACATGGACTAGAAAGAGAATTTCTCCCATATCATCTCCTTTTCACTAACGCTCTTTTAAATCCAGTTGAATTTAAAATCATATTATCCCATATTATCCAAACCAAGCACTTCTCTGTCAGACTGCAGGATTACTTGTGGTTCCTAGAGTTTCCAAAAGTAGAATGGGAGGCTGAGCCTTTACTGCTAGGCTGTTCTTCTGTGGAACCAGCTCCCAATTTAGGTTCAGTAGATAGACTTAAAGCCTCCCTTTTTGATACAGCTAACAGTTTCCACTGAATCAGCTGACCCTGAACCATCCCTTACTTTTGTTGCTATTAACTCAGGCTGCCATGGGACTTTCCATGAGGAACACAGTATTTCTTCTCCACTTCCCTTTTGTTCACTCCCAGTGTTTTTTTAATATAACTATCACATGTCATAAATTTTTCTACCCTCTCCCATAGTTTGTGCTTTGTCCTTTTTGTTTCGTGGTCTTGCTATGCTTGCCTTTTCTCTCTTTTTTCCCCTCTCAACCCCCAACAAGTCACAAAAGATAACTGCTCCTCCTTAAACGAGGTCTCTTCCTGTTAAAAAGGAGATCTTCCTTCCCACTGTTTCCAAGTGCTTGCTCACAAAGGATTGTCTCATCATTGGGGTTTTCTCTCCAATATTATAGGGTATAGTACCTTACAAAATAAAGCAGTCTGAGGTGACTGTTGCTGTCAATTGTTGCATTAAAACAGCATGGATTAGATTGGGTAATAAAGCTAAATAAAGGGTTAATTCTAGAGAAACCAAATGCACCGGGTATAAATAACACTCCCTTTCCTTTTAAAATCAGATTCAGGAAGTTTGTTTTATTACATCCTGTCTTAGTTTAAACAGCTGTTGCAGTCATTCACAAAAAGAACATACTCATGTCCAACAGGTATGTTACAAAATATCAGGACGTGAACAGCCTGCTGCTGGAATGCCACAGATTATTGCATAGACGGCCTACAGATCAGAACAATGCATAGGCCTCCTACGGCTAACAAAGCTTTACTGTCTCAGGAAGCTTGAAGACTATTGACTTAATCATCAGTTTTCCTTCCGGACAGGATAGAAGTACTTGGTCTCCTCATCACACACCAAATGCTCTCAGTTGCATTTAAACTTTACCCAGACAACACTGTTATTCATAAGCAAGCGAGGATATTTTTAGGACCTTGAAATCTGTTAAAGGGCAGAAAAAGATGAAACAAAACAAAGCTTGTTTAGCTCCACCTTGGTGAACGTAATGACTTACAAGATAGCAAGAATTCTGCTTTGATTGTGTTTCAGAAGTCATATTAACTGTCACCTATTCAGTGACACCTCTCTATGAGATAAGCTGCTATACTGACTACTTACATACAGACCCTGACATGCCCGGCATCCACCACTCCAGACTAGCAACATAGCATTTAAGACTAGAGTTGGATGGATGCCATGATGTAGAAAGTATGAACACAGGCAGCTGTATTAAGTTTTCCTTTCACTTTAGGGAAATCATGCATTTCACACGCCCAACCTTGAACAGTTTTGACAACAGAAAAAACTCACCAATTGTATTTTAATACAATTAACAAGTTATTTAAATAAAAAAAATACATATTTTCTGACAACGATGCAGGCTGTTGACGATGTTGTTGATGATAATTTGAATCAAAATTTGAATTTATCGCTTCAAAGACTTGTTACCACTGATTTTCAATCCAGTTCTCAGTATTTTCCACCTGTTTCCCTTCATTGCGAATGGCTTATTGACAGCCACTTTTCCACTAAGATAATTTATGATGAAGCTGCAGTGAACAGCGGATGGATCAGCTGAAGGGGCCTATCATCTTGTTGGTGCAAAAATACTACTTATGCCTGACAATCTTCTTTGTTGTTTTTTGGAGATTCAACTAAAGAAATTGGACGAAACTGTGTGTTTTTGCAACAGGCTGTTAGCAGCAAAATACCCAAAGATACAATTTAAAGTGGATTCTTTGCTAAGTTGTCTGTTATGTGTAAACACAACACTGGTTCATTACTTAGTTGCCTTTTTGATTCTTCAGTGATTTTTAGATGTGTTAAGTTAAAAAAAGAAGACAAACAATACCTTTGGAAATAGTCAGAAATTGACAGAAAATTGGTGGGGAAAAGACAATTTTCAACAAAAGAACATTTAAAAAAAATTACAAGAAAGTCTGGCTACTTAGAAACAAAAAAATGAGCTGTGGGTCAAGATCACAGTATTTTCTGTATAATACTGTGTGTATAACAAGTATATACTGTAATATATATAAAATGATTTAAAGTACTGTATATAAAGTGTATACAGTACATTTTTTGCCATGCCAAACCCGAGTAATGTGTCCCCAGTAGTCTCACACAAACGTAGTCATTACTCCACATTAAGCTCACTGGTTTATGATCAGCCTAACTAAGTTGTGACAATTTGATTAATTAATGGTGAGTATAGCATTTGGTTCATGATGGTTCATAGATTTGGTATGACTCAAATAATCATCATCAGTTATAACATTGTAACTTCACCGTTCTTTAGTAAAGAGTGAGTCACTTAGGGGAAAGTCATGAATATGAAACTTGTTCATAATGGTTATGACTAATTTGTAAAAGATCTGTTACAAATGAAAATGCTCTCTTGGTATCAGTGGTCTCTGTTGTATAGAGATGAGTATCTTTGGTTTACCTGCCAACAAAGTTTTCCAGCACGGAGCTCTTGCCTGCGCTCTGGCCGCCCACCACAGCAATCTGGGGCAGGTGGAGGCTGCAGCTTTCCCCCACGCTGCTCAGGGCATCTCGAAGGCGGTTGACCAGCGGAATTAGATCCTCCATCCCGCGGTTGCCCATCGCAACGGGAGTAGCTACCTGTCCAGCTCCTGCCAAGTCTCTTTACCTCCGCTTCTAGTCTACACCACTTGATAAAGTAACTATCATAGTGAGTGGCTGCTGGTAACCAGAATTATTATTGCTGTTATTAAAAACTGCAAATTAGAGTTTTCTTGAAGATCGGTGTGAACTTTTAAAGATCCGCAGCTTTAAGGAGTCGTTAGTACGGTCTGGTTAGTGTGTCTGGGAACGACGATAGTGTCCACATTTGTACTCACGCCCCTCTGCTCTCCGAAAAAAGCTCTTCGAAGTCATTTTCCGTTGTTTTAAAACTCCAGCAATTCGTAACGGGAGTCGCTTTCCTTAAACTCGGGACATTTTTAATTAGTTAGTCACCGCTCACCGTGCTATGTCTGGTCTCTGTTCAGTAGAAAACGCTCTGATTTGACAGCTTACGGAACAGTTTTGTGCGCATGCGCGGTAATAAAGAAGTTTAACTCAGCAGCCCCCACCCCTTAAACAGGAGATAGACAAACTTCACAGCCAGTTATGAAGGTACCCCGAATTAAGAGAGCGCACGCGAGGATTCACTCCTCCAGCTATTTAAAATCCCACGTATCCAGTGTGGGGAGGTCTGCGCTGCTCCCCTCTCAACACTTGCAACAAGAACCAGAGTGTGCGATTCATCTACTGTAAATAACGCTGCTGCATTCTTCACCAGAGCAGGGAGCCAGCACTGTGCAGTGCAATGGAAAACAGACAAGTAAAAGAGAAAGTGAAGGCATTTAGTGGTGAAATAATGCAGTCCCATCTATGACATCTAACAGCATAGTTAGAATAGTTTCAGTACCACTCTACTACTTAAGTTTAAAGGATAAAACGTTTATTTGTGACTGCTTATGTTACACATGTACACTTTAAATGACATTGTACTGAATGGCAAAGTCAAAGCACTTTTTCCCATATTTTAATATGTTTGTCGTACAATCTCAAACACTGTCCCGACACGTGGTTAACCTCAGCCCTCAATGGTCACAAACATGCTTCACACTATTCTCAAGTCTTTTAGCAACTCTGCAATGTCTATATGCGGCCTACGGCTGGGTTCAGTCCCGCTGGAGCACAGTGCACTCTGCAGATTCTTGGCTGCCTGGTTTAAGGATGGCAAAATGTGGGTGGCGTCCGTTGTCTCCTTTTCACCACGAGTGCACAGAAGGACTTCATTTATCTCTTCCTCGATCTTTCGAGACAGGATGGTGGGAAACACGCCGCTGACACGCTCAAGCACGCTTTTCCTCAAGGCTGGGTCTCGACATGCAAGGTTCAGTATGAACAGACCTGGCAGGGAGAGATAAAGAAAGGATATTACTTGAAAACTAAGCACATAACTTTGATAAACTGTTTGTATCAAAAAGTAACATGTCATATTTGAGACTGATAAAAGTATGGCTGTTTATTAGTCTATTTTATTTTGGTTGCAAGTGTCACATCAATTTAGCAAAAAAGATAAGATTTAAGCATAAGAGATAAAGTATTTTAAAATGATTCTGTACCTCTGGGAGTTAGCAAGTTACGGACTTTCTGCAGGATTGGGGTTTCTACAAAGGCAGCAGGAGGACAGCTCATACCCAGAGTGCTATCTTTATTGTCTACATCAAACATGATGGCATCAAACAAATGACCACCTAGAGAAAAGGAAAAAACATACTTTATTTTTAATACCGATGAACCATTATATTCACTGGATTACTTTTAATTGCACTGTAATCCACACCCTCACTGACCTTCTTTTTCCAGTGCACAAATGCGTTCCAGACCATCCCCAAGAGTGACAGTCAAACGGTCATCTGGTTGAAACCCGAACCATTGTTTAGCCACCTCCAACACAACTGGGTCTAGTTCCACAACTTCAATAGTTACATTGGGCATAAAGTCCCGCAGAAACTGTGGAAGGCCTCCTCCACCGAGCCCCACCAGGAGCACTGACACTGGGATGTCTAGGAAGGATTAGGGAATGAAGTTTAATTGAATGTGATATTTTAGAGCAACTGAAGAGTGATAAATGCATGAATTACATGATAGGTTCTTCCTACATACACACACCTTTGTTCTGTGGCATCCCCACGCCAAGCATAGCAAGACAAGCCACCATGACTTCATGGTGAGCACAGCAGAGGAAGCCACTGTCCACAGTCATGGAGGTTGAAGATGCTACTGGAGCTGCTGATGCCTTGGCCTTCCTTTTGTTCTTTTTCTTCTGACTTGTCGCTGCCCAAATACAAAACAATAAAATTAAGAGCTGTACAACTTCAACATCTTCTGTTTTTTCCTTTTGCGTTTTGGTTTGCTCAGTTTCATGCATTCTGGTATTAACTGGTAATCTCCCTATACTGTATGTCTGTGCATCATTGGTTGTGCTCAGTAGGTTAATTATTTACTTGTAAAAAGACCATTCATAAAAATACTTTATTATTAAGTGAAACAAATCAGGAAAGTACAAGACATTACCTGTATTTGATGAGACCAGACGGCTCTCTGATTGGACAAGGGCAGCATTAGACAGGAAAACAAGTCGGCGATACAGTTCTCCGTCCTCTCCTTTGACATTCTCCACGCAATACTCCCCACTCAGCTGACTCACTCCCCTGCTAACCTCCTCTCGCCAGCCAAGGTCACCTCCCACAGACAGAAATGGCACCTGAAAACAGGGAAAAGAGCACAAAGGAAAGTGCTTCTTTAGACTGTTAATATTTTACATAGCATGTTTTTAAAAAAGGGATGCTTATGAGTGGTTACCTGGTGGTTGGCTGGCATACCCGGGGGAGCCAGGTCCATCACCACTGGTGAGAGTTCTGACTGGACAGCTTGTATCTCTGTGTACTCCTGATTCCTGTGCATTGATACAATAACCAAGCGCCGAAAGTTAGCACTGGCTGCTAGCTGCCTCCGCCCCTCACCAGAGCTGTAGAGCCAGGCTGTCTCACTCCCTTGAGGAACTGACAAAACAAACAACAAATCAAAGGACTAAATACACCCAATTCCATTAGAAGGCAGAAACTTGATGAATTGAAGCCTGGGCTCACCGATAAATATAGCAAACTGGTTTGCTCTTGGAACCTTAGCACCTGGTGGAGAATCTTGTATTGTAAGAGTGTATCTGGGAAGGCCGGTCTTTGCATGGCAGAGCGTGAGTGAGAGGTTTGAGTTGGCATCAGTGTTCGTCCGGAGCCTCTTTCTCAAGACGGAGTAAGCCTGATGCTCCCTCACAGCTGACAACAGTTCAGAAACATGCGTGTGACGGACAGGGGCTCCATCCTCTCCGAGGCACATCTCAAGAATGGGTGTGGGCATAGGCTGACGGAACTTGGTGCAAACCAGAACAAAAACAGGCAGAGCAAACGAGTCTTCCTCTGTCCTGTTTTCTTCCTGCAGGCAGTGGAGCCTCACTGCCCAGCCGAGCTGAACAAAATGCTCCACAGCCAACTTGATCACGCTCTCCTGAGCCAGTGTCACACAGACATAACGACCCCCGACACTTAGCACACGACCCACCTGGAAACACAAGAAAAATACAGTGAAGTTCATGCAGAGGTGTATATTGATGATGCACAGCCTGATCAACCTGCTTCTCACCTCTGTGAGCATGTTCCTGGCCAAAGCTCCTTCTTCTTCAGATGCCATAGCATCTAAGGTGCCCTTGTCCAGAGCAGCCTGATAGCTTGCATCCTCATATGGAGTTTTAGTAGCATCCACCTGATGGAAGGTAAGGCCTGGCCTGCGCTCAGCATTTCGCTGGTTCATGTTGTTGACCACAGTCTCACTAATGTCTATATTGGTCAGATGCTTGTAGCCAACATCATACATCTGTTCACTCAGCTCAGAGTTACCACAACCAACCACCAGCACCTGAAGGACAGAAATAAAGCCTAGCGGTCACTTATCAAGGCAAGAAATATACCAAGGCACAATCAGTGTTAGCAACACCCAAGTATATAAACATTTCAGGAGGTGGATGATTTGGTAAACTTTTCTTCTTTGCTCAGCTTTCCTATTTAGGTGTCATCAGAGCAGATGACCTGCTTCCATCTCATCCAGTCCCTCACATCCTCCTATGTCCACTTTCACTACATCCATGAACCTTCTCTGAAGTCTTTCTCTTTTCTTCCTGCCTGACAGCTTCATATTCAGCATTCTTTGTCCAATATATCCACCATCTCTTCTCTGTAAAGGTCCAAACCCGTCCTTGCTTCTCTGACTTTGTCTCCAAACTGCTTGACCTGCGTTTTTCCTCTGATACACTCAACTCTTCTGCCTCCAGCTCGGCCTCCTATCTTTTTGTTAGTGCCACTGTCTTCAGAATATACATCATAGCAGGTCTCAGTCCCATCTTGTAAACCTTCACTTTCATTCTTGCTTTCATAATTCTGTTACAAATTACCCTGAAAATTCTCCACCCCACTTCATCTCTCTTGTTCACTGTTCATTGCCCCCAACTTTTTAAACTTGCAACCTTAACGCCTCTTCCTCTTTACACCTATCTCCCTCTCACTCACAAACATGTATTCTGTCTCGTTTCACTGACTTTCATTGGGCTTCTATCCAGAGAATACTGGATCTCTCAAGGCTCCCTCCCGTCTGCATCCCTACTCTCACCACAGGTCATGTGTCTGTCTGTCATCTGCAGAAATTCCTGCCCGACATCAACGGTCAATCTATTCATCACCACAGCAAACAAGAAGGGGCTCAAAACAGATCCCCGATGTAATCCCACCCCCACCTTCAACCAATCTGTCACCCCTACCGGACACCTCATATATGTCTGCATTACCCTACCATACTTCTCCTGACTTCCTCACATAGTACCACAGTTACTTTCTTGACTCCCTATCATATGCTTTCTCTAAAGCACAGTGCTACTCCTTCAGACCTTCTCTATATTTCTCCATTAAAACACTCAAAACAAACATTGCCTCTGTAGTGTTCTTTCTCTTTATAAAGGCATACTGTTGCTTGCTGATCATCAGTTCTCTCCTCAATCTTGATGATCTGGCACATCAGCTCTCTGTAGTTACTGCAGCTCTGCATATCACTGTTGCTCTTGAAATCATGTGGCAAACTAAATTTCTTAATGCAGTATTAAAAGAAACAGTGAGTGTTTCGCCAAACCCCTTCGTCACCCAATTTACCTTATCTTGGACTTTGATGTATTTGTGCAGCACACCGCACAGTTTGTTGTAGTCTCCATACCATTCAAAAGCCTTCTCCCCTCTCTTCTTAAAAAACTTCTCCCAGTACTCAGCAGAGCTGAACTCCTCGGCGGTGCGAGGTAAAAGACTCATGGTCGTCTGTGATGGTTCAAAACGTTGCAGATTTTACCGTAACTTTACCTACAGCCACTTCTACACATGGCACTTGGCTCTGATTTCCACCCGGACAACATTGCTTCCAGTACCGCTTGCTGATTGGTGGAGTGCCCCTACAGATTTAACGATGATTGGCTGAGGCTTTCAGAGTTGCTGTTATTGGTCGCTGCATATGTGGAAGTGCTCGGTTCGCTGTTGTTAGTCATCCGGGTTCAATTCATCATGGCGGTACCCGCTGGAAGGTCTGTGGTTTTCGTGACAGGGAACGCAAAAAAACTTGAAGAAGTAAGAAACAAATACTTCATACCTGAGATGGATTGTATGTTTACGGTCGGAGTGGCCTTTCTAATCCGTTCCAGGAAGAATAGTGTTCATTTAACGGTCCTTTTCATGCTGCATGTTGAGCTAGCTAGTTAAAGTGAGATTGAGACTGGAGCAGTAACTTAATCCAGAAATCCCTTGTTTCGTTTGCCACAAAAAGGCCTCACAAGATTTATGAAGATTTATGCTTCGTCTGCTTGTTTGTGATCCATCAGGTCATTCAGATACTGGGCGACAAGTTTCCCTACAAACTAGTGGCGAAAAAGATCGACTGTGAGTATCAAAAGTAACACCACCGGCTAAAGAAAAATAAATACATTAAAATTATGTGGTCATTGCTTTTGCAAAATTTTCTTTATGCAGTGCCTGAATACCAGGGAGAGCCAGATGAGATCTCCATACAGAAGTGTAAGGAGGCTGCACGACAGGTACAATGTAATACCACTGCCATATCACGTATTAATTAAAGACGGTGCCTTAACACCCCCGCCCCCCCCAATTCAGATTGATGGACCAGTCATAGTAGAGGACACCTGTCTATGTTTCAGAGCTTTGGGGGGATTACCTGGTCCTTACATGTAAGTCAACTATCTAAAGTATGTATTCAACGGTATCATCTTACATAGTGATAGTGAGCGTCAATTTTAAAACAAATATCTGTTTCCATAGTAAATGGTTCCTGGAAAAACTCAAACCAGAAGGTAAGTAATGAAATAAATGCTATCAAAATGTGTTGTTTAAACAAACGTATTCAGAGCTTGATGAATGCTTGATAATCAAGTTAGGAAATCCCAGAAAGTTGATTCAGTTCATTTGGGCAGATTGCTTTCAATTGGAGAAACCTGTCATCCCTTATCCAGATGACTTCACTGCAGGCTCCCAAACCTTATAGACAGTACGGTTGCATAAAGATCAGCACCATTGCTTAACAATGACTCACGTGACCAGATATGCCAATTAGAATTTTCTTCAGAAAAACCAAAGAATTGCTGGCTAGGCATGTTGCACGGAAGTGTTACCTAAGCAGGCCAGAACTTGGCAGTCTACACTTACAAGCCAAAGGCCAATCTTTTGATGAAGATGTGCAGATTCTGGACAGGAAAGAATGAAGGTTTGAGCGAGGAGGGCATTGATATAAAAATAGAGGCCCCCTTCCTCAGTTCTAAAAGTAAATCTCCTACCATCTTACAATGCCGTGATTGGAGCCATTCCCCAGTTCTTTGTTAGTAGTACTCATGGCCATTCATATTTGCATATCAGTAGTCATCAACTGATCGTGTGGCTCATTCTTATGCAAGCACCTTAATAGTTAAATTTTACAATCTGTTTATAAACCTGCAGTCAGCTGATACTGAAGAAGTCGCACGGTCACTTCACATAAACCAAATCAACATTCTGGTATTATGCAGAGCTTCTTTAGAAAAACTAGTCTTGACTTTTGAGGGGTGTTGTTTTTTTTTTTTTTTGTTGTTGTTGTTTTTTTTTTCTCTTTAAATTATTATTTTTAAAATACGTTTTAGGCTTGTACAAACTTCTAGCTGGATTTGAGGATAAATCTGCATGGGCTCTCTGCACTTTTGCGTACTCTGCTGGGAAAGATGAACCCATTCAGCTCTTCAGAGGGAAAACAGAGGTCAGTCTGTCTCTGTAAATCTGTCCTGGTGTTTGTGCTTTTGTGCGTGCATTTTGAATTGACTCCTGTGGTATTTTCAGGGGTGCATTGTAGAACCCAGAGGGCCTCGAGACTTTGGCTGGGATCCCTGTTTCCAGCCAGATGGATATGACAAAACGTAAGCAAAACAATTTGCATTTCCCCCTTTCGACCAACAAGGGGAGCCAGAGGTTAACACACTGCCTCTGCATTATCAACCATACAAAATCCTTTTTGCTTCATGCGGTGCACTTGGGATGAAGTATTACTGTTATTATTTAACATTTGTATCAAATAATAATTTTCACTACTAATTTCTTCTCACTTCTCTGCAGCTATGCTGAACTGCCCAAAGAAGTTAAAAATTCAATCTCCCACCGGTACCGGGCGCTTGCTGCCATGTCTGAGTATTTCTCGCAAACCAACAATACCACACCACAGACCAAGAAGAAGAAAAAGGAGGAAGACTAAAGATAACTTTTGCTCCAACTTCAGGCTTTGAAGTTGCAGTATTATGCATCAAATATAAAGGGAGAAAATATTCCTTAATACGACACTGTTTGTTAGCCCAGAAAAATACAAAAGATAAAACATTTTTGATGCGTACCCGTAGTCTCTTAAGCGGGCAAAGTGCTGCGTAATATCTGTTTTCTCTTATTTTTTAATAAATGGTTTTGAACAAATGCAATAGTCCATGTGAACATTTCTCTTTGAATATTACCTCTTGGATACTCTGAGACAACCTTCTGAGTTTTTGCTTCCAAGGACTGACAGAGATAGACTGAGGAAGAGTATAATTCATAAAAAACAAGAGCTCCAGGGTCCTGATGAGAGCAGCAGACTCCTCTGTGGCTGAGACTGGCTCCTGGATTTGGGGAGGGAAGCACAGGGCTAGAGTCCAGAGAGGGGAGGGTCCCTGAAAGGGAGAGCGGGGTGTTCAGTACAAACACCACAGTGATAAAGAATCTTGGGTTATAAATGACCCATGAAGTGAAAGCCTCCAAGCAGGAACTATGCATACACCTGTGACTAATATCTCCCACATGTATTGAATCAGTGATGCATGCTTCCACAGCAGTAGAAGCATGTGTCTGCTTCTACTGTTACCAACTGTTTAATCACTTCAATCACTTGAATCAGTTGTGTATTGTTCTCACTTATCTTTCCTACATGAAGCACTGCACACTGTAAATTTTTCCCATCTAGTTAATAACATTGATAATCAGTAAAAGTAACAGTTTCAGAAATAAAAGTGCAAACACAGGACCGACCACCCTGTTTCCCTAGACCTCTGACTCTCATTTGGGAGTTGAAATAACAAGTTGCAAAAAAAAAAGAACATGGGAGCTGTTTTGTTCTCGTCAGGAAACATTACCAGTTTTTCCCAGAATACGAAGTCTGCCTGCCAGGCTTCAGGTTACTAGAGGTAAAAGACAAAACAATTACTGTAAGTGCTGAAGCATTAATCAAAGCCCCACTGTCTGTGTGAATGTTGGATCATTTGAAAGGTATGATAAGGGCATGATACCTAAATTTCAATACACTGTCCAAGCCTACTAACAGGAACAATATTCATGATTTTAATATGATACAGTTTTTGGCTGATAATGTGTTATGTCGTCCCTGGGGTCTATTTATGTAGATTTCTAAGTGTCTTCAGCCTCATATGTAGAAATCTCACAATATATTTCATTCACTCCACTTTACTTACTTTAGTACTACTTGCAGCTCATTTTTTCTTGCCTTTTTTGTACTAAAGAGTGTCTGCAGCACTTAAAAAATCTGTTTCCAAGAAAAAGAGTTCTACTCCTGGTACCATCCAAACTATAGAGATTAATAATGCTAAAGTTTCTGAATTTTCTTAAAAAGCCATTCAGATTTAAAGTTTTTGGACAGAGTTTTAAAAAAAAATGTTGTAATCCAGATACTGATTTCTGGAATAGGAAAATAAATAAATAAAAATTATATATATATATATATATATATATATATATATATATATATATATATATATATATATATATATATATATATATATACACACACACACACACACACACACACACACACACACACATATATATACATTAGGGGTGCAACGATACACAAAATTCACGGTTCGGTTCGGTTCGATACTTTGGTGTCACGGTTCGATATTTTTTCGATACAAAAAAAATGTTCATGCCTTTTTAATTTGTCATTTATTAAAATTATAAATATATATTTTAACTCAAAAGTACAGTTTTTAAATTTAATGTTGCTGAAACAAAAATAATTAAAAAAATAAATATATCTGATTGAGGAGTCACTCATCTTTGGAAAAGAGAGTTTATTACAGAGAAATGGCTCTTTCCAAAATAAAAGCTATACTATACGCTTCTTCTGGGCTATATTCTCAGCAGCATATTGTAGCGGGTCAGGGCTGTTCGGGGTTCTGTTTGTACAGTTATGTTTTGTTTATGTTGCCATAGTGACGGGTGACGCCCTGTTGCTGCGACGGTGTGTCCTTCCGGGGTCAGAGGGCGCCCTGTGTGTTGTTGTTGTTGTTGCTGTGCGGTTGCCGCGCTGAGCAGTTAGCTAGCGGCAGTGTTCTTCTGCAGATGTCAATAAACGGCTGTGCTCCCTGGCTAGCTCACGGGAAGCAAGACCAAACAACACCTCCGTCTCCTCGTTGTCTGAGCTCGCCACATTGGTGTCAGAAGTGGGATGATGGTGGCACCCCATGTTCTGACCCGAGTGACTTTTCCCCCGCCTGTCGTGACCGGCGGTGCGCCAAAAGAAGGCACCTGGATATTTGCAAAGTGAAAGCAAAAAACAAGCGCAAATTCAAACGCGATTTCAATATGTCACATATTGACAGTGGCTCACCGATGCCAATGACATAATTACCCAGCTACATTTCCGAAAGAATGCAAAAGCATTGACATAAATTTTTCCTTCCTACAATAGCCCGACGGGCAGGGCAGAGATAGATTTTGGTAGCCCGACTGGAAAAATCGCTAGCCCGATTTTGCAAGCCCTGTGTTACAGGCATGGCCCTTTAAGGATGAAGCCTGATGGGAAATGTATTCGGGATGTGTGTAGCGGGACTGCCTGGTGTGTGTGTGTGTGTGTGAAGAGAGAGAGCGGAGAAGGGGAAAAAGTAACGGTTAGCTACAGAAGAGACGGAAAGAAAATAAATAAAAGGAATATAATAACTCCCTCGACAGCCAGAGTTGTGTCGGCGATGCTCGCTGTGAGTAAACTGTTTCAGCCCACTGTACGCTGTGTTCGTGCCTTAGAGAAGAAATAAAGTTCGGTGAAGCAGTTTCCTACGCCTCCTTCGATCTTTTTGCTAGCGGAGTTGACCTGTATAGTAAGCTGTTGCCGGCTACGAGTCAGTTACGGAACCTTCAAGTAACTGCCAGAGGTTTCCTTACTACGGTTCGGGGCCGCGGATCTGGCGCGGTAACACCTGTATCTGATTGAGGAGTCACTCATCTTTGGAAAAGAGAGTTTATTACAGAGAAATGGCTCTTTCCAAAATAAAAGCTATACTATACGCTTCTTCTGGGCTATATTCTCAGCAGCATATTGTAGCGGGTCAGGGCTGTTCGGGGTTCTGTTTGTACAGTTATGTTTTGTTTATGTTGCCATAGTGACGGGTGACGCCCTGTTGCTGCGACGGTGTGTCCTTCCGGGGTCAGAGGGCGCCCTATGTGTTGTTGTTGTGGCTGTGCGGTTGCCGCGCTGAGCAGTTAGCTAGCGGCAGTGTTCTTCTGCAGATGTCAATAAACGGCTGTGCTCCCTGGCTAGCTCACGGGAAGCAAGACCAAACGACACCTCCGTCTCCTCGTTGTCTGAGCTCGCCACATTAGTGTCAGAAGTGGGATGATGGTGGCACCCCATGTTCTGACCCGAGTGACTTTTCCCCCGCCGGTCGTGACCGGCCGGTGCGCCAAAAGAAGGCACCTGGACATTTGCAGGACTTTGTGTGGGGCAATGGGGTCGTCGGGGACGACTGACCCCTTAGGCGGGGGCTATGTAGCGGGTCAGGGCTGTTCAGGGTTCTGTTTGTACAGTTATGTTTTGTTTATGTTGCCATAGTGACGGGTGACGCCTTCTCGCTGCGACGGTGTGTCCTTCCGGGGTCAGAGGGCGCTCTGTGTGTTGTTGTTGCTGTGCGGTTGCCGCGCTGAGCAGTTAGCTAGCGGCAGTGTTCTTCTGCAGATGTCAATAAACGGCTGTGCTCCCTGGCTAGCTCACGGTAAGCAAGACCAAACGACACCTCCCTCTCCTCCTTGTCTGAGCTCGCCACAATATTAAACATATCAGGTCCCCATAAGGAGAATCATGTGCTAACGGCTGTCTAAATGACTGGGGTAAAGTTTGTAACATGCATGCTTGTTGTTTTTGTCTGCTTCCACTTGTCTTTGCACTAGGATGATGTCGGCGTAAATGTGCAGTCATATTCGTTGTGTTCCCACTAGTGCTCCGTTATCGAGCTACCCCTGCGTGGGGCTAGACGGCTAACACTTTAACGAGCTAACTGCTCGCTAACACACTAGTTCCCACCCATGTAATTGAGCATTGCGTGGCACATCCAACATACTGTTTTACTTTAGTCCATGATGCGCTTACCTTCAGGGTCATACATCACATGAAAACCAAAATAATTCCAAACGCCACATCTGAATGAGGGTGGGGAAGGTTCAATTTGCCATGTTGCAAGGAGAGCTTAACTTCTGTCTCGCTAGCTTGCCCTGCGCTCGTCCTTCTGATGATGCTGTCTGTGTTGAGCGCTCAGTGGATCTGCGCTCGACAGTGCAGCCTAGGCTGAGTAGTCGAACGCAGATTTACTGAGCGCTCAACACAGACAGCATCGTCAGAAGGAAAGTTGATAAAATAAATTACAAATTTTGTATTGTTCGATACATATGCGTACCGAACCGAAAGCACTGTATCGAACGGTTCAATATCGATACGAGTATCGTTGCACTAGAGCTGGGCGATAGAACGATAACGATATGTATCGCGATATAACTTTTACTCGATAGAGAAATTAAGCTATCGCGATAGACCTCGCCGCTCTTGTCCTCAAAAAAAAAAAAAAAAAAAAGGTCAGCCAATCCAAATTAAGTAGCGCAGAGCCGAACCAATCACAGCCGCAGCGTCACGTCGCGTGACTTGTTACGTACAGCACAAGTGCCAAGCCGCACGTGTGTTTGTTTGGGAAGGAGCCAGCGGGTAATGGAGCCAGCGCGTAATGGAGGAAATGAGTGTGCCGACTAGAAAAATCAACCGAGCGTGACCGAAGAGAAAACAGATGATGGTTCCAATGCCGGAGAGATTGTCAAACGGAAGAGCCATAGAAGTTCCGTAGTGTGAAGGTATTTCGGCTATTTCAAGTCTGACAAAAACAGAGTAGCGTGCACTGTAAATTGTGCCGAAAGCAAGTCTGGAAATACAATAAACTGGTGCATGCGTCACACTGTGCGCCACGTTATTGTTTCGGTGAAATGAATTTCTACAATACTGTTACTGTTAATTCTACTCTCTGCAGTGTTTAAATGCTTACATATACACACAGTTACTGTCCCTCCACACTTACGACTCGGTTCTGCTTCTATGCCCCAGCTTTGTTTACTTTTTCCCACCGAGGCTTCTAGACTTCTGATTGGCCAACATTTAGGCTGTAACAGTTGCTATCGTAATGCAGTGTATCACCACATGGCGGCGCCTCCTGTCTCACGACTGGTGTCACCCCCTTTTTTGTTCTTCTTCGCACTCCTCCTGTAATGGATGCTCCCGTGTGTACGCGGACTAGTGTGCTCTTCAGTAATGTGTGGTAGAGGTAGCACTTATTTTTGATATTGTAAATAAATGAGTACTTTTTGGAAAGTCAGAAGCTGTTGCTCATTCGCTATCCACCTGCACACCTCCGCGGCTGGCTTCATCTCCACCGCACGTTACAACTGGCGCCCGAACTTTTTCCCCTTGGACTTCAGACGATTTTTGCATCCCGCCGAGGATTCTTCTCTTCTAGCACGTGAACTGTCTCGGAAATCCCCCAAGTTTTGCGGACGCTCGGACGTTTTCTCCAGCCATGGCCGCAGCCTCAGCTCAGGTGGGACCCGACTAATTTCTGGATACCGCGGTGTGCCGCTGCTCTGCTTGGGAGAAAGAAAAAGAGAGAAGCTGACTCCGCGACGCGAATGGACTCCGTGGATTTGTTATTTGGACGTGCTGTTGGTTTCGTCTTCTAAGGATTAATTCTTCTGTGGAGAGCCTGGACATGAACATTTCTGCTGGCTTTCCATTCCCCTTTCCCTCTGCTGAGACTGACTGTAGCACATGTAAGTGAGAACTTGGCCGACTACAACCGTTGGTGCTGGTCTTCGGCTCAGTATAACGACACGATTTAAAATTAATCTTTGCATTTTTGTCTTTCTAGTCTGATCTGACTCTTTTACTACTATATCAATAACTACACTGTGCCCTGGAGCGGCTTAATTTTTTTGAAATCACAATGGCACACTGCCCAGGCGACTCTGACTCAGACATGGAACTTACCTCATTACCTATGTGCCAGATAGTTGAAAATGTGACTCCTAGCCTTAGCCAACAAGTGGTGGAGTTAAGAACTGAGGTGAATAAGCTTAGTGATTGTTTACGTGACTCACTGAACATACAGCAGAGTTTACTAAGGCAGTGGGACCAACTCACAATGGGGAGCTCTCCCCCTCCTGCAGTCCCACAGTCTCCTGTTTTCCCATTGGCCACATCGACACCTCATGTTCCTGCGAGAGACAAAACTGAACCCACCAACAGTACCAATCCGTTCCTGCCCAGCAACCCATTTCAACCTACAAATCCTTTTCTCCCATCTCACTCACTTGAGCTCAGCAGCACTTCCAGAGTGATTGCGGCAGCTTTACATCACGCAAAACTGGAGCCTCCTGTGTATGCTGGGGACGGCAAAGTGCAACCTGAGGACTGGTTAAATGCAGTTGGCACATACAAAGCCTCATTGAACCTAACCGATGGGCAATTGCTAAACGAACTGCCACACTTTCTTGCAAAAGAGCCCGGGAAATGGTTCAAGGCATTGAGCTCCCACATCACATCATGGGCTCAATTCTGTCAACTGTTTAAGACAGTTTTTCTGCCCTCCGACAACCAAGAACGCATCCTGAGAGGAATTTTAGATCGTGTTCAGGCTCAGGACGAACCACTCCCAACCTTTGTTGCCCACATGTTGAGTGAGTTTGACAAACTGAAGAGTCCTCCACCTGAAAAAGACAGAATCGACCTAATTAGTAAACATGCTCTTGAAAAATACAGAGTTGCCCTGTATGGCGCTAATGTCACTTCTGTAATGGACCTGCTGCTACGTGCTCATGAGCTTCACTCAGTGCTTGGACCACAAAGACCACAGCCTGCTTTATGTAGCAAAGACAACTATAAGCCTGAACCTTACTGCTTCAAATGCTCTCAGCCAGGGTTCACCACACGCACCTGCCCAAACTGTAACACCCAACCTCATTTGCCACAACGAGCCTCGAACACCGCTAGGCATGGCCCAGTCCAGCCATTGCCGGCACCTGGCCCCTCTGACCCTGGCCATGAAAAGGTGGAATTAAGCAGCACCACATCCCAGCCACAATACAGGCAGTCGGGAAACTACAGGGGGGGGAGGACATTTCACAGAGGCCAACCTTCCCCCAGTTACTAACGGAGCCTCACACGCCCGATTCACTACAGGGTGGACACAGTCTTGGACACTTGGAAGACAATTTTTCACAAGTCCACTGGAATACCCCACTAAGAACGAAAGTGAACTTCAATGCTTCATCTGTGGATGCTACCCTCGACACGGGTGCTTCCCTCTCGGCTGTACGAACAGATCTCATTCAAGTAAATGACTCTCACCCTAGAAACACAAGTGAGTGGAATGGTCCTGCAGTTAACCTTGCCAATAATGCTCCCTGTATCCCTGACGGTGTTATTTGGCTCAATATTGGATTCATGAACAAGAACTTTTACCAGCGTTTTGCAATAATACCAGATTTGTCCTCTCCTTTCATTCTGGGAATGGATTTTATGCCAAGAGCTTCTGTTTCTATTCACATTCCCACTAGAACCGTCTACATTGAGGACATCCCCTGCCCACTCGCAGACGATGAAGAGGACCTTCAAAATGATTACTCACGTTCACCTGGAACACTGATGTCTTTGGACTTGGTTCGCTCAGACTTAACAGCCAAACTGTCTGAAGCAAGTCTCTCAGAGAACAACAAGGATGCTTTACTCAATCTGCTCAGCAAGTTTAGCTCCTTGTTTGATGGTCAACTTGGTCGAATGGCTCTCACTGAGCACGCCATAGAGACTGGCAATGCAACACCTGTCAATCTCCCACCCTATCGCACGTCACCTGCTAAGAAACGTGTGATTGAAGAACAAGTACAACAAATGTTGAAGGACAACATCATTGAACCTTCCACAAGCCCTTGGGCAGCTCCTGTAGTCATTGTAAATAGAGCGGCCACGGAACCAAGGTTTTGTGTGGACTTTCGAGGGCTCAACCAAGTTACCCGAAAAGACTCTTATCCCCTGCCTCGTGTAGATGAGTCTTTGGACTTTCTGGCAAGAGGAAAGTTTGTCTCGACATTGGACTTAGCGCGAGGCTATTGGCAGGTTGCTGTAGCAGAGGACTCGAAGCCTAAAACTGCCTTCATCTCTCACTGCGGTCTCTTCCAGTTTCGGGTGCTGCCCTTTGGGCTCTGCAACGCACCTGCAACTTTTCAGAGACTCATGAACTCTGTGCTTGCTGGCCTCATTTACAAAACGTGCACAGTCTACCTGGATGACATTGTTATCGCCTCACCTACCTTTGAACAGCACTTAGTGGATCTTGAGGAGGTGCTGGGCAGACTCCAGGCTGCTGGCTTGTCATTGAAGCTCAAAAAGTGCCAATTCTGCCTCGATGAATTCACCTTTCTCGGGTACCGCATCACATCATCAGGTGTTAAGCCCGATCCAGACAAAGTAAAGGCGGTTAAGGAGTTTGATACCCCAACCTCAGTGAAACACGTCCGTCAGTTCCTTGGCTTGACTGGCTATTATCGACGCTTCATTCAGAATTATGCCCGCCATGCCGAACCTCTTCACGCCATCACCAGAAAGGACAATGCTTTCCACTGGGACGACAGCTGTCGAAGGGCCATGGACACTTTGAAGGATCATGTCACATCAGCCCCGATCCTGTCATTTCCAGACTTCAACCGTCCCTTTTCCATTCACGCCGATGCATGTGACATTGGTCTTGGGGCAGTGTTGATGCAAAAGGATGACAAGGGTCGTGAGTACGTTGTGGCTTTTGCTAGTCGCTCCCTTCACAAAGCTGAACTCCCCTACTGCACTTCAGAGAAGGAGTGCCTCGCTGTGATATGGGCTCTGGAACACTTCCGCCCGTATGTTGAAGGTGTTCATGTTACTATCTTCACTGACCACAACAGTCTCAGGTGGCTCATGTCTCGTCAAAACCCAACGGGCCGACTCGCCCGGTGGTCACTTCGTTTGCAGGACTTTGATTTCACAATAGTGCACAAACCTGGTGCACAGAACAAAGTTCCCGACGCACTGTCACGCAACCCTTTGCCTCTGACCTGTGACAGGCCGACTGATCTTTTACCAGATCATGCTGTTATGGGCAGCCTGGACATTCGTACTCTGCCCCCCGTCATTCTGGCTGACCGTTCACAATTGAGACAGCTGCAGTTAGACGATCATGTCACAGGTCCACTCCTCAGAGACATTGAAGCAGACTCTCTGAACAGCTCGGACAATGCCACCTTGTTACAGTATGTTGTGTATGACTCTCTTTTGTATCACAGAGAACCCAAGTCCACATGTGCTTTGCACCCTTTGAAAGAGCTGAAACTGTTTGCCCCTACTTCCATTAGAGGCACCTTGCTGGACTATTACCACGACCACCCCACAGCAGGTCACTTGGGTGTTTCTAAGACATTGGCTAGACTGCGTTTTAGGTTTTTCTGGCCCAAAATGGCAGCTGATGTGAAACACTATGTGATTTCATGCTCAGTGTGCCAACTCACCAAGCCAAGTCAAAAAAAAGCAGCCGGTCTTATGGTTCCCATTGTCCCCCAGAAACCCTGGGAGTATGTGGGTGTGGATTTTGTTGGGCCACTTCCCCGCACCCCCACTGGTAATGCTTATTTGATCGTGTTTGTTGACTATTTGACTAAATGGGTTGAAGCCAGTGCTGTCAAAGAAGCTACATCTCAGGTAGCAGCTGGTAAATTCGTCACTGACATTTTTGCTAGACATGGTACACCCACTTACCTGATTTCTGACAGAGGGTCTCCTTTTGTGAGTGAGCTTTTTGAACATGTTGTTTCTGCATTAGGCTCGGTGCACAGACTCACTACGGCATATCACCCTCAGACAAATGCTACTGAACGCGTCAACCGGACTCTGAAAACTGCAATCCGCGCTTATGTAGGTGATAAGCACACATCATGGGACAAGTTTCTCCCTCAGATTTGCTTTGCTCTGCGCACCGCCCCTCATGACAGTACAGGTTTGACTCCTGCCATGATGCTTTATGGTCGTGAGTTAGACACCCCGCTTGACCTTATCACTCAGCCTTCTACAGCAGGTGTTGATGAACTGGGTGTGCCTTACCCTGAGACTCTGAGAGCCTCCCTGCAGGAAGCTCACGACCACGCCAAAGCAGCTTTGGACTATAGCCATGACAGACAAAAACATTACTATGACTTGAGACATCGACATGCCACGTTTCGTGTTGGTGACCTTGTGAGAGTTAAGACACACCCCAGGTCAGATGCTCAGTCTAACTTTACTGCTAAACTTGCACCACTGTTTCAGGGACCATTGTGTGTATCTCAGAGACTCAGTGATGTTAATTACAGGCTCACTTGGGTGGATGCAGGTGTTTATCATGTTGTGAACATGCAACCGTTCCATACCTGGGACTCTCTCACTTCCAAAGAACATTCTGTTTCATCGCCTGCCGAGAGAGAGACCGCAGAGGGTCTGAACTCTGACTCTCAGGCCCACCCTGGCCCCCCTGCAGACACTGACATTGGCTCTGAGCCATTCCCCTTTGATTTACCGGACATTGACTCTTCTTCGGGTGTGGGCGCTGTTCCAGAGAGTGTTTCACCCAGATCTGTCCAGCACCCAGCTGCTGGTGGACATTACAATCTCAGGCTCAGACGTTGCCCCAGAGTTACGTCTGGCTGGAGCAACAAAAGATGGACTAATGATTTTCACACAACCAGGCTTGATCTGAAGTGAAATGTTCTGGTTAAACCTGTTTGATGCTGTCTTGTTGCATTGCTACTTTGAGTCATGATATGTAGATGTTTCTGTTTGCTCTACTTAATCCAGTTTTATGGCTCTTTAGTGCGTTAAGGTTCATTCTTGGCATTTACTTTAAAAACAAAAAAAAGGAAAAAGTGAAAAAACTAAGAAGACTGATTTTCCACTGTACATGTTCGTCTTATTTTCACCAATTTCATTTTTAAATGGTCTTTTGCCCTGTGTGTGCACTAATCTTAGCTGTAACCTCTATGTATAGGGTACTGTTAGGTGTGGTGTGTGCTTTTCCAGCTGTGTATGGCTGAGGACAGCCTTTTTCTCACCAGGGGGGACTATGTAACAGTTGCTATCGTAATGCAGTGTATCACCACATGGCGGCGCCTCCTGTCTCACGACTGGTGTCACCCCCTTTTTTGTTCTTCTTCGCACTCCTCCTGTAATGGATGCTCCCGTGTGTACGCGGACTAGTGTGCTCTTCAGTAATGTGTGGTAGAGGTAGCACTTATTTTTGATATTGTAAATAAATGAGTACTTTTTGGAAAGTCAGAAGCTGTTGCTCATTCGCTATCCACCTCCGCGGCTGGCTTCATCTCCACCGCACGTTACAAGGCACGGTTAGGAATCTAGCGCCACCTGCTGCTTTGGCATGTTCATAGCAGCGTTTTCCTTCATTTCTGCCTTTATGTGTGGACGGGATTATTTTTTAAAACGAAAACGGAAAATCTCCGTTTTCAAAAATACCCGTGTACGTGTGGACGTAGCCTCAGTCTCTGACTGGAAGCGCTAATTCGTCATTCGGCTTTTGTCAGACTAAAGTAACTGTTAAAACTGTTTGAAAAGCTCAGCTATACAACAAGGAGAGATTGAGAATTTCCTTTTAGTTCTCAGTTTATTTGATATTGACAAAAGTTAGTCAGTTTTGTCTGTTCTTCTGTAAAACAAACTAAGATTTATTTTTAGAATTAATATTTTGTTTCTAAGTGGAATTGACAATTTAGTAGTCTGTTTCGTTTGTCCTATTTTGAAACTTAAACGCTTTAGCGGCTGCCTTTTGTGTAGTTTGCAATATTTGCCTTTATTTATCTGAAAAAGTCTCATGTTCCTTAAGTACATCTACCCTGTTGAACTTATTATGGGAAATAAATATTTAAATCAAAACAAGCTGCTGATTATTTCACATTTTACTTGTGAGCAACGGCACATTTAAATCTTACAAATATAGTTATTTGGCTTATATCGTGATAGATATCGTTATCGCCTGAAATGAAAAAAACATATCGTGATATGAAAAAATCTCATATCGCCCAGCTCTACGTTGCACCCCTAATATATATATATATATATATATATATATATATTGATCGTGGCTCAAGAGTTGGAAGAAAAGTGTCCGGCAGCCTCGCCTCTGTTAGTGCGCCCCAGGGCAGCTGTGGCTACAATGTAGCTTGCCATCACCAGTGTGTGGATGACTGATTGTGTAAAGCGCCATTTTCCATTTACATATTTTTTCCATTTACATATATTTACACTCCTGAAGAAATTCTATGACTCTGTTGTGGCTTCTGCTATCTTTTATGGCGTGGTCTGCTGGGGCGGCAGCATCTCTGCTGGGGACAGGAAGAGACTGAACAGGGTGATCCGAAGGGCCAGCTCTGTTCTAGGATGCCCTCTGGACCCAGTGGAGGTGGTGAGTGACAGGAGAACGGCGGCTAAGCTGTCATCCCTGATGGACAACATCTCCCACCCCATGCAGCAAACTGTGACAGCACTGAGCAGCTCCTTCAGTGGGAGACTGCGGCACCCACGGTGTGGGACGGAGAGATTTCGCAGGTCTTTCCTCCCCACTGCTGTCAGACTCCATAATAAAGACTTTAACTGATCAAGCACACACATCCATACATATGCTGTAACTGTAACTTCGGTCGTTGCTGTGCTTTTTGGAAGTCGAATTTCCCAGAGGAACCCACCCGAGGGATTAATAAAGTTCTATCTTATCTTATCTTATCTTATGCAGTAATACTAAGTGCAATAATCCTTTCTGTCATCGTTGTATTTTTACTCAGTTGTATATAGTATTTGTATTTGTATTCTATTTTTATCTTATTGTATATTTATTTTATTTTATTCTACTGTATATAGTATTTTATTTTATTCTATTCTGTACAGTTGTGTACTGTATTTATTCTTATTGTATTCTAATTTTTGCCTCATAACTTTTGCACTGTCCACTTCCTGCTGTGACAAAACAAATTTCCCACGTGTGGGACTAATAAAGGTTATCTTATCTTATCTTATATATCTATTCTTTTTTTTAAATTTGTGACTATATTTCTTATATTTCAATTTCCTTTACCATGGCAGAAACAGACAATGGTTCTTTTGTTTGAAACTGACTCTCACTCATGTGCATACGACAAGCATTGCAAGCCAAAAACCTGGAGACTATAGAACTTGCCCAGGAGCCCGTCAGTAGTAGGCTTTTTTCCAGGCACTGAAAGCCCATGGTAGCTGGAAAAGCGTCTCCTGACATGACCTGCAAATCAAATACCTTTCCCCAAAGCCCTCATGGGGAAACACAGGATGTTTTCATTCTTTATTACAAACAGAACCAACACAATGCTTATTCAAGGAAACTTGCTGTTCTAATAAGAGAGTATGCTTTGGTTAAAGAAGGAATGTGCTGCTTAGGGATCACTGAGAGGAAAGGACGCCTGACTTTACGAGATTCTTAATCAGTCGTGGTTGTGCCAGAGGAGAGGGAGGGCTTGATGTGGCACTGGGGAGACAGACTTTACTTCATTTTTACTTGTTATGCACGACTCACCTGAATTCTCCTGCTGTGACAAGTTTTATTTAACAGCAGATTCAAGTTAAAAAAAATTTTTCTTCCTACAATAACACGTGTACCTGGAAAAGGCTTTGATTATACACCACATGACTTACAATGCTGAAATCTAAAAAAAAAAACTGACTGCAGAAGGACACTTAATAGAGGCCATATTCCACTCTATAAATTTGGTTTCACCAAACTCACTCTTGAATGAAGTGTCTCCAAGGGATTTTAGGGTTCAGACTAATGAATTAATCCACCATGAGGCCACTGGTGTGCATGATGGAAACAGTTGACCTAATACATATTCCTGCTGGGACTGCTCCTCTCCGTTTTCACTGTTTATGACAAAACCATGGAGCTCTCTGTGGAGGCACAGAGGGCTCCATGAATATTTTCCTGTTTTTAACTTCTCCAGAGAGATGTTGGGATCTAATTTTAGCCAAAACCTTCTGACTTGTACAATGACTTTTGGCACTACTTTTATCACCACTGTACTGTAAAAACAGCCAGTATAAAGAGCATATCAGAAGCTGAGTGTTACAAACTTAAAATCAAGTAGTCCTAAGGGGAAGACTGCGATTTATACATAAGAATAAGGTATTTCTCTTCGTTAGTCATTTCTAATTTACTTGTGTCTTGTCTGAAACAGGTCTCTCTTGTAAATGAGACACTGAGTCTCAATAGGACTACCTGTATAAATAAAGTTTAAATAAAATAAGTAAGTCTGCATAAAACATGCTTGAGTACAACAGCAGTGTTTTAGAGTAAAATACAGAGAGAATGAGACAAATAATTCCAGACATGTATAATAAAGTCATTAATTTTTTCAACATTTAATTGTTTTTGTTTCAGCCCTTAAATTAAAGTTGATTTTGAAATTTTATCACCTTGTAAACATTTCAAGACCCAACTGTACCTTTACGTGGAAAGGAAATGTCTTCAAATGAACGATAACTTGCTCATATTAATCCAATATGTGAGATTTACTACAGAATATAGTGGCATGGTACATACCAATCATTTGAACTTTAAATAAAACTAAACAATAGTTCAGTTTTTAAATAGAACAAAGCATAACAGGGACTCCTGTGTTTCAGGGAAGAAGCATGACTGCTGCTCTCTGAAAACTTTATTTGCATCAAAACATACATCTGACTATATCTCAGCCCTAAAACAGACCATAGCATTGACGCCATGCATAAAATATTCTTAAAATATGTAATTAACTACTGAACTGATTGAGAGATTTAAAAAAGTTTAACTATGAGGTTATTCAACAAAGCATTTCCCCCCATAATAGCACTTTTTAAAAAGATAGCAACTGCATTATGGTATAGGGGGAAGGTGGCTTTAAATAAAGGGTCTATTCCACCGGGGGAGATGTGTTGTGTGACATTTGATGCAAACAGAATAAGCTCAGAATTTCAAAAATATAGTCTATAACCAGCCTGCCTTTTAAAAATGTTGTTAATGTCCCCCAGGGAGAGAGACCGAGAGACACCACATCATAAAAGTGGACTTGCTCTACCCGAAGACCCCAGGGTTATGCAGAGTCAGAGTCTGTACGAGGTGCTGGAAGTCCTTCACCATCCAGGGCTGTTGGTGTGTCCCCACTGCACAGGCACTGCTGCTCTCAGGGCTGATACTCTGCGGGTCATTAAATGTTATGAGGACATCTGTGGAGAACTGCGGCAGACGGAACAGGCCCAAGTGGATGGTCACTGAATTCCTTGCTTCTTCATTGAACTTAGAGACGCACTGAGTCCCAGACAGCATCCACGCAGTGCTGCACTCTGACAGGGACAGCTCAGATTTGGGCAGAGCCACAACACTGGTCACTTCAAAAGCCCCCGGCTCCAGAGCTTTGTTGCTACCCGCGATGTCCTCAAAGTGGTACCTGGCTGCATCCTGGTCAGCCACCTGACCCTGGTACTCCACCAACTCGACGATCAGGCTCTGGTCTGTGTGGGCGTGGGCAAACACCTCCTGGTTGTCCGGGATTTCCCTCAGCTCGCTGATGTCTGTGGCGCTGTGAGGGATCACAGCTGACAGGGCTCCTCCAAACAGAGGATGAGCCTCGTTAGCGCTGCCTGCTGCACTCTGCATTTCTCTGTGAAGCCTGTAAACAGAAAGAAACACCACAGGTGAGACCGTCTCCACCCATATAAACACCACCTACTTAACAAAAATTGTAAAGGAAAAAAAAGAAGCTTATAAACACACATCTGCAGCTCACCAACTCACCTCCCACTGCACGCTCAATGTGGTTCCGGTGAAAACTTAATCTTCTTCTTGCGCGTGTGGCTTTTTTTTTTGCCATTATAACAAACACGCTGCTGCCACCTACAGGTGTGGCAGACCTCGACAGAGACGATTTCGCAGAATAAACTTAAAAAATAAAAATCTAAAATTTCTGATTTTGTTTTAAAGCTCATAACATACATAGCAAAAAAAGAAAGAAAGATATAAGTAGGTTTAATTCGAACATTTAAATGCTGAATGTCCAAATGACGTGGACGTTCAACAAAACAAAGTTCCCAATATATTATTCATCTGCATAAAAGTAAGTATAAACTTATATGATCCCACTCCTGCTTTCTGTTTCATAGCCAGATTCAACTTTCTTTCAAATTACCTGGAAATGACACAAATGACAAATGACACAAATAAACAAAAGACTCCCTTAACGAGGTAAAAAGATGGATAAATTGATTTACATTAATTTTTTTGTTGCATGAATTGATTAGGTTCATTAATAATCAGCAGCCATAACTATGCAGTTTCCACAGGTCTTTTGTTCCAATTTGAAATCAGACTTTGCCTTTATGTGATAAATTACACCTTGGATACGGATTCAACTTTTTTTTCCAACTTTTTTTGGGAGGGTGGATTGTACCTTTAAAAGATGTTGGGTATATTAATTATGTTTGGTCTCAATTGGATTTGTGGGAAAGAAACGACTCAGTCTTTTCCTTTGTGAGTAAAAAATAACGTATTTTTTGTTTGAAAATGTGAAGTTGTCAGTGTTATCAGCTCAACATTTTTAAGCAACCCAAATGTAACAAGGAAGAAAGCATGTACAGAAAGAGCGGAAGAACCTGTCTATTTATAGATCAGCTAAAACTTATTTTATCGTATTTATTTGAAGAAACAAGTGGCAATACCCTTGGCACAATTCTCTGTCTCAGCACTGGTGATTGTTTGCAATAAATAAGGTAAAGGCACCATAAATACATTGGTAAAATTATTTGTTTCTTTGAAGAGACCAGATTTTTTCTTCTTTCCAAAAATATATCACTTTGATCCCATTTGAACTTTCTGTGTAGAAGTGGAATATTTACTGCATAAAATAATAATGGATTGCATTTATATAGCGCTTTTCGGGGCTCTCAAAGCGCTGTACAATTCCACTATTCACTCACTCTCAAAAGAACGTAAGGTAAAACATTTTCCGCAGGCCGTCAAACATCTGCGGCATTCTCTCCTCCTCCTCCTCCACCAGCTGTTTGTGTTGATTTCCTGGTCAGCTGATTCAGACCGAGCAAAGATAGGACGAGGAGAGCTGACATCCACAATGATCATCGTGTTTCATGGTCATTGATAGCATTTGCGATGAATCAAACAGATCCGTAAAGTCGCATTAAGCCTTCGTGTTAATTTCTGAGTTTCTGTGTGGAGGAGTTTACCTGCTTCGAGCGAGCGGCGGATCCTGTGGAAAACAGCAGGTAGCCGCGTTAGCATCCTTAGCTTAGCTTGGTAGCTAAGCGGCCTGTTTCATACAGGTAAAATAATAAAGAAGAGTGTAACTAAGCTATAGTAGCTTTTAAATTGTTTTTCGTATTGTGGAGTTGAAGCTTCATTGTTAATTAGGTTGACAGGAATATTATTTGCTAAGATTTAGGTTGTCAAATAGCTCGACCTGCTAAAGTTGTTGACGGCTGTGATATAATGTTAATTAGCTTATGAGATTGTGAGCTTGAGTGTTCAGTTTTACTCCTTTGCTAAACTGAGGGACCCTTAAAGCTATTACTTTACATGTAATAGAAAAAAAGGGGGGGAAATCGGCCAAGCTAAGGGTTAACCCCTAACCCCAAGCCAAGCTTTACTCATCTGGTATTCCTCCCTTGATAGAAATTGATTGTGGGGTTGATTTTTCATTCTTCTTCTGTTTGCGTAAAGTTGCAATCAATTAATTGATTAGGGTCATTAATAATCAACAGCCAACATTAAGCAATTTCCACAGGTCTTTTGTTCCAATTTGAAACCAAGCCTTTCCTTTATGTAATAAATTACTGCTTTTCTTTCTGTTTTTCTGTTTTTTAAAATCGACTCATCCTGCTTTCCTGCCTGAGCCTTAACATGTTACATAGATGTAACTCTGGCTTCTTTCTCTTCACACTATTCCTGCTTCAGATCTGTCCCCTGCCTCTCTTCTCTGTTTACTGGAAAGCTCTTCTCCTCTCCTGACCGCTGAAAGGCCCAGTTTTCCAGCTGCAGTGCCAGAAAAAGAATCTGAGAAAGCCACTGTGTCAGAACTAGCTGGATTCAATGGTATAAGTTGTATTGTTGGGTTAGCAGAGGTTGTGTGTGTTTGTGATTATATTACCACTGAGGGTCACATGTTGTTTAGTTCAGTGTCACAGAGGCCCTTTAATGAGGCATCTGTGTGTGTTTTGTCTCGCTCTTTGGAGCATGAAACACCCAAACACAGACTCCAGGGTGCTTAATTGGAAGAACAGCATGTTTTCCATTTCCGTGTTACATGGAGAGCAATGATGACATTTCCTTTCATATCTAGTGAGACTCAACACCTGCTCCACCAGAAGGATTTGGATTTAAAACAGAAAATAAGATATCTGTTTTTGGACTGTTTTAAAAAAATATTATGTTTCTTGTATATGAGAAGCTGGAAACTCAATATCTGATCCAACATCACATCCAATTACTTTGGGGACTGCAATAATCAGTTATCTTGAGCTACACTCTTGAGAGTCCTAAACCTGATACAGTAAACAGGCTATGTAAAGTAAAATAGCTCAGGTGAATAAAATAGAATACAGATGTCTTGCATTAAAGTGGCTCAATATATCCAGAACAATAAGAGTGAAATAAAGTAGCTAAACAAACAAATAGAGTTGTATTGCTGAACCGTGAATTCACATTTAGTCATTTATAATGTTTAGATTCTCAGTATGTTTGTAAACTCTGCATGTGGTTATGTCTGTAACTCCTTTCCTCTTACCAATACTGAAATCTTCTCAATTCAGGTATCTAACTCTGTTTTAAGTTCTCCCACAGTGTGGTAAAGCTTCATTGATGATTTTTCTTCTCCTGCCCTACAGAGGGAGCCAGACCGGGAGGAGCAGCCTGAAGACAACATGCCACCGAAGTTTAAACGACACCTCAATGACGATGAGGTCACGGGATCCATTCGCAGCGAGAGGGTGAGACACAAATAGACATGAAGGAGCTGGTGCTTGGCATTTGGGTTTGCAACAAATTGCATCTGCAGTTAGAGAAGTAAAGTAGGACATGTAGTATATTTTCTTAACCACTTATACCATTCATGGTTGGAGAGAGATGGAGCCTGTTCCTTCAGATGTTAGGCAAGAGGGTATTGGACATGCTGGACTTCTATCTCATAGGGTAACACATTACTTTTACTGTGGATTGACTGATTGAGCCCATCCTGAGCAAGAAAAAGCCCCGTATCAGATGTAGATTTTTCCAAGTTTATTTGTCAGATTAGTCATAATGGAAAAACAACAAAAATAAGGGGAGAGAACCAAAGCGACTTTTTTTAAGGGGTGAAGCTTTAGAAACTGCTACGGCCAAATGTCTGGTTCTCATCAGGTTGATCACCCCGTCCCACGCACCTGCACCTCCCCTGTCCTCCCTCCTATTCTTTATTGTGTTCATTCCTCTGTGTCATCCTGTTTGCTGTTGTGCTGAGCTGAGATCAAAGCAAAGCTTACCGGGAGGCTTGCATAACAAAATAACCTCCCATGCTTTTCCTTCAGTGCCCGGCCTCCTGTCTTACAATAATTGCTAACAGTTTCCTTCACGTCTGCTGTCTCAAATGGAAAGAAAGAAAGACGTTTGTACAGAAGGAGATTGTTAGTGCCTTAACTTATAAAGCATTTTATGATCATATGGCCACCATTCCCACAGATTTTTTGCAGATGCCGTGTTATTTACAGGAGAATAAATTGTATTGGCTCGACATTGACTGGCAGAATTGACACTACAGTGCATCCATAGGCGCCGCAGTTATTAGAAGGTGAATGCCATGGCTGAAAGAATTGAGATTTTAACCTTGGTTACTGCTAAGGTAATGAAATTCAAATGTAATTGATCTTTCTCATAAAAATTTCACACTGTTGGGTTTTAATATCGATTACCTTTCTTGTGTAGTATCTAGTAGCAGTGGATAAAGTCCACCTGCCTTCAGTCCAATAAGAAACAGACTCGTTCTCTTCTCCTGTGAGAATTCAATGCAGCTGTCCTCACTTATTCTTTATAATTAACAATTTACACCAGAGTGCTTTTTGACCTGATTACAGCCAGCAGTGGCTCAGACTTGTCGTCACTGCAGGGATATTGTGGCGTAATTCACCGTAAGATGCCAGACAGTTTGTCCCATCCTTTTCTTTTTACTTTTTTATCTGATCTGTAAATTTTTATGTTGGATTCTCAGCATACTGATTGTCCATCCATTCATCCATTTTCCTCCACTTATCCGGTTCGCTGGGGTAGCAGCCTAAGCAGAGCCACCCAAACCTCCCTCTCCCTATCCTAGTCCTCCATCTTATCCAGGGGAACACTAAGGTATTCCCTGGCTATCTGAGAGATATAATCTCTTCAGTGTGTCCCTGGTCTACCCTGTGGCCTCCTTCGGGCAGGACATGCCTGGAAAATCTCACACAGGAGGCATCCCAACCACTTCAACTGGCTCCTTTTGATGTGGAGGAGCAGCGTCTGTACTCCGAGCCCTTCTTGAATATAAAGAAGAGGCCAGCCACCCTTGAGAGAAAGCTTACTTCTGCCACTTGAATTCACACTCTCATTCTTTTAGTCACTATCTAAAGAGCATGACCATAGGTGAGGGTAGTGATATAGCATAATGATCGTCCTGCTCTGAAACCATTTCACTCCAGTGCTTGTGTAATGTAGTGGCTGCTCTCACACATCACATTCTTAGATCAACAGACTTGAACTTTTATTGCTGCACACTGTGACGACTGCCCACCTGGCCAGTAATAACAAGGCACCAGGCTGGAAAACAAAATCTGGGGAAAAGTTAATGGTGTGCCTGAATTCAGCCAGTCATGCAACAGAAGCTTGGGTTTGTATTGAGCCTGTCTTAGAAATAAGACAAGAAAACACATCGGGTGTCTGTTTTAGTAGTCACATAGCTCTTTGTAAGTAGGCAGTGTGTTTACACACACATATTGGTTATGTGTTCCTCCAATTATTATGCATTATTTTAGTGATGCCCTTATTTTGGGTCATCACTAACAACCTCTACTTAGAACAGATGAAGGAGTTTTTATTGGGCTTTGGCCAGCAGAAATTCAGCTTTTTTTTTTTTTTTGCTTTTCAGTAGAGATGGCACGATACCACCTTTTTATGTCCGATACCGATACCGATATCATAAATTTGGATATCTGCCGATACCGATATGAATCCGATATAGTGTTTTTTAATCAACAAAACTGTTTTTTAAATATCTTGTTGCATTTTGTATAAGTTCATACTCAAGTTTAAAACAACAACTACACTAAAGCTATTCTGTTATACCTGTATGCAAAAAAAAAAATTTCATAGTTCAGCAATACTGATCAATCTAATAAACTTAAACCTGCACCATCCTCCCTATTCTGGTATTTTAAAGAGTACTTAGCATAAATATTAAGCAACCTAACTAATAGGGTTCCAACTCCCAGCAACAACAAAAATAAATAAATAAAAAATAGGGAACCACCCCTCACGCTCCACCTCATGATGCTTAATCGACGTAATCAACCTTAATTTGATGCAGTGTGAAAAAAAATACACAGAAATCAATTATTTTTCAAGAAATATTAAATAGATTCAACATCTTTCTTCAACAAAATTGCAGACTGCACAGATGGTACCTTCCCAAAGGAAAAAGTACTATAGCTTACTAGGGTATATATATTAGACTTAATAGTTACTATATACAGTAATTGACTTCTATTCATTTTACATCAAATTAAAACTTTGGGTGTCAGATAATTATTTATTAAAAGGTAGACATTTTAAATGAGAATAAGAAAGAAAAGTATGTCTTTGTGCCCCCTTTTCCCTGTTAATGCCCTATCGGCCCCCCTGGCTAAACTTTGCTAGATCCGCCCCTGCACAGTTACCAGCGTCAGCTACGTAGAAAAAGATCCTGGTGTAGAAAGTAATATTAAATAAATTCTAACAACAGCTGATCAAGCTTAAACGTGCTGCTGTTGTTCAGCCGCTGGTTTCCTCTTTCTGGTGCAAAGTGGGCCAAAAGCAAACTAGAGACACGGACTCGCGACAGAAAAGCCGATCAGCTGATCGTTAAGCAGTTTCATGATTGAAGTAGCAGCAGGAGAGGCAGTCGCTTGTTAAGCTTAATGCAGGAATGCTTTACAAACATTCAGAGATGGACTTACACACTTGCTTTACTTCTCTCGGGATAACTTTGTCGGAGATGAAATGCCGGGTTGCTAGCAAAGCTCCAAATGCTATCCAGACCACCGACAGGTCCCGCATGCCACAGCCGCTCTATCACGTGATGCATACTGCTCCAACGTGCTAACGTTCTGAGGTGAGTTACGGCGTGTTGCAAGTTTTGTGAGGTGCTTTCCTGATATTTAATGGATCGGATTACATTTTTTATTTTTCTCCGATATCCGATCCAGTAATTTAGGTCAGTATCGGACTGATACGTAATATCGGATCGGTCCATCTCTACTTTTCAGCCACCATACAACAGCCTGATATTGGAGCCCTTTGTAACTTTGGCCCGTTGTAGCATGGATCCTGTGGAACTTGAATTTTGTAGGATGGGGCCTGCATTAGTCAGACTTGTTGTATTCCTGGGTGATTTTCCTGCAGTGTGCTGGGGATTATTATCCTGCAGTGGGCTGCTATGGGGTTGCGCTGTTTTGGCATCAGTGTTTAGGCAGGGTGTTCAGGTGTGAAAGTAACATGTTGATTAATTGCCAGGACCCAAGGTTTCCTAGCAAACAACTGCTTTTTAACAAGCTGATCAGTTTGACTGTATTTAGACAATCTGTTAGTGGTTTTAATGTTTTGGCTGATCGATGCACTGGGCTAATGTTGTATTCACTGTATTGACCTTCGAAGGATAGTAAGTCAAAGACTGTCATTGATCCCTAAAGCAGCATTGTGGCCTTTTGGTGAATAAAGTGCATCCAGTTTCTTGAGTTCTCGTCACCAGGACTACTCCTCAGCAATCTGCTCAGGCTTTAATATTGGTTATAGACTAGCGCTCTGACCAAGTCCCTCCTTATCCAAAGTAGATATCAGGCAGGCAATAGTCCCAACTTCTGTGACCTCTGACCTTTTTCTCTTTTACAGAGGAATTTGTTGGAGGAGGACTCTGATGAGGAGGAAGACTTCTTTCTGTGAGTGTTTGTTAATTAATTTATTAATAATACATTAGATATTTAAAATTAAGTTGCATTTCAAACAGTAGAGCATTAATTTGCTCAGATGAATCAGGTTGTGAAGATGTTATGTTTTTCTGACATATACTGACCAGGTTTTAGAGCATGGAGAAAACAACCAACCACCAAATTGAGAAAGTTTAATAGCCAGTCTAAAGTTGCAGCCAGTCTATGGGAGTAATATTGATTGTTAGAGCATAGTACACTAACTAATCAGCACAATTCATGCTTGTAGTCTGTACATTTGACTTCATCCATGCTTGTTTTTCAGGAGAGGGCCAACAGGACCCAGGTTTGGACCTCAGAATGACAAAATCAAGCAGTAAGTACAAACGCATACCTCATTACAACAAAGAATCAGAGGTCAGAGTAGTATTTCCATTACTGGTTTTGATATTGGTGTTATGTAACTATGGTTCGTAATGTTTACCAAAAGCTGCTGGTTATTACCAGATTGTGTAAGAGAACCCATCATGTGCAGGTTATTGTGTAACCTTCTCAGGATGTCTCAGTCCCTCTGCAGACTAACAGAGAACAGAGGAGGTCATTGTTTAGATCGTCTCGCACTCTGACTCGTTTCTCCACACTCCATTCATACTTTATAGTTTGTTATTGTTGTGAGCATATGAAACTAGATGCCATAGCTGCACATTTGACAAATGTTAAATTCACGGGGCTCTTGAACCTTAACCGCTGTGGTCACTGTAGTTGTTTATGTGTCATGATGGCAGCTCATACTTCTTTTATGTCTTTCTTTCTTGTTTGTTTTGCTCTGGCTTATGACTGTATACTACCTTCAGCATGCAATCAAGCTGAAAGCCAAGTCTGATAATTTACTGCAGAGCTTTTGTTTGAAACAGTCAGTTTGATTGTGAGTGAGAGCAGACAGTTGTTATAGAGAGAAATTCCACAGTTTTATATCATTACTTTTCCTCCCTCGTGAGTTTCCTTGCCAACTTCTTTCCGCTTGTTAACCATGCAGGCCTCCAAGTGGTATTACTCTAAAATAAGGGTGACCTAAGGGTAATGTGAACTACTCATGCCCAGTGTTGGTCAAGTTACTTGAAAAAAGTAATCAGTAACTAATTACTGATTACCTCCCCCAAAAAGTAATCCCGTTACTTTACTGGTTACTTATTTTCAAAAGTAATTAATTACTTAGTTACTTAGTTACTTTTTAAAAACACGATTTACAACCTGAAGAGGTGATAAAGCGATAGAGCTTTCAGCCCAGTTCTACTTTTTCTACATAATCCATCATACAAAATGTAATCAAATGGAAAAGTCTCTTTTTAACTTGTTTTATTAGTTTTAATCTTTTAACTTTATGCATCAAGCAAAAATTTAATTATATGCAACATTCTCTGACTGGAAGAAATTAGTTTAACATTTAAACCTATTTTCTGCACATTCCAGCACATAAAATAAAATATTTTGTGTGTTTACACTCAGTCTTTCAAATAGATGCAAGTAAAACACAGCAGAAAATAAATAAAGTCAAAGACTCAGCGGTCCTGTTGCTCTATTTTCACCTGTAAAGCAGGAGTTGGGTAGGCGGAGGTTTACCCTGGTGCAGGTGTGCTGCGGTCAGTGGAAGGATATGGCAGTTCTGTGAGTTTCCCATTACATCGTAGCTACTTGGTGCTTGCTTGGAAGTTTAGGGTTTTTTTCGCTGTAAAAAGAAGTTTTCTTCCCACGCACAACAGACACTAATGTTTTTGTCACTTTTTATGGAATCAAACTCAAAGTAAGGTCAGTACTTCCACGCTTTAAACGCTGCACGCTCATACTCTCTCCCACAATCGATATGTGATCCACTGTTGATCTGCACACAGCTGTTGTCACTAACGGAGCACTGGCTTACGTCACTGTCGTGAGACATTCTCGCAAAAGATTCACGGTTTTAGTAACGCAGTAACGCAGCGTTCCTACGGGAAAGTAAAGGTAATCTAATTACCGTTTTTGCAATAGTAATCCCTTACTTTACTCGTTACTTGAAAAAAGTAATCGGATTACAGTAACGCGTTACAAATAACGCGTTACTGCCCATCTCTGCTCATGCCATACTCAGTTATGAGTAGTATAAATAAAGGATTTGAACTTAATGCTGCAGATGCCTAACAGGTGCAGACAGGTCACGCTGAGGCTGTCAGGCTTTTCATTGTCTGCCAGCTGGACAAGGCCAGACATAGAGAATCTTTCTACTGTACCAAAATAAGACCGGTCCTACCGTTGTGATTCTGTGTCCTCAGGGTGCAGTCGCAGGTCGACGAGGTGATTGATGTGATGCAGGAGAACATCTCCAAGGTGATAGAGAGGGGCGAGCGACTCGATGACCTGCAGGACAAGTCAGGTGAGACACACCAGCCACCGCGTGTGCATATTTACCAGACATGTGTGCACTACTCAAGCATGAAAGGCAGGAAATACCATTACTATTATTGTTTGTTTTAAGGTTTAGTTTCCAGAAAGACCCTACAGACTTATTTTATTTTGGGTTACCTAGGTATTTAATAAATTTGATGCTATGTGCATCAAATTCAGAAGAAAGTCATTTACTAATGAGGCTTGGACATTCGTAGCATGCAAACAACCTTAAAGTTGAATGCCCTCAACTTTAACGGTAATGCAAGCATGTGGTTAGCTCTCATTACAGTGTGAGACTAATTTAGAATAGTTTTTAACAGATGTATTCAACTGGTAAGAAGGTCCAAAGTCAAACAAACAGCCAAGTGTTACTGTGCACTGAAGATATCCTACCTTTACATTGTGTCGGTGTGTTAAGTAAATTAAATGGAACAATTTCTGTAAACCTTAAAATATTAAATATGTTTTGGCTCTTAACAAGGATAAAAGCATTAACATTATGCAAAGTTGCTACTGCACACACTCGGGTGTGCAGTAGCAACGATGGCATGTGAATAGGCTCCATACATGCAATGTTAAAAATACCTTGCATGCATCCTTGTGTAACTGTTTCCAGGTATGCAACTTAAAGCGTTCGACAGGTTCTGTGCTCTTACTGCTCTTTGTTGGACACGCACAGCTCATCTTTTTCGCCGCTAATGAAAACACATTGCTGCATTGCACTTGTTGTTTTTTTTTGTTTTTTGTTTTTTGTTTTTTTTTTCCTTTTTGGTGTCACACACACACACACACACACACACACACACACACACACAGCTGTTGTACATTGTACTCCAGCTTAGGTCTATTGTGTTGACCAGACAAGCAAGACAATGACGCACATCTGGAACACATCTTTGTGTGTCTTTGATGTGAGTCTTTGTGCATGTGGACATGTCTGTGTCTAATTGTGGCTTCGCTGTGCCTGTCGCCCTTCAGCCTTCCTTCTGCGTTTACGTGAGAAATTTACAATCATGTAATCGACACTAGCAGTTTGCCCTCTGACCCATGTGCAGGTAGTCTGTGGTTAAATTCCACAAGAGTCTTTTTAGAAGCCTGAGCACTGCTCTGTAGTGGTGACAGGTTGTAAACATGGAGATGGAAACAGCAGAGACAAAGACTTTAAATAGGGACACAAGCTTAGATAAGTAATACAGTGCACACTAGGGAGCTCAACCCTACCTTCATGTTATCATGCATAAACATAAAGTTAACAACAGTATCCAAGAAACAGAAAATCGGCGGTGCGGGTGAGTCGTTTGGAGAAGGGCTGGAGGAAATGTGTTTTTGCTCCATTGTGTTTTAATGTGGAAACGTGTACAACAATTGATGCCAATAGAGTTGGTTTTAAAAAAAAAAAAAGCTGTTTAGAGGAGTGACTTCACCATCACAGTTAAGTCTTACATAACTCCTACACATGCACAACACCGAGCCAAAAAACTTGAGTGACCCTATCCAGTTTGAAAATGAAAACAATATTCAGCTTATTGTTTACTTTACTAATAAACAGATGTCCTTTTTTTTATTTTTTATTTTTTGTCCTCTTCGATTTACTTCCCTCCTCACGTGTCCTTCACTCATCTGTGCCGTAATCATGTGATGTTGCAGAGAGCCTATCGGACAACGCTTCTGCTTTCAGCAGCCGAGCCAAACAGCTGCACAGGAGGATGTGGTGGAGAGATATGAAGGTGGGGCATCCATTTCTTATTTAATATATATATTTAAATGCAACACAGATAACATTTAAATATCTGCTCATTATGGAAATGAGGAGGTAATCTAGCAAATCAGCTTGATTAGCAAAAGTTTTAAGTTCTGTAGTTATTTGTAGTCTGCAAGTAGCTATTTCCAAAGTTGATCTACAAATAGGCAAAGCATTGAACCCCATGATAGCGCCCTTCATTTGGATAATGAAGGAGAAATTATACAAATTATATGAACATTTTACATATTAATGAATGCCTACATTAACTTTTAGTGTTATTTTTAATGCATTTAATGAGTTATTTTTTGCATGTATTTACGATTATGACAGTTTTTGGTCCTCCACGGGAGATGTTCACCGTTGTGTGTTCTGTGTCTAATGTGTTGTTTCTCTCTCAGATGAAGATGATTATTGCGCTGGTGGTGGTTGCTCTCCTGCTGATTATCATTAGTAAGTATTATACCAAATACATGAACAGAGTGTAAATTTACAAAGTGCGCGGGACTTCTCTCTTACTGTTACTTTTTCTTTTCTTCTCTTCATCAGTTCCAGTGATTCTTCGATATCGCTAGTGACTTCGGAGGAGGATGGGAACAACCTTCCTCTTCCTCTAGCTACCCCTGCACACAATCCTCCACTCCAGCTAGGGGGCGGCAGCCAGCTTCCCACACCCTCTTCAGTATCATCCTGTATACCCTCAAGGATCTGGTCTCTACTTTCCACTTAGTACAGATCTTATCACTGTATTCTCACATAAATCTACAGTGAGGTCGGTACTAAGGCTTGGTTTGATCCCCAACTTGAAACTAAGCTCCAGAAATGGGACACATGGGGAAAAAATGGGGAGATATTCCACCAGTGCTGTTTGGGAGAAACCTCTCAGCCCTCTAGTCAATGTGAAGGAGTGCTCCATTCCATGATACATATCGCATGCAGGACGTGACAACAAGTCCTGCATGTAGCATCATATACATCGATATTGTAAAGGCAGGGAATCGATGCCAACCATCTCTTAGTTTAGCCAGTCTGTTTCTGCTGCAGCAGTCTTATATAAAGAGGCTGTGAACTTCCAGCAGATAAACCTCTGATGTCTGCCCACGATTTCCTTGTGTGCTCACTTACTCTGAGGCTTGGACACTGAGAATGTTTTCTGCCCATCACAAGGTGGGAGAACATCTGAGGTTCATCTGTGGGGTCTAAAGTGGTGTTTCTTTCTTAATCATTTCAGTGGCTTTGACTGCTTTCACTTTTCAGGTATCTTTCCTCGTTCTCACAGAAACACGAGACTAGAAAGGAACTACATGTATTCATACAAGAACCTGCTCTGTAACAAATATCACCATAGATTGTTAGTGTACAGAAGAACCATGTCAAACCAAAACACCAAGGTTATGAATGTCTCCTAACCATTCTGTTCTCAGATGCTGAGCTTGGTCACAGCTGTCAAATTTGTTTTCCCGCTTGTGACATTACATCATCTCTCACGCTGCAGATGGTTCTGTTTGGTTTATAGGCTGCTTCTGTCTTTTTCTTTTTCTCCACCGTTTTCGATTTTTTTTTATTCGCTCAAGTGTTTAGCTGCTGGTGTTCCCGTCGTCGTTGGAGGGATTGTATGGTTCACTGTATGGTTACGTTATAAGGAGGGGGGGTGATTTATGTGGTGAAAGCTGAGCTGTGAAACAAGAGTAGGTGTAACTGTCTGGAATTAACTCTACATGGTCTTTTTTTTAAAATTTATTTTGGCTGTAAATATTGATTCTGTAATGATGTATAATACTCTGGCATTGCATTGGAAGACTGTGATCCTTTTTTTTGCTCTGAAATAAAATGATTTTAAAGGGCACTTGTCTGCTTTGCTGTGGTCTGAACTAGTACACTGTCTTATAGGAAGTCAGAATAGATGAGTATGGATGGAAATGGGGAAATATGTATAGAGGGGGAAAAAGTAATTCTCATGCTGTACCTCCACTTTGAAACACCCTTAACTATCCTCATGCTCACAGAGCCTGCAAAGTCCTTTTATCTCTTCTCATTACCCGACAGTTTTATTGGCTTGTGGCTTTACTGGCAGTTTGGCGTCCCATGATGGCACTAAAGTTGGAGGGACTGGAGCTCGTGAGGTGTTATTGTTCTGACAGACGCGCTGCCTCTCGTTCCCTGGACAGTAGACGCAAACGCACACTGACAGGTCTGCCCTTTACTTAGCCAGCACTACCCAAGTCTTCTAAAGGAGGAGGAATTAAATTGGCCCATAGGGACCTTGCCTTTTATTGATCATACGCAAATGGCATTCCAGTTCGTGCTCATTAGTGATGCACACAGTAGGGGGGATGACTTAATTTCAGCTATGAAGAGGAGAGAGGTCATTTCATGTCATGCACTTGCCTGAATGTCGTTAAAGCTGTGGTGATAAAGGTGCATGTTGCTCGATGGTAATCACAGAGGCTGTAAAGTCCTGGCTGTAAAAGCTGCTGCCCTGTCAAGAGTTAGAGCTTAGAGTTTTGAATTTTGCTACTGGTCAGGAAAAAAGATTTGGGCCACACTACTACTTAAATCTATGAGACACTTTTATCCGTTGCCCCTGCTGAGACACTCTCACATTGGCAGCCGAGGATGTTTTGGTCCTCTGCAAGGTGCTGATATCTGATGACTTCAGATTCCGGGCATAGCGACGAATTTATGAGTCGTATAAAAGTGAATTAAACCCACAAGAAAGCAGAATGGATAATATGGCAGCCAGTTAACGAGCACACACCCTCTTCATCTGAGAATGATCAAACAGAAGATCATAGTGTCAGTGGTTTTAGGAGACTCTTTGCTCTTTATTTTAATTCTCCTCGTGAGTGTTTACCTGTGGTTCTTTTGGTTTCGCCTTTAAACTTCTCTTTAATTTAAATTATTGGAAAATATTAATGAAATTAATATCTAACAATACCACATAAAAGAAAAGTTGATTTTAAGCATAGTATACCCTATTCATCTGTTCATCCATCTTTCCAGCCAGTCATTGCTTCGATAAAGGTAAATGTGTCAAGTAAGTATTACCAGAAGCAGTATTACGTCTGCATGTCTTATCTTGTTTACTTTCTAGCTGACTGGCTCTCCTTTTCCCTCTTTTCCCTTTGGCATCCCTAAAGTAGACGATTTAGGCATCAGAGTGATCTGCCAGGTCAAGAATTCACAACATCATTCACAACATCATTGTGAAGTTTGCGGACGACACTACAGTGGTGGGTCTTATCACCAACGGTGATGAGACGGCTTACAGGGAGGAGGTCAGCGCCCTGACCCACTGGTGTCAAGACAACCATCTCACCCTCAACGTCGCAAAGACAAAGGAGTTGATAGTGGACTTCCGGAGGTGCAGAGAAGTACACACCCCCATCACCATCAACGGCGCTGCTGTGGAGAGAGTGAGCAGCTTCCGGTTCCTTGGCGTACACCTGGCTGAGGATCTTACGTGGTCAGTACACACAAACAAAACAGTGAAGAAGGCGCAGCAGCGCCTCTTCTTTCTCAGGAGACTGAAAAGATTCGGCATGAGCCCCCGCATCCTCAGGACCTTCTATCACTGTGCCATTGAGAGCATCCTCACTGGATGCATCACCACCTGGTATGGCAACAGCACCGCCTACAACTGCAAAGCTCTCCAGCGAGTAGTGCGGTGCTCTGAACGGATAATTGGAGGTGAGCTTCCCTCCCTCCAAGACATCTACAGGAAGCGGTGCCTGAGGAAAGCGGGGAGGATCATCAAGGACTCCAGTCACCCCAGCCATAAACTGTTCAGACTGCTTCCATCAGGAAGGAGGTTCTGCAGCATCCGGTCCCGTACCAGCAGACTGAGAGACAGCTTTTTCCATCAGGCCATCAGACTGCTGAACACGTCATAGACACCTCAGCTTCACTACTGGAACTTCAACATTATGCACTCCACACTGTATATAAATGCCACTTGTTTTGCACATATTCAACTCTGTATATTTTATATATTTTATTATTATTATTATTATTATTATTTTATTTTTTTACTATTTAATTTGTAAAAATGTGTATACACACACACACACACACACACACACACACACACACACACACACACACACGTAGGAAAATATTTAGTATACACATCCAGAAATGCATACACTATTATATATTGTACATATATTTATTAGTTTCAGGTTGGCCATTCTTGTATTTTGCTCGTTTGTGTTGTTGTGTTTGCACATCTCTGTTGCTTGTGGGGCTCGCACACAAGAATTTCACTCGCATGTGCTGTGCCAGTGTGCCTGCACATGTGATGTGACAATAAAAAGTGATTTGATTTGTGATTTGATTTGAAGAATTGAGAACATAGAAAAGTAAGGAGGCATGAGAATAAGAGTAGGAAAGGAGCCAGGAGAGATTCAAGAAATGCAAACAAAGGCAGGATATGAAGGTAAGCTGAGAGCTGTAAAGATTAGTTTCGACTGGAAAGTATGTTTATCTGCACCTGGAGTGTTTCTCTTTCAGATCTTTTATTCTGGCTCTCTAAAGCTATCCTCGTATCTGATAACTGTAGGAATGAGTCACTAGAGGCAGTGTGTCAGAAAAGACAGAAACAAATCCACTCAGGCAACAAGTGCTGGGAATTTTCACTCATGGGGATCAACGTCAGGTATCCAGTTGTCAAAGGACTTATAACCTTTGACCACTCAGGAGGACGGCTCTTACTTGCCGATTGCATCACCCCGCCCCCCCCCTTCCAATTTGGGAAGGGAACACTGTCTTCTCAGAAGGTAATTGTATCCAACAAGGACAAGCTTTCCCCTCTATTATTGACCGAAATGTCAAGCAAATCGCCTTTGACACACAGGATGAGGCATATTATTGGAGGCTTTTACACAATAAAAGGTATAATTATAGCAGTAATTGAAAATAATGAAAAGACAGCAAGCTGTAACGTCTGATTCCTAAATCTGTAAGCATAAACAGCTTGTGCATGAATGAGACTTTTTTTTTCTCAAAACAACCAGTATTTCTTTACTTTCTTTTTCTTCCCTCCCTTCTCTTCCTCCCTCCTCTACACCTCTCCTCTCATCTCCTTTTCATTTCCCTCCTTTCGTCCCCTCCAGAATGTATAAATATCTGTGAGCTGTCGGGGGAGAGCTCAGTGTTGCAGACCTGTTTATAGAGGAGAGACAGAGGAGAGAGCAAGAGTGGGAGGAGAGGGGCAAAACTGCAGAAAAAGAGAAAATACCTGAGGGAAGACTTAAAAAAAAGAAGAAGAAAGCCATCAGTTGAAATTAGGAGTTGCGAAAGGTTTAGGATAATTCCACAATAAATCCAAGAGTGGGCAAAAGAAAGAAAAAGTTTTTAGAGTTAACTGTGAGCTGTCTCAAACATGTTTGCTCTACTCTCATTCTGTTTATGCGGTCTTCTGATGCGAGGTGAGGCACAGGACAGAGCTACTCTGTGGAGGGGAAATGACCGAGGTGGGCGATGCCACTACACCTTCACGGTTCCTAGCCCTGTTGAGTCCAGCTGCCCACAAATTGGAGGTCCGGAGGTGGAAGGACTGAAGGCCAGACTCAACCTATTGGAGGTCCTGGTGTCCCAGCTGAGTGCAGGGGACTCTCGGCTCCCAGGGGTTCAACAAGGGTCTGGAGCCAGAGTTCAGTCTGAGCTGCAGGAGGCACTGAACCGGGCTGTTGGAGAGAGGAACCTGCTGCAGAGCGAAAAGGAGCACCTAGAGAGGGAACTGAATGGGCTTCAGTTTCGAATGGAGGAGATGAGGAGGGAGACAGAGAGGCTGAGGAACAAACCCTGTCCTCAACAGACACCCATGGTCCCACCCAGCCCCACTCTGCAGGACAGGGTCTCAAAAAGACCTGGTAGTGGTAAGAGAACCACCACATACTTACGTGCAATGCTTAATAACATTTGCAAATAAAAAAAGAATATCTTTACTTGACAATATCCTATTTTTATCATCAAATTAAAGAAATCTACCAGGTCATTTTATATCTACATCAGTAATTAAAATGCACAACAGAAGGAGCTACTGTCTGCACACAGGCTGTCATTTAGTTGAAATATATAATGAGCGTTTCAGTGAAGAATATTGGGTGCATCAGAGCAGCGAAGGGATGACACAACAAATTCTTCTATGTAGAGTTGCACAAAATACCAAAGCACTGCTCATGTATGTGGATCGTGTGGAAGTCTGTTTATGGTCACTGCTTAAATCATCAGTGAGTTCATGTTTTAATGATTCACACCTGTTTGCATGCTGTTAATGTTTTGGTTGCCCCTTTTGTCTGCAGCTACACTCAGCTCAGGTTTCTGTGCTTCCCACTTCCTGCACTGCATTTAGGGATGATAAACACGCAGCCCAGAGGGGGTCAGCTTAGTATTTATGGGCAGAGGTTGCTTTCTTTATGACTGGTGTTTCCCTCTGCATGGCAAGAAGTGTGCGAATAGCTCTGCTGGGGAGGGAAGGGGGACTGAAATGTGATGCACTCTCTGGAAGCGGTTGTTCCTTTGCCCAGATCTCATCTGAGGGCTTTTGATGATAGCTGGTGGGCTGGGATTGTTGAGGATGTGGGTCTGTGGCCAAGAACAGGGGTTAGAGGGCTCCACGGAGCTTAGAAGTTATCTTAGAGCCACTGAGGTTATAAGTGGCCAAACACAAGTAGAACTGACATGGCCATAATATTGTTGGTAAGCACTCTCTTCTTTTTTTCTACGCCGTCACTCCGTCCACCCTCCTGGCTCTCGTCGTAAGTTGCTTTTAAGGCTGAGCTTGCCATCAGCAGTAAATCCTGCTTTTCTAATTCCTGCCAGACATCCCTACTCCCTGTGCATCAGGAGAGCTTATAAGCTCTATCTCCTGCATACTCCAGGCTATCTGCTGAGCTCCTCATGTTTGCACCTGCAGACTGAAATACACAGAGAGGCTCCCTCAGGGTGACAGGCAGATGTCGAATAGATCAGAGTCTGAGGAAGACATGCAGGAGGAGAGAAGAGATAAATGTCAAACCAGGTTGTGTTTAGGAGTAAGGAAACTCTGACAGGAACATTTTTTTATTGTTTACAACCCATGCAGTGGTTATGATCTCTAGTAGTAGTTGCCACTCAAAATATACGAGCCGCACTGTGTAATGTTATTCTAGGTCTTATAAAAAGATATTCACATAGAATTTACACTGGAAGTGATAACACAAACCTTTTTTAAGGTAGACAGCTGAACTAAGATCCAAGAAAATCAAAGTTTACAACTTGAAAATGGTGGAAAATCGATGAAGCCAGTAGAAGACAAGCAGTAGAAGTCAGATTTATATAGAAAAAGGTTATTTTAGTTTTAAGTCACAGGAGAGGAATAAATACAGTCTGCTTCATTGTCTTTTAGAAGAGTTTCTTCAACTTCCTGAATGTGCAGCCAGCAGGATTTGCAGTAGTAAATAATATTTGCAAGATGCCTCAGGCACAGGGCTTCACATGCAACAGGTAGAGGAACTGCAGCTTAAGAAAATCTTCTGTGTGGTATACTTCAAACACTGACTCATGAGTATACAGGAAGAATAAATATCCAGATGCAAAATGTTTACAGCAGCCGAGCCGAAGTCTGCTAGCTGGGGTCAATTAGACTCCTCCATCCTCACATAAATCCTCCGGCGGGAAATTAATGAGGTTTATGGTATTTTACTCAGTGACATCCCAAACAAAAGAGGCAGGATATGAGGGCCCATATGGCAATCACTGCCATACACACTAGGGAAAAGACAGTAGGAGAATGTGGCTGTTTACCTGTGATGATGATAAATGGCTGTTACTCTGTGGGACTGTCCTCAGAGCAGAGGCAGACATTAAACTTCCTGCTACAGTTAAATCACGACTGGTGCTTTTGCTTTAAAAACCTTTAATTTTTGGGAACATCACCGTGTTTACGTCTTCAAGTTTCTGAGGGGTACACAGTTTGCAGTTATTGTTTGACATTGTTTAGGTTTGAGTATTTCATGAAGGAGAGAAAAGGAGAGAAAAGGAGAGAAAAGGAGAAGAGAAGAGAAGAGAAGAGAAGAGAAGAGAAGAGAAGAGAAGAGAAGAGAAGAGAAGAGTGATATAGGGGAAGAAGAGCAAAACGGGTGGTTTGAAGTTGAGCTGACGGTAGGGTGGAACGGGGTGTCAAGTGTGTTGACTTGTGTGTTATGTATGTGTGTGTTATGGTCGGTCAATCTACCGACTGTCTGACTCCAGAGCAGCTGGGAATCCATTTAGGGGTGTTTCTTTTCTGCTGTCAGATTCCCTGCTGTCATTGATGCCATAGACATATTTGGGTATACATAAACTCTCTCCAACTACAAGAAAAGTGTGCAACAAAAACCTATGATGTGCCTGTCTGTGTTTAGGGTTGAATCCGATGTCTCGCCTCATGACCAGACCCAGCAGGCAGGAAGACAGCAGCAATTTGAGAGGTGAGATGACTTTTCTGCAGAACTTTCACTGTCTCCTGTATCTTCTTCAGCTCACCCCAGGTCTCTCTCTGTTCAGATTCAGCATGGCAGTATGGAGCTCCGGGCTTTCAGGAGCTGAAGGCTGCCGTGACAGAGGTACCCGCTCCAGGTGGCAACGAGGACAACACAGGTAGTTGGATGGTGTATTTGAACTGAGGCTTATTGCTATTTATGGAATCACAAATAGAGACCAGTAGATACATATTGTCTATACACACCAATTAAATGCATGTTGTGCAGTACTGAACTACTAGTTGCAAAATGGAATAATGGAAACAAATATTTTACAGTTGTACGGTGGGTCATTTAAAAAGTGGTTTTCTTTAAAATAACTTACTTGTTCCTAAACGGGACTCCTTGAACATGTTTGTGCCTTTTGAAGAGTTTTAATACCACAATGCTTATTATTTATTTCACTTTTATTGTTTTTTTTTTTATTTTTGTTCTCTTTCTGTGTCATTTTTATCTCAGTGAGATATTATTTAACTTTTCCACCTGATATAAACTATATTGTTATAGGTTGTGTTTAATGTTTTGTCTCCTTTGGTATAATATTTTAAATTAACCTATGAGATCCTGGTGTTGGTCTTGTGCACCACTTTTGTGAGACTCTAGTCTAATTAGCAGGTATGTGTGTCTGTGTAACACACCCATACAGATTATACTGTAGATTACTAGAGATGATATTGTAGCACTCTACCCTCTCATCCTCTCATCCCGACATGGTCACTCCTGACTCCAGAAAAACACGGTGCTCATAAACCAGTGGATGATGTCACCATGACTACGTTTTATAAGGTTTATAGTACAAACACACCAGTATGACCCTTTAAAGTGTCCAGTTTTTACAGCTCCTACTTCCCTCCCTCCCTTCACCCTTCTCCCCGTGCATCCATCTGACTTGCCAAACATGACACTCGCCCCCCCACCTCTGCTGACAGTCTCAAAGCAAATACTACTATTAATACTGGGGCATTTGGGGTGAGAATACCACAGTCATGCCTGTCTGTAGGTATGAGCGCAATCCTGAGTTTCATATTTGTCTTCTAAGTGTAGAGGGAAAGCACCTCTAGCGATGACACGCTTGAACCTTCCCAAAGCCACGTCACCGCTCATTTCTGGGGTAGTTTCTTTTTCATGGACATCATGAAAATACACATGCAGTCAACACAGATAGTCATTAGATCTTAGATGAGGCCACACTAACCAGTATATTTATAAGACATACTCCTATTTAACCTTAAATCCGGCTTTACTTCCTGAACCTGAGAGCAAGGGTGTATTTAAGGAAGTGGTAAATATACAGCCTGCCTTATCGTTTTCCAAATAAGAGAAGCATAGAGTTCCCGCGCAGGATGAGTCGTACTACAGCTGCTGCTGCTCTGGTCATGGTGACTCAGGCAAAGTTGGACTTGTTGTCGAGTTGCATCTCCAGACCTGTTGTCTGCTTCCATGAGGAGAAACCGTGACCTCGATCAGATTCCTGTCGTCACCCCTCAGTCATGCGCATGTAGATCTCCTCGTTTGAGCCACCTTAAATGATCCCATGGCCTAAATGTTTAACTATCAGGGAACATTTGTGTTTTTTGAGAAAATAATAGTAATTTCTATCCTTCCTGTTTGCAGGATGTGGGGAGCTCCTTTCAGTTGGTGAGCCAGTAACTCACAGGAAAGCTGATAATATAGCAGGTAAATATGGTATTTGGATGCAAGACCCTGAGGCTGTTTCTCCTTACGGACCCAACATGCTCTGGCGCATTGATGCCATTGGTGCTGAGGTCAAGGAGATGTTTGGGTATGAGGACTTGGAGCAACTCTCTAAAGGCTTCCCATCCAAGGCAGGTGTCACATGGTTGATGTTCAGGATGGAACACATCTTTGATCTTAATTAAATCTTGATTATTGTTCTTGTTTCCCCTCGGTAGGTCCTGCTGCTGCCGGAGTTGTTAGAGAGCACTGGTGCCACTGTGTATAGAGGTTCCCTGTATTATCAGAGACGCAACAGCCGCACTCTCATCCGATACGACCTGGCTTCTGAGAGCGTCGCAGCTCGCCGTGAGCTTCCTCACGCTGGCTTCCATGGCCAGTTCCCATACTCCTGGGGAGGCTACACCGACATCGACTTGTCTGTGGACGAGAATGGGCTGTGGGCCGTCTACTCCACCAATAAGGCCAAGGGAGCAATCGTTATCTCACAGCTGGACCCAGAAAGCCTGGGGGTGAAGAAGAGCTGGGAAACCAACATCAGGAAGAACTCTGTGGCCAACTCTTTCATCATCTGCGGCAAGCTGTACACCGTAGCTAGTTATGCATCTCGTGAAACCACCATCAACTACATGTACGACACCAAAACCAGCCAGGGGAAGAACCTGGCCATCCCCTTCAAGAACAAGTACGGCTACAACAGCATGATCGACTACAGCCTGGCTCAGAGGAAGCTCTTTGGTTGGGACAACTTCCACATAGTGTCCTATGACGTCAGGCTCGGGCGCCAGCAGGCCAACTGAGGCCAGCACGAAAAGTGACATTTGCTTGGCTGTTCCCGCTTCAAAGACTCACAGCTTTAGAGCATGAGTGGCAGCAGTTGTTAGAAACCTAACACCTTCAGTATCCATGTGTAGAGGAGCCTAACTACCAAACTTAAAAGTGAGATGAAAACATCTGAGGAACAGTGTTCCAGGCAGGTGCTTTTTTCCTCAGATGTGAGGAGCTTTGGCTGTGGTATGGTCCACAAACATGTTTTTAGAGGAATTATTTTTGTACCGCCTTTAATCCAGATGTATAATTTTGTTGTTTTCTTGTTAAGCTATGTATATTTGAGGTTGAAAGAAAAGAACACAGAATTTTTCTATGTGGAATTAAAAATATATGACAAAAACTCCTGTGGTACTACATACACCCTATACAGTTGTTTCACCAGTCAACATCTTTTATCAAATAAACTGCGCTCTTACTTACTGAATAATGCACGTACTTGTACAATGTAGTCAAAATAATGATGTAATGTTCAAAATCATCATGAAATAAACCTGAATTAGAAAGTCTGAGTGATTATTTGTTATCTTAAGATGTTGAGACGTTCAATTTTTAAAGAAAAGCCAAAGATTTAATGCAATTTCATCGCTTTCTAGCTATTAAAACTAGATTGATTAAAAATAAAACAATTATTCTGATCAAAGTATTGCACATGCTCACTTAAACGTCAGGGGTATAAATCTATCCAGGTAGGGAGCAGAAACCAGTGTGAATCCATTTCACACCCAGTCTCCCAGCACAGTTTCAAGAGTGTGGAGAAGATACCATGAGACAGGTCTTTTATTGCACCCTCTTCTCACCACCAGGACCATGCAGCTCGACTGGCATGTCCCAACTTCTTCCAGCTCCCCCAGGATGACACATACACAGGCACTGCAAAGTTTGTCGTCTCTCCCAAAACAGTCTCAAGAGTGTGGAGATGGGGTGTTACATGATGGCACCTGGACAGGGCCGCATAAGGACCAGCATATGCTCCTTTGTGCAAGGAAGAACAGAAGCACTACCAAATTATGTCCAGAGGGCTACTGGTGGATATGTCCAACTAAACGGTTAGAAATTGATTCCATGAGGGTCTCATCGGGTTCTGCAATCCTTTAGTGAGACTTGTGTTCACAGCTGTAGATTATGCAGCTGAACTGGTATCTGCCAGAGAACACCACTGTCGACTTCACAGATGACAGCAGTTTAACCCAGAGCATCTGGTAGACGTTAATAAGTTGCCAGTTGAGCTGCTGCTCGCCACTTTCATTTGTACCAAAGCAGGTAGAATGGACAGCTCGATATCCCTGAAGTATAATATATGTTCAGCTGAACAGGTGTCTAAAGTCGTTGTTGGTAACACAGCTAAAACGGAACTGTTGTTTTTAGCTCATAAGCTGAGGTTTTCAAATTATATGGTTCAGGAAATATTACTTTAATACTACTAAAATACCATTCTAAGTCTTGGAAAACTGAAAGGGCTCAAAGCACTGCTGATTACTGGCGATTCAAATGAATAAAAACCAAGTCTTACCAATTAGCAAAGATTTAATCTAATTTTCAAATAAATAAAATGATATTTAGCATATTTGAAAGGTTTTTAAAGTACTTTCTCTCGAGACAAAACCCTGTTAACCTGGTCAAGCAGTGACTTTAACCCTCTCCAGGCAGGCGTTGCAGATTTGCAACAGTTAAATACTAACAACGTGATTACCCAACATACATATTTTATGAGTTTCTTTTACTCAGAAGTACCACTGCAGGACTTGGTTGTGCATTAGCAACAAAAAGTTTAATTTAAGCCTGAGAGGGTTAAGGGGTAATAAAACATCAGTGATTTACTGACCAGTCATAAGACCTTTCCATCAGCTCTTCAAAAGAAGGTGGAACTAGAAGAAAATGGGTTTTCCTCATGCAAGCTCTCCATTGTTCCCATTTAAAATGGTGTTTACTGACACCTAGTGGTCAGATGCAATCAAAACCAGAATTAAATTGATTAGAAATTTCACAGCATGATCATCGAAAAGGATTTGGAAGTAAAAAGCACACTTCACTGAAAAACATCTCAACAGTATATTATTTATTAGTTTCTGTAACCAAACCAAGAGAATGTAAATAAGACCGTACATATTTTAATACAGCGATGAAACCCCTGTACAAGTACAACAAAAATAAAATAAAATCAAAAACAAAACAAAACAAACAATTCATTACCCTCCCTCCCTAATCCCCCCTCCAGAGTAAGGACTTTTCCCTCAACCAGGGTAGACGTGAGGAGTCCCCTCACCACCTCAGGGCGCATACTACTGTACATTTCTGAAGGACCATTGTCACCACAACCCCAAGATGAGAGCATTGTGGGTGGGGCAGCCAGTGGAGGTGAGGCAGAGAGAAAACAGCACTGATTGCTCTCATCAGCAAAGACAACAAAATAATAATTGTCCTTCTGCCCAAACACTTCAGAATTTGAGGCTTCTCTCCCTCCGTCTTTTTTTATTTTTATTTTAAACTTGTTCTCCGTCCTGTTCCTGTTCCCTCTCGCCATAAAGGTCAATACACACACACACACACACACAAAGATTTGTTTTAAACGATCGGCTCACTGATTCCTCTACCCAGCCCTATCCTGCTAAACTCTAGCTAAACTCTAAAAATCAGTCAATAGCAGCAGGTCTCGGTGTTTGACAGTGAGGTGTGTATGTGTGTGTTTGTGTGATAGCAAGGATGGGTGTGAAAGCAGTGAATGGGTGTGTGTGTGTGTGTGACAGCAGCTCCTACACTGGAACAACTGCAAGTAGTGATCATACATCATCCATGTAAACCTGTAAATCCACTCAAATCTCAGCAATCTTAAAAAGGCTGCGACTTCATCTCTGCTCTGCTTTAACCTTTGGCTAAATAAACAGGAGAGTCCAGCTACAAGCTCTCCCTCTGTTTTTACCACACGCACAGACCCGACACACACCCACCCCAACACATCGGTAAAATCTCAGGCAAGGAGATGAGAGCAGAAGGCAGGAGCAAAGGCTCACAGGCAGACGAATCAAGAACTCAATCGATTATTAAAGTCAATCAAAAGCTGCGATTTTCACATTTCAATTCTGGTAAAAAAAAAGAAAGAAAACAAAACAAATGACAACAGGATTTCAGAATTCATATCTTCGAGCAGTAATCGGACCAAACCGTTGAGCGAGAGGGTGTGCACGCCTGCACGGATCTCTGGATTAGTTATAATGGGAGATTGGGGAACAAAACGTGTGCTTCACTAAATGACATCTTAAGATTGCTTCAACTACAAAATCAAATTTGATTCATTCTCTTGTTAACAAAACAGGGATCTGATATAATGTGTGATCCTATTTGGTGGGTGGGAGGGTAAACTGAACAGAAATGAGGAGCTATAAAAAATGGCAAACTCAGCAGCAAATTTCAGATTTCTCTCTCTCTCCCCCCAACTCTCTCGTCATCTACCGTCACAGTAGATTTCTATGGAACAGCTTGCTCAGCAACTTTACCGGCAGCTAAATGTGATGGAACAACCCAACTCAAATGCCCCCACCTACAGCGGGACAAGACGGGGGAAGGAAGATGAGGAAGAGGATTTTGTTTACACTCCAAAGGGCCTACTGTCAGTAACCACTACCATCTGTATCTCTACCCAACTCCTCCCCCACGCTGTCCTCGGGGCTGATGTGAGGTGGTGGCTGAGTGAATGGGGCTAGATTCACTCTTCCATCCTTTCGTTTCATTATCTGAAGAGGGTCAGAAGTGCTTTACTTTCCCTCCTCTGGTTTGATGGCCTGCGGCTTTATGGGGCCAGTCCGTATGGGCTTGGCCGTGGATGCGGAGGGTTTTTCAGAATCTGGGCGCTCGCCTCCTGTCTGGTGGTTTGGAGCTGATGTGTCAAGCGGGGGTTTTCCTCCTTGATCGATTCGAGATGCTTTGCTGGCTTGCGGGGCCTTGAGCTGCTGCTGCTGTTGTTGCTGCTGTTCTGAGAAGAACTTGTGAGTGGACTGGAGCACCTCAGCCCGCTGCTTTGCCTAAAGAGGGAAAGAAAAATACAAATAATTCAACTAATATATCCATTAGACTGCACAGGCTACTCCAACAAACAAATAACAGCAGACACACCTTTAGGTCCTGTTCAGCCTTTAGAGCTGCTTGTGTGCCTCTGGGTGCAAGGGTTGAGCCAGGTGGTCCCCGTGGGGAGTGGTGGCTGTGCTGTGGGTGCTGCGGTCTGGGGTGAGGCATGAGCCCACCGCTTACATTGGGTGACATTGGAGGGCCCATGGGAGAGCGCTGGACACCTCCAGCGAAGGAGTTAGCATGAGGAGGGCGAACCAGAGGAGAGACTATGCTGGGCTGAGACAGAAGCTGAATAAAAAGGGAGCAGAATAAACTCAATCATTTGGAATTAATAGTTCAAAATTAGTGCTTTATACAAGTTACCAAAGAAAAACAAAATTTGATTATTACCTGTGGGTTGAACTGGCCAGGAAAGTGCTGCGTCATTCTCATGCCGGCAGAGCTGGGCTGAAACTGCTTCTGGTAGAGCATACTGTTAATCTTGCTTGACTGGCTGCTAGGAGAGGTGGAGCTGGCCCTGCAGAGAGAAGTCAAAGAAACATTACAGAAACATGATATTAACAAAACCTATGAACACTCCTGAGAATAAGAAGCGCCTTAAGGTACATTTTTAGTTTGTGACACAGGAATATCTATATAAAATGACTGGTTTTCATTACAGTTTGTTCTCTTCTGTTTTGTCCACATTAAATAAGGCTTCAAATAAAAATGATAACAATGTTAACTGTACTTTTACGCATTTACCTGTAAGGACTAGAGGTGGGTGTAGTGCTCCTGCCGCTGACAGGAGGAGTCCCTGGCTTCACGTCCATCCCACTGCCAAATAGTTTCATATCCATGTCCATCTACAACACGTCACAATAAGCCACTGAGTCTCACGTAAAAACTTCTGTTTATTTAAATTGTCAAATACAGATGGTTCAATACCTTGCTGGTGGGAGGCTGCATCATGCTGTGGTTGGGGCCCATGATGCCTCGGTACGGCTGAGAGACTGGGGGCTGTCGGTTGATATTGGGGGGCTGGGTTTGGGGAGGAGTGGGAGGTAGTGCCAAGAGGGGCTGGCCTCCACCCGAGCCAAAGTTAGGCAGGGACAGCTGAGGGACCGTCACCTGGGGAGAAATTAAAACAATGGTAACCCCAAGTGAGAAGAAGAAAAATAAAGTGTGGTCCAACATTTAAAACCCAGAACAGGTTCATAAATTTATTATTATTTGTTATTTTTGCATGTAGGTTACCTGCTGCATTGCAGAACTGGGTGACTGTGTGTTGCTGTAGTAGCTACTCTGACCATGCTGTTGCACCTGCCCTGAGTACATGTTCGAGTGCTGATTCATTCCCTGTCGAGTCTGAACCAAAGGCACAAAAAAGTGAGATGAAATGCATGCATATACAAATTAATCAAATTCACTGTCCATATGATTTTCCGTTTACCTGCAGCAGGTGTGTATCAATGAGCTGAGACCCGCCCATGCCAGAGGGCTGGTTCAGCTGCGGCTCAAACAGAATGGGAATGTGCTGGGTGGAGGAGGGTTGTTGATAAGCCAAGTTGGACTGAGGCTTGCCCAGCTCAGGTGCCTGCACACCAGGATAACTGTGGAGGGATGGTCCTGAGAGCATCATAGAGGGCTGTGATAAGTTGCTCTGCATGAATGCCTGCTGGGACCTGATGGAAGACAAAACCAAAGAATGAGATGAAAGAAACAATGGCGGGAAGGGAGAAGCAAACTGAAAGCCTGTGATGCCGTTACCTGTAAGGCTGCAGTGAAGAGCTAAAGAGGTCCTGTGGCTGTGAGACTGGAGGGCCGGCGCCGAGTCCTAGCTGAGCCTGATGAGTGTGTTGATGCTGAGGCTGACCTTGCAGAGGAGCATATATAGGGATGGGAATCTGCTGCACGGCAGTTGGCTATAAGGTGGGGGAAGAAGAAAAAAATTTAAATAATGGTTTTGTCTTTTAATATTTCTCTAAAGACTTAACTGTATTGTTTTATTCCTACCTGTGAGAGGCCGGGCTGGAAACCTTGCTGCTGCGCCAGGGAAGGAGGAGCCAAACGAGGATGGGGTGTGCTGAAGAGGTGGCTAGTGTCCATGTAGAAGGCTGGAATCTGAGCTGCAGAACCTACACATGTTAAACATTACAGATCAATCACAGAAACACACACACACACACACACACACACACACACACACAAGAAATCCACAAATATGTAATAACAAAACCTTTAAAATCTGTATAACAGAAGTTTTCCCCTCACCTGCTGCAGACTGAGAGACGTACACCTGTGGGGTCTGCTGTTGCTGGGGCAGGAGGGGAGGCACACAGCCAAGCTGAGAGAAGCTGCTGCTACTGCTGCTATTGCTAGAAGAGGACAGGCTTCCACCTTGCAGCTGCTGGGGCTTCACCTTACAGATGTTAGGGGGGTCAGAGGCTGTGGTGGTTTTGGTACTGAGGGACGATGTCGTATAAGTGGCAGAGCCTGCGAGGTGAAAATGATTAAAAGATGTGTTTTAACAAGTTTGCAAAAACAATACTGTGGGAAGTAGGATATGTTTGAGTGGGAGTTACATTACCTGATAGTGAGGTACTGGGGGTAACAGAAGCCACCGGGATCTGTGGCATGGAGGCTGAGGAGAAGGAGGAGTATGAGGAAGCGCAGGAGGTGATGGGGGATGAGGAGGTGGTGACAGGAGAACTCTTCTCCAGACTTGGAGAATTTTCCCATGCTTTGCGTGCGGATTCCATCTGAAGAGGTAAAAGAAAGAAAAAAAGTGTTTAAGTGATGGTTCAGAGAACAAAATTTTGCAGAAAATAATGTTGCTTAGAGTTTTCTGTACATCTGTGTACCTTTAGTGTTAGGTCAACAGTAGCTGGAGAGACTGTACTGAGACTGGAGCTCTGCTGGAGGGTCTCGCGGCGAGGGAGAGGCAATGAGTGCGGTAGTGCCACCTAAAAAAAACATAGAACCAGAGGGAGGGAAAAAAAAAGACGTAATCTCCTCAAATTAAAAATGGTGTGTAACATTTTGAGCCTGTGTAAAGACATATACTCACATTGGCCACTAAACTCTCTTCCATTTTGTTGCCTGCTGTGGGAACGCTGTCGGCCAACGACGAGGAGGGGGTGGTATAGTCAGTGACAGACTCCTGAGGGACAATAATTTAATATGAAGGCATTCATATTAAAACAGAGTAACAAAAGTACTATAAGTGTTAACTAAATGTTGTTCATGATGAAAAAGTAAAGAATTTTGGGGAGGAAAAAACATCACTGGTTAAGTAATAATTTGAATATTGTGCCAGCCATGAATGAAGTCCCAAATGAAGTCATTCAACAGAGTTTGAGGGACAGGATTTGATGCCCGGTGTTCTCTGATTTCCATTTGTAGTTTGCTTGTAGCCCAAGTGCTACTAACTGATCACATTTGAACAGACTTTGGTTGCCTGCCAGTAACCACAATGTGTGGTGAGCAAAAGATGGATGGTGTTTGCTTACATGCAGTCAATAATGACCTGATATTGTCTGAAGAGAAGTGGTTTCTTTATCATTGTATTTTTTTTTAGCTCCATCTGTAAACAATAAATTGACATAAACTAAACTCTCCCCCATTTCAGTCATCAGACTATATGGGTTAATTATAGCAGGACTTCATCTAGCTCAATGTGAACGGTTGTAAAACAGTTGTAGTATACCTTAGAGTTGCTGTTGTACTCTGCTGAGGGGACTGTGATCATGCCCTCAATGTCTCCACCCAGCTCTGGTACTGTGGTGTCGCTAGTGGGAGGACTGGAGTCTGCTGCTCTGCTAGCACCTCCTCCAGGTACTCCTCCCTCCATCCCATCAGCTTCTCCTCCACGTGCATCTTTGGCCTTACGATTTTTTAGAGAGCGCTCTTTACCAATGGGACCTGGCTTGTACTCCTTGGTTTCCACTGGTTCCATCTCTGGTAGCTGAGGAGAAGTGATTAAACATTTAGGCTGGAGTAAATATTTACAGAAATGACAAGCCAGTGTCATTTAACACAAAACTGCATTTCTAGAAGACTATGTGTACCTTCTGTGTTTTGATTGGGCCAGCTCGAGGTTGTTTCTGTCTCTGTTCTTTGGGAGCAGGTAGTTTGTTTTCAGAGCCACTTTCAAGCAATGCAGGAACTCCATCACTGTCAGTGCTGCCTGCAGATGATGGCGCTCCAAACTGAATACCGTCTATCCCCAGCTCCACGCTGCCCTCCGCTCCAGGCTTTATACCCTAAAAAACACATGTTTCATGGTTTATCGTGTGACAAAAGCATTAAAACAATAAAGAGGAAGGTGCGAGAAGCATTTTACCTACCTCAGAGGAGACAGTACCAGTAAAGGAGGTAAGAGGTTTGTTCCAGGCACTCACAGAAGGTGGCTGGGGAGGGCTTATTGGACCAACTGGAATAAACATTGTATATTTTAGATTAGAAAGCCATCCACAATTCAACCAAAGATAATTTCAAGAGTCAAAAGATTAAGACCAAAATGAACTTTTCCACTCACGCTTCTTGACATCCGGAAGGACGGTACCACCCGCTACCTTGTTCTCCCACAATTCAGTACCCAGAGTACTGTGTGTCTGTGCAGGTGCAGGGGGTAGGCTCTTTGACGTGAAGTCTGCAGCAGCAGGTGGAACAGAAGGCAGAGGAGCCACTGTTCCTTCCAGAGTCTGAGGTGAAGCAGCAGGCTGGGAGGAGGCATGATGAGGATGTTGGGCAGCAGGAACTGAAGGCTGCTGTTGGGCCTGGGGGGCAGCAGCTACAGGAGGCTGAGACTGAGGGGCCTGTTGTTGTTGCTGCGATGACTGCTTTTTAGCAAATCTTGGTGGCAGCTTTCCTCCACTTCCTCTGCTCTTCTCACCGGGGCCTTTTTTACCCCAGTTCTGTAGGACATGTGTGGATATTAGTTACACACCTACATTTTTTTAACTTTAAACATTGCACCACACAAACTATCGTTCCCCCACCTGAGTAGTTTGCTCTTCTTTTTTCCGTTTCTCTTCATCCTGCAGACGCTTCTGTTGTTTTCGGGAGACAACCTCTGTGAAACCATCATCGTTGGCACTGGACTGTGGGTCCTCTGTGGTGGTAACCTCTGGGTGGTCATCAATAATCACAACACCTACAATAACAACAAATTTAACCTCAGTTTTCAAGTGATAAACAGCTCGAGTGCAGTACAGGCTTAATCTATGAGCATGTTTACTGACTGGCATAATTATTGAGATCAAACTGAGAAAGAGCATTCTCCTTGGGCTTCTTGGTGGCCTGCTTAGCTTCATCTTTGCGACGCGCAGGCTGCTCTTTTGCAGGTCGCTGGGCTGCTCCTCCAGGTGCTAGCGCTGCTGTCTCTGAGTTCTGGGCTGCAGGGCTGTTTCATTAAGAGACAAGTAGAAAGCAAAAACATTTAAACCTTTAATTCCTGTATATTTATGCAAAAAACAAAACCACAGCCAGCTTGTACAAGAAACAGTGAGAATCTTTCTGCTTTCCTTCAGAAACCTGAGACACAGTAAAAGTCTAAAAATACCACCAGTCTGATTCCGTATTTAGCTACTTTTATGACAGCCAATTATAGCATACTGATCACCAGAGTGAAGAATCCTTCTAAATAATTGCAGAAATAATGGCCCCTTTTAACAAAACTTAAAGCTCAAATACAAGGATTGAATTTAGTTCCTACATCCCATAAAACTGATTGTGTATAATAAATATACTATGATGATTATACCCCTTTCCTTTTTTAAATGCACTTCCAGTAGAAATTCTTCTGGAAATTTCTTTCATCTTAACAAGATCATTTCCAGATTTATTTACCAGGGAAAGAAACCCAGTCTTGAACTTAAAACAACAAGAACATGCCACTTCAAACTACTGCGATATTTACATTCTGCACTGGTGCTATTCAGTTGAACTCTTAATTAGGCATAATAACTACACAAATGGTTTACTGTTTGAAAATAAACTCTGTTCAACTTCTTTGTGCAAGTGACAAAAGCCTCATTGTCTCACACTCACCCTTTGCGGCCAGCTTTGGCCCCTCCTCTCCTCTCTCCCTTGCCCCCTGTGTAGCTGCGCCCTGGTTTGGCTCCACTGTTGCCTCTACGATTCTGTCTCTCTGTAGGCCTCTGACTCGAGAAGCTCCTCTTGGCTCCAGGAGCTCCATCACGTTTTGGTGTCAGCCCTCCATCAGGTGAGCTTTTACTGGGAGTCAAAGAGCCCTGGGGTGGTGCAGGGGCTGGTGCAGATGCTGTAGCTGCTCCATTAGCAGGCTCCACTGCTCCTTTCTTCTCTTCTCGCTCTCTCCTTTCATTAAAGTCACTGCTCTCAGAAGCAGTTTCCCATTCCTCATTCGCCTGATCTGACGAGTTCTGATTTGACAAATCAGGCGACTTGGTACCAGCAGCAGTAATAGTGGGACTACTTGTATCAGGCAAAGGCGCTTCTAAAGGAGACGGCAGGTCAGGTGTGGGCATAGAGGCTGCCGTTTCTGCAGGCACAGTTAATGGGGTTCCTGGAGCTCTAGAGAGAGTTGGGGAGAGGGGGATTGGGGCAGTTGCAGTGCTGGGCACAGCAGCAGCAGGAGGCACTGAGGGTAAAGAAACAGGGGGACTGGGGGCTGACTCTCCACTAGCCAAAACTGCAGCCTCACGCTCCTTTAAACGCCTAAAGCGGGGCGGTTTATCTTGCCTTGGGGGCCGTGCTGGTCTAGATCGACGAGGCCTCTCTCTGCTACTTTGAGGACCCCCCTCCCCAAATTTCTTCCCCTCAGATTTTGGGGGTCGTCGGTCAGTAGGAGGATTGTCAAATCTTGATGTGGACTCTGCATCTTCAGGCCTGAATGTCTCCATGGGTTTAGAGGGCCACTGGGACGAAGGTTCTCTGGGTGCTGGTCGTCTAAGAGGGGCTGAGCGTGGGCCTCCACGCTCCCTCGCTCCACCTCGTCTGCTGTATAATCCCCCTCTTCCTCGCCGAGAAGGCTCTCCTTTAGGAAGGAATCCTGGTTTGGGGCGGCTTTCATCATCTGCTCTTGATCCAACCTTTTCCCCCATGTGAGGTGGTCCAAAGCCTGGCTTGTGAGATACTGAGCGGCCCTCCCCAGGGAGCTCTCTTCTCAGTGGACGGCTAGGTTTGGTGCTAGGCTCACGGTCAGATGGTCCAGTATCACTGGCAGACTCCCTCCCGCCTTCACTTTCAGAGTCTGTGTCTGAACCACGGCGCCGTCTACGTTTTGGTATAACCTCAAAGTCCGAGCTCTCACTTCGCGTTTCACTTTCCTCCCTGTTGCGAAAGGCAGCAGCACCTGCAGCAGATGGTAAATCTGAGCGTGATCGGGGCTCTCGATAGGGGTATTCTGCCCGGCTTCTACCCCGACTCCCCCTGCCTCTACCACTGTAAGTCCCACGGTAGCTTCGTCCTCTGGAATAATACTCCCCTCGACCACGACCTTTGAAATTTGAGTCTGCCGGCCATTCTCGCTCTCTGTCCTTATCCATTTCCTTCTCCCGCTCTCGTTCCCTCTCCCTTTCCTCTCGCCCCCTCTCTCTTTCCTCTCGCCGGTAGGAACGTGGAGGGAGGTTGGACTCTTTCCGAGAGGGCAGTTTGGGTTCTGGATGTTTCTCATTGCTGGGTGCCTTTTCCACCTTCTCCTCCTGAGAAGAAGAGGTGGGAGCCCCAGAAGAAGGCTGAGAGTCTCTGGCCCTCTGATGGGCAGTTGGAGTTTCCTCCGCCTCTGCAGTTTCTCTCTTTCCCTCACCGTGAGGCCTGGAGTCTTCTGATACAACAGCAGCTGCAGATGGAGCTTTGGACGACTGTTCCTTTTTGGGCCTATCCCCTCTTTCCCCTCTCTCATGACGCTTCTCTCTTTCTTCTCTTTGCTCCCTCTCTTCTTTCATGTCCCTTAAGACAGGTTTCTTTATTGGCCCAGATCTACGTGCAGGTCTGTCTCCTCCTGGTCCTTCTCTGCGTCCAGCTCCTGATCTTCCACCCCACCGCAGCTCAGTCTTCTGCTTGCTGGGTGCTGGCAGAGGCAACTTCTCTTGTTTGTGTAATCCATCAGCAGGAGGGGTAGCTCTGTTATTTGTTACAGCAGCCTGAGAGTAGAGCTCATTCTGGGGCTTATCATCAGTTCGTTCCCCTGCTTCCTGTATCTCTAGTGATTTTGTTCCCAGGGGTAGCCCGTCAAACCTAGGCTCTTCAAGCTTAAGAGAGTGGCTGGAGCCCTGTGAGACATTTCTCTGGAGCATGGCTTGGCCAAGAGCTTCTACCTCCTCCCCACTTGGTAAGCCTGGCTCCTCTGGGTCAAAACCTGTGCCTACAGGGACTCTGTCAAGAGGTCCTGGCAAGTCTTCCGGGCCCTGCGTAAATGCTGATAGAGACTCTGAAGGGTCCCGGAAGAAGTTACTTTTACGAGAGTCCAATGAACCGTGATCTTGGGGATAGATAGCTGGAAGACCCCTGTCCAGATCCAAACCAGAATCCATCCTATAAATAAAAACACCAAATTTTAATTGAGATGTTTAAAGCATGAAAGAAGTTAATTACCAATTACTTCCATTCATATTTTTTTCTGTCAATTAATATTTTTTAACCTTTGCTCCTTGTTATCATCCCTTCCTTTTGGAGGAGTCACAGAAGGTAATGGCTCTGACTGTGGGTATGGGTCTGATCCCCAGACCATCCGTGAGTCTGAGGCCAGGCCGTGGTCACGAACTGGTCGGGTTAAGTGGTCAAATGAATCCGAGCTAGAGCTTGAGTTGTCCCCTGGCTCCCTGCGTACAATCTGCTTAGGTGGCATCCTCCCTGAAGTTGACAAAAGATGTACTTTGAAAAAAACAAACAAAAAAAAAAACCACACAGCAACACTTATCACACCCACACCAAATTTATTTTGCATATCTACTTACCAGGGTGAATGTTAGTTGGCATGTCCATAGGTGGCCGGCCTGACATCATCCGAGGGTCCATGTAGGACTGCATCATAAGCCAACGGGGATCAAATCCCATGGAGGCCAAGTGTTGGTGGTGAGGGCCTATGGGTTGGTACATGGAGCGGTGCTGTTGTTGCTGCTGCTGCTGCTGTTGTTGGGCAGCTGGAACGCTGCCACCACTTGAGGGAGACACAGAGCCCCCACTCTGCTGTTGCTGCTGTTGTTGCCATTGCTGCTGCTTCATCTGTTCCTACAAGTGCATTGAAGAACATTTAAGAAATGTTTAAAAAAAAAAAACTCAAGCCAACTTAACCCATCAAACAGACACATCTTATCAAATTATTCTACCAAGCGCTCAACCTGATCACCATATGACACAGTTAAAGCTATTGCAAAGAAACAGCTCAGGTGTGGAAATGTTGCTTGACAGGCCTTCTAAGATCCCCAACTAGCCTATGGTACAACCAGATAATGATTTACCAAGTAAGGCCAAACCCTTACCTGCTGTCTGAGGAATCGAGGTGGTAAAGACTTCTGAAACTGTTTGGAATAGCCTGAGATGACAGAAGGACGCATAGCAGCTGCTGCCTCCCCTTCCAGCGGTGATTGTGCAATAGGGACTTCATCACCAGCAGGGGTTTCCTTGTGAGGCAAAGACATGTGGGGCTCATCCACTGTGGAAAAACAAAAACAGTATTGGCATTAATTAACAAGTGGTAGTCAGATAATTTTTTTGCAACTTGATCATTGTTCAGAGTTAGCTTACCTCTGTTGTCCTCCATGTTAAAATAGTCTCGGATTGGCACTGAGGTCCTATCAGTTTGGTTCTCGTCCATTATGGGACCAACCTCAGCCAAGGAGGTCTCTCCCTCGCCCTGTGGCTGCTCTGGAGCTAAGGCTACAGGTCTCTGGACAGGCGGGGTGGGCTGACGAGGCAGGTGAACCTCTTCCTCAGCATTTGGTTCTGCTCTCTCTCGCTCCCCTCTCTCAGGTAAGGAAGTCTGCATGACTGTGGCTTGTGATTGTGAAATTGGGACTGAAGGTGCAGGACTAGAAACAGGAGGAGTTGATAAAGATGCTTCCTCACGGGGAGCTCCTGCCTCATCATTGGTGGTCTGAGCAGGGGAAGGCTTGCCCTCATTAGCCTGGCGGTGTTTTTCATTTAAACGTTTAAGTTTTTCAGCACAAGCAGCAAGTCGTTGCTCCTCCATCCGGCGTTCCTCTTCCTCTCTCCTCCGTCTTGCTCGCTCTACAGCTTCAGAAATTTCAGAAGACTTTTTCCGTTTTTGCCGCCAGGCTTCAGAATCCTCCTCAGCACCAGGTGCCCCTGCAGCCTGTGCTTTGCCCCCACGCTGAGCTCCACCACCACCAGAGCGACTGCCAGCCTGAAAAACGGAGAATAAAGTCATAAACAAAGTGATCACAGTGTTGTTACGTTCCCCTAAACGGGTCCAGGCGGTGAGGGGGAAGTAACAGTGTTAATAAAATTAAGACATGATAGTAGGCTTCTGTAACTTGCACATGCTTTACCTGGAAGTCCTGTGTAGCAGCTGATTTATTATATTGCCCCATACTCCCAGGTGATGGGGCTCTGGGATCAACACTCTCAGCCCATGAAGCTTTACTTCCTCCACGGTCCTCAGATCCCTCCTTCCAGCCCTCCTGACCGTCCGTTGGCCGAGCTCTCATACGATCCACTTTACCCAGCCATTCCCTGAAAAGAAGATAGTTAAGTAAAAAAACAAAAAAAACAAACAAACACCTAACACGCATGCCCAATTTTCAACTAACCTGAATTGCTAGTTTCATTAATGACTTCACCACAAATGCAGCCAAACTTCCATTTAAAATAAAAAAAAATGTTTTATTATTTCACTTTGCATAAATTATTTGCCACTTTGCCCATCAACAAGTGACAATAATGCTTCCATTAAACAACCATTCTCATGCTGTGGCCTCCCAGCAATATGTGAATATCAATTTCTTTCTTTGCTCATGGAAGTGAATGAATCGTCAAGCGCTGTAAATCATCTTTAACAACTGCCCATTACTGCACTGTTTTATCGTGTATTGGTCCATTTACCAACAATCATTCATAATGTTGTCCACCTCATTCAAATGCATACGACTGTTTCCCCTACTGTAGCCATCTGTATTAATCATAAGTTAATAAAACTTTGGACCAACTCAGTTCAAATTTTGCCAATACTGGGAAACACTTGTGTGGTGCAAGTGAAGAACACAAAGAGTAAAAGCAGGATATAGTAAATGAGTAAATGAATATATTAAAAAAAAATGCTAACCAGTTTTCTCCCTTGTCTTTAGCAGCTTGGTTCTCCTCATCATCACTGAAGTTAAGTTTCTCAGTGTAGTCCACCTCCATCTGAGCTCCTGAATTGCAAAATAGACATGACTGATAAGAAGCTAGAATTATCAGAGACGCACAAATTTCTATTACAATTAGATGTTGTCATTTATAGAAGATATAAATCTACTGACCTGCCCAGCCCTCATCAGCATCAGTGTCCAAGTTGTCGAGTTCCTTCAGTTCAGTTGCACTGATAATAGAGGGTCTGTCTGGGTCTTGAAGCCAGGATTGTGGGGGTGGCTGCTGAGGTCGTGCTGAACGAGGAGCCCTGAAAAATAAAGGAAAGTTGATTTTTAAACCTAACAAATACATAAATTACTTGTGTACACAATGTGCTTCTGTGATCATGTAATTTGTGTAGCAATGATGTTAATGTTTCATGTTTAAAATAATCCAAAAATACCGTACTAATAAAAACTCAAAATTGATCTTTTTTTTCCTGCAATCCAAGTATCAAGCGCTTATCCCTTAAACTCACTTTGCCCCATCTTGTGGTACAGGGTATCTGAAGTTCCCCTGCCCTGCACCAAAGGACATTTGCGGATAGGCGTGGAACATCTAAATCACAGAGACAGCAATCAACACACAGCGTAAAGAAAAACAACCACTAGTTTTTGCAGTTGTGATATTTTTGTTTTGCCCATCCAGAATATGTAACAATATTACGTACATAAGGTGGCATCATGCTCCTGAAAGCAGGGTCAAAGTGAGTTGGTACGCCAGCAGGAGGCTGTTGGCCTCCATTAACTTTAGGTTGAGGGGGGCCAGAGGGAGGTAACCTCTCCCTGGGATCCTTCTTCTCCCTTTGGCCATCAGTGGTTGTGTTTCGGCCAGGTTCATCAGCTTCGACAGGTGGCGTAGAGGTACCAGGGGCCGTGCTACCCTCCTCCACAGCCCTGTTCTCCATCTCCGGGGGGCTAGGTGCAGTGTTCAAATTCCTGCCGCCACCCTCACGCCAACTGCCAACATCTACCAGGACAGACAGAAAAGAGGTTTTAATTGTCTGATTACAGTTAGGAATCTTTTAGACCAGGGGTCTCAAACTTAAATGAGCTGTGGGCCACTGCTGGCACTGTCATTTCATTGGAGGGCCACTGTAGTGTTCAAGTAGTACAAAAAACCAAAACCAAAAAACACCAAACAAACAAGAAAACACCCCAAAATATTTCAAAAAGTGTAGTTTTTTTTTTTTTTATTTTTAATTTTAAATATTGTATAACAAGAGAAAACTGCAAACGTGAATGCAATCCCCCCCGTTCCCCCGTCGTGGCTGTGTCCATACTTTGAGGTCTAAGGCTTGGGCCTGGTCCATAAGGCTCCTCTTCTTGACCGTCCTTGACCTCACCAGCCGCCTGCAAGCTGGGAAACTCCTGGTGAAAATGGCTGCTCACACGGGGAGAACCTGTCCAGGACAAGCAGATCATTATAAATGTGAAGAAATCACAAGGTTAAATATATAACAGTCATTTACAGATGCACTGAAGGGTCTAATCCGCAATTTGGTACACAGAAGTTCTACACCCTAACATTACATTATGCAGAGTTCAAATGATCTGCATTCCAAGCGGACTATAATGGCAGACTGAGGATTGGGACTTTGTTTGGTGAACACAAGTAGGGAATGTGCTGGATACTGTTTACAATCTTTTACATAATTTCCTAGCACAACCATGGTGTACACATAGATAATAGTTTTTTGAGCAGGTGTAAGGCTTACGGAGCAAATGGTACGCATATTTACCGTCTAGCTGTGTCTGCTTGCTGTTTGCCCAGGAACGACTGCCCCCAACAGAAAGGTCCTGTGGCTGGACCACTGCTGGTTTGTTTTGAGGTGGTGGTGTCTCCTGTTGCCTATGGTACATAAAAACAGGGTAAAGCTTTCAACAACATGAATCTGAAATATGAATGGTACTTCACTTTATATTAGATAATTACAGCTACTGTTAAGTAACTTGGGGTAAAACGTTTAGACTATTTTCCTCTGTATGAAAAAAACAAATGTGGATCTAAGATATTTAATGCAAGCAAGTTAAATGCACCTCTCCTCCCCGGCTTCAGTTCGAGATGCCCATCCACTGCCGTCTTTGGGGACAATGTTGACGTTGGGATCGTTTCCCTTGTTCTCTGCTTTCAGGCTGGGGAGGTTGGCCGGAGGGGGCATGCGCCGGCTGACAGCAACTTTGCCCAAACTCTGGAGCCCATGTCTGGCAGCCACTGGAATGAAGAAACATTATGCAGAAGAAGATCAAGATTAGGATATTTTGCCCCCCTGAACTGCTTTTAAACAATGTTCACATGAGTAATAGGGGTCAGCTTGTTTGACTTATTTTGGATTTATTCATAACACAGCTGTCACACTGCTCCTCATGCAGCCTGCAGTGTAGTCCCAACACGTCAGTGATAAACTTGACAATTAAAAAGAACACAGACAAAAGATACCCGTTTGTTTATATGCATTCTCTCTGTATAATTCTTTATCTGAAGTATACCAACAAACAACCTCATAACTGCCTATGAACATGAATATAAAAACAGTTAAGCCAAATCAAAGATTCATCGAGTACTTAGAATAATTAGATTAAAAAAAATATCCTACAATTCTTTGCTTCCATGCTTTATTACTGGAAGCTTACCTGCAGTTTTCTGGGTTTCCAGAGATTTGCCTTTGTAGGTGTTGAAGAGGCTAAGGGTTGCATACTTTGTTTTGCCATCCTTTGCCTTGGTGCTCTGCCCTGACTTCTCGGACATTTCGCTGGAAACTCATTGAGTCTGGTCCTTTGGCCTCGCCCCCAGAACCAGCCTCCTATAGCACAAGGGAGAGAAAAATAAGATCAGAGAAGAGACCCCCCCCCCCAAAGTTTATTGGCTAAAATACCAATGTGTTTGACTTGGTATTAAATTTAAAAGGGGTTTTCCCTCCAGGGACTACGTTAACACTCATAATGAACTTGCATGAACCCTGATCCACCTAGTGAGCAGATCATCTTTTAATGGTCTGCCAAATTGGAAGTAGGGCTGCCACAAACGATTATTTTGATAGTCGACTAGTCACCAATTATTTTTGCGATGAGTCGACTAATCAGATCATGCACCCATTGGACATAAAATGTACAACTTATTGCACCAGCATCTGCTACTCTTATATAACTATCATTAGCTTACAGCTTTAAGTGTGTAAGGTATGTGCTAACTAAAAATAAAGACAAGATGATAGTTTATTAAATTTTAATGAAATGTGCAGATTGTTTCAGTGGAGTTTAATAAACTCAGCCGTGTGCTCCTTGCCATCTAAAATATAACAGGACATCGGAGTATATTCTCGAGCATGTCACACTTCTGATAATCAGTTGCCTGCTTGACGTTTATTCAGCTGTGTAAAAACGATAACTTTAATCTCAGCCAAACCGATTTACTCAGGAACAGATGAAATACTAAGAAAAGCCAAACAATATAATTTTTAAGTTATCCAAGTCACTCATATATTATGTTTAACCTGAGTAGCGAAAGACTGTGGTGGGTTTGAAAACGATTTGCCGCGAGTCCGGTGTTCTCACGGGCTCTAGTGAGCCTTGAACCCCGGTTAGCTATCGAGCTGGTGGGTAAAAGACGTCTCCAAAAACGTTGGAGCGCTTTGGAAAATATGTGGTCTCTTGATAAACTGAGCAAATATTTGAGGTTTACACAGTTATATTCTCGCCTGAAAATCTGTTAAGTTTATTTTGTGACCATGAAAGAATAATAAGAGTAATATTAAAACCAACTAGCTGCCACCATTGTTGAAAACTGAGCAGGGCCGCGCTATGAATACTGGGACACAGCTTCTTCTTCTTCGGGGTTTAACAGCAGCTGGTATCCTTGTACATGCAGTGCTGCCATCTTCTGTTTCTGTCCGTTATTAAACTCTTAAATCCTACTACTTATTCCAGCGTCTTTTGGGATCTTACAAAGCTTCAAACGACGCGTCGACTATTAAATTACTCGTCGACGATTTTGATAGTTGATGTAATCGTGACTAGTCGACTAATCGCTGATAATTGGCGTCTGTCTTGTGTCAGTGACGTAAAAGGCGGATTTAATGCGACATGACCGTTCAAACAGCAGTCGCTTTCTAAAACATCGGATATGTATCGGATTCAGTACCACATACGAAAGTGACCCAGATCGGATTTGAAAATATCGGATTTGTGCCGTTCACACTGTCATACCATGATCGGATATGGGTCGCAGAGGGTAAAGAAAAATCGGATTTGATGCGCTTTTGCCTGCAGTGTGAACGTAGCCATAATGACTTTTATCCAAACAAAAAAAAAAAAAAAAAAAAAAAAGGAATACCCACCAAAACCTTTTAGTAGTACAAAGACAACATAAGAAATGACACAAGAAAAGGCACTCTGCTCAGTTATGGCAATGGGGCGATGACAGGAAATAGAGTAGGATTTAAGATACACAGTTCAGTAACCAAGAAAAGGAAACACCAGAAAGTGAATTGGAGTGAGCAGCTCCAAGAACAGAGAGGCGACACATTTACAGCTGCAGTGTCTTTCCTATGTCACACAAAGGTCATTTATTATTAACGGGGGAAGTGGTGTAACATAGTCTGTAAGTGTGAGATTATGTTGGTGTGTGTATGTGCGCGCTTGGGGGAGCCGACAGCTCAGATCAGTCCACACTATCCAAAATGCTGCCGGTGAACACCAACAAACTAACTTAAAAGGAAAAAAAAAAAAAAAAAAAAAAAAAAAAAATCATATTCAGGACAATGTGGCTCTCATTTTACAAAATACTTTCAAAAAGATTTCCTCTTATTTTCTGTAAGTATGAGAGTATGAACATTACCCCTGGTTTCTGTAGCGATGGTAGCCAATACAAATCCATAGTGCCTTTATTAAACCAAAAACACATCTCCATTCTGTTCAGTTCAGCTTATTTATTCATTTTTAAAAAGAAACCTTTTTATTTTTTGTTGGTTTCTTCATTCTTTTTCCTCCCAACTTAGACCAGGTTTATTAATTGCCCCAAAATAGATTTTATGACTCATTTTAGAATTTTACATTTTTTCCCCAGAGGCACCCACAATCAGTTTATTAGCGGACAATTCTTCACTCAAGCTTTTTGTTTGCTGGCCACATTTCTATAAGGGCAGTTCTCAACTTCATCCAGCTGTTTCCTCAAAAAGGATCTGTCTAACCAAACCCCCTCGCAGGTAGAGAACTGGCATCAGGTGCCACTAACTCCAAGGTGATTGAGTAGGAATCCCTCTGCACGAGGGGAGGTAAAAAAAATAAAATAACTATCAGTAAAGGCCTTCATGATGACTTATGAAAGCAAGATAACAGATGTAAAACAGCTATTGTGGTTAATCCTTTTTGTGTCCCTCCAGTGATGCTCTTCTTTTATCACTTATAAAGTGATAAAAGGGGCTACAGTGGTGACAAGTTTTGACAGGTCCTATTAACCTGAGATGATAAGAATAACACAGGGGAAACTAAATCAAGATTCTTTTGTTAAGCTCATTAATGAATACAATTTTTCTTAAACGTTCAACAAGCACATTTATAAAAATCCAAAGTCTGAAGTTACTCAAGAATGAGCTCTCTACACCAAATGGGGTAATTTAGTATTTAATATGTTGTGGACTTGCTCTTAATCAACATTCACTTAAAGAGACTATATTGTAAGAGTTTTTGAATGATTATATTAGGAGTGAGAGAGAAAGATTTGTAATAACATCCCAGCTCTCCAGCCCTAATTTGTCTAGCCTGACCTCCAGTGCAACCCTGCACACCTGCAACTGCTCTGCATTAGCGTTTACACGCATGAGCTCTTTTCTTCCCCTTATTAAATACTCAAACTATCAGCACTTTGGCATTTCTTTTGTGCATCAAATAGTTTGTGTGCAGTTCTCAGAGATTTTGACGGTTTAATGAAGGTAAAATTACTGAGTCTAGATCAGATATTTATTAAATAATAAGATCAGAATCATTTGACATGAAACATTAGAAAAAAATAATTGGCAATTAACTGTAAAATGTTCTTTAACTAGCTTTTTTCCTGAGTTGAATTTTAAAAAGAGTGAGATAAAACAGGTTATTGGCAACTGATGTGGCCCCAAAGTTGCCCGCAAACACAGAAGAGGGGAGACCAAAGTCAGCAGCAAAGCTGTAGTTCCTCTCATTCTGAGGATTACTACTGCAGTAACAAAATCACCACAGGGCAACATTAACACCAAGTTTCACATCAGAGCAAGATCGGTCCAGTGCTTCACTATTAAACATAATACAGCACAATAATAGTTCATCTTAATTTTTTTTTTTTTTTTTTAAATAATCGCTGGAAGCCCAAATTCTTAATTAAAAATAAAACTATTACTCGCTCAGCTCTAGCATGTTGGCAGTGAAAATATTTTCCTGTTCTGGATAACAAAGTTAATAAACAAAGATGATGTTTTTGACACATTTGAGAAGGCATTAATAACTGTCGCCACTGTGCTTACACTTGAAAGTAGAGCATAACTAATTAACAAGACATTTAAACAGTGCTGCCCTCACTTGACAGGAAAAGACATACTTAAACTAAATATGCCAGGTAACTACTGGGTCTCAGATGTTATGCTGCCACCTGCTCCCCTCTAACATTGTGACAGGAAGTTGTAAACAGGCAAGGTGGATAAGAAAGTGGTGTGGTTCTGCAGTGCAAAATCAATTGTTGTATGCTGGTTGTGTCAGAGTAAACTGCCATACAACCACTTAACTAGAACAATGTATACACACATTATGCAAACACATGTGGACATTATTCTGCAATGAAATATGACTAGAGTTCAAAATTGCTCATAAATCCACACTCAAAAATTAGGAACACTATTGGTTTTGTGTGGTTATTGGCACTCTAAATGAAGGTTAGGACAAGGGATGCGCTGATCTGACATTTGGATTAAATAATGGTCCAATAGAGACTCCGGTGTTGGTAACAATAAGCTGAGCAGTGTGATTTCTCTCAACTCGAAACTGGACAAGTTTAATTTGTGCATCTCTAGTAAAAATAATTTTTTTAATTTGCAAGACTCCCTTTTACAGGTGAGCTCTACTTGCAAGTTTAGTAGACTGAGGTTACGTGTCTGTATATTGCTGATGTCTACACCATTCTGTTTGCAGCGGGGCTAGATGATTAATTTGGTCATAATGCAATTGCAATTTTGATTTACAGCAATAATACAACTAAATAAACGTTAGAATATGATTACTACTACAAAGCATTTGTTTTGTCTCTTCTTGATAGCAGTACTTTTTCACCTGTAATGTGACTAACAGTCTTGTTCTTGATGGTCCTCTATGTTTTGCACTGTAATGGTGCAGTTTAAAAAAAAAAAAAAAAAAAAAAGGAAGAAGAAAAGAAAAAGAAGAATCTACACTAGCCATAATGGGCTACAATTTATATATACACCAGTCAAAGTTAGAGAAAATGCAGAGAATACAGAAAATATTAAACCCTTAATAATGCAAGCCCTGTCAACAATCGACTTTGCCAGCAATATCTGTCAAATAATAACCTGCCACATGATATGGCCCATAAATAGAAAACATTAATAATTAGAACCCACTCAGCATCTATCAACTGACATTCACATTGGTCAGGGCCAATGAAAGAGGCTTAAGTAAGCCATTATTAATGACTGCTTAGTGTTTTTGGCACAGTGAACATAAAGCTGGGTGAAAGGACTGGAAATTATTATGTTTATTCAATGGCATCAATCCTAATGAATCCATTTCCTTTGGGAATTGTCTGCAATTCCATTGTGCCCATAAGAAGGTGAAGTATGGTTTTGTTTTCAGTATGAGGATGGGTAGGTGCTTAGATTGGACATTCAAATGAATTAAAGTCATGTCATGGGATTAAGTGGTGTGATAAAAAAGTAAACTGATATCAGTCCCTTTAAAGTTGTTTTTTTATGCCAAATGAAGGATAAAAATAACTTCTCTTTATCTTTATAAATCACTGCTTCCCAAAGACTGTTCCCTTCTTGTCCCTGTGCCTCTCTGATCAGGCACCATCACTGACTGGTGGATCAATAAGTACTACTCTAATCAATATTTCCCTGAATGGCCTCCTTGAAACCATTCAGATGTAGACCCATTACTAATCTAAAATGCATAAGCAGAAAGCATCACCATGAAGCCAATTAATTATCTTCCAAGTATTTTCCACATCCAAGAGATGCTTATGAATCATATGGAGTCTTAGACAACTCAACCCTGCCAACATGCATACTCACAGAGTAAAAATGTTCTTTACGACCACAATTCGTTAAATCTGCACCTCATCATGGCTGGAAATGAAAGCAGTGCGCTAAAGTTTCATTTTAACATAAAGGAAAATAACACCAGGACATGTTCCTTGGTTAAATGCCAGATCAGATATAAAGGTTTCACTGTTCCGTGCAGTTTACTTTTCTTAAATTACTGCCATTCATGAATCTGCAGGCCATCTCTCCCCATGAATCGACCCTGTGGTGGGCTGGGTGGCTCATACCGGCAGGGGAGTGCAGGCCCTATTCGCCGGAACTCAACCAAACCGGGCTCAAATATCACCTCACTCTCACAAAAGCTAGGCACAAAACCGCCAACATTATAACGCAGCCAACGGGCCAGCTTTTAACGTAAAATGTCATTATAGGTGGCGTTTGAAAGCAGGCCGTCAGCTTGCACGGTTTAGCACAGTTCCGTTTCTTACTAGTCGCCATCACCTCCACTTCCAGCCCGTCAGTGGCCAAAGCATGCTAACCAGCTAACGCTGTGTGCACACCAGCCCATCAGTGACTGAACAAAACTTCACACTTTCAACTTGCATGACACACAGACCCACCTGCCACCGCCGGTGCCTCCTTTATCCTTTCGGGTGCTGTACGGCTTTACTTGAAATCCGGTTTCGGCCTGGTTTGTAGTGGACCAGTGAGTGTCTGGCCGGCGGATTACAAAAGCTGGCTAGCCTGCTAACCCAGTTCGGCTAACGATGGTTAGCTACTCCGCTCGCTGGCTGCCAACAAACCGCTCTCCACATGCGCGGTCCTGCACTTTCTGTCTTCTCCGCAGTTTCACGCCACCGGTCTCTTCTCGTCTGCTCGGCCGTTACAGCGGGAACCGGTTCGCAGTCTTCTCGTGGTTCCGTATGTCTCCCCACCCGTTATCTCGTACCAGACCGTTTTTGTAGTTGAGTGAGGCCCCGCTCGCGCCGCGGCCTGTCTCACAATCAAAGATGGCAGACCGCGGTTGCCAGATATGCTTTCTGACATCCCCCTCTCTAAAAGCTTCTCACATCCCGTGCAGGTGCACCAACATTTGATTGAAATTCCAGATTTCAGATTTTATATTAAAAAATTATAATTAATTGAGATGATAATTGAAAAATTCTGAGGTATCCTTTTTTTACGCTGCAATTAAATTGTTTTCTGTTATACTGAGTTAAAATAATACAACATGTAAGTATTACTGAACCTTGATTTGTTTATGATCACAATTAACCAATCCCCCATAACTATCTTATTTCAACTAGATCTTGACATCGTCTATAAATATATTTAAAAAAAAGTTTTAATGTGCAACAATATCCCATCTAAAAGCACAAGCATACACTGCATATGTTGCACAAACCTGATATCTGTTCATCTTCTACAGAGACAAAAACCCGTTATAAATGTATAAAAGGGTCACCTTAAGTCCAACTTTCAATTCTCTGTAATATATCAGGATATTTATTTATTAGAACTATCTGGATTATTAGAGCTATTTTGTAATATTTTGTAATATTTAATATTGGTACTTTAACCTGGTCACTACTATTGTCTTGGAGCAACTGTGACCACATAATTTCATCTAGAACTAATAAAATATTCTGATTCTGAATAATGATTCCAAATCTACCTGGAGTCAACCATCCATCCCGATGGTGCACAAAAGCAGTGAAGAAGAGAGTGCAGTGGGGTGATTTGTGACACAAAAGGAGCAAGTGTGAAAGGGAAGGTTTAAAATATAGTAGTGAGAGCTGCCATTATGTATGGTTTGGACACTATAGCACTGTAGAGTGACCATGATGAACATTATTAGAAAAAGAATACCTCAGAGGGACAGCTCAGGTTGAGCATTTGGAGATAAAGATAGTGAAGCTGAGATTGTTTAGGCATGTGCAGAGGACATTTTGGACAAAGGATGTTGAATATTGTTGAATACTGAGGTGCCAGGCAGGGGGAAAAGAGTAATAGGAGGTTCTTGGATGTGATGAAGGAGGACATGCAAATTTGTCAATGTGCTAGAGGAGGATGTGGATAAGGTGAGAGACCGATGATCCACTGTCGGGACCTCTAAAAGGAATACCCAAAAGAGGAAGGTGAGAAGGTATGCCCGAAAGTTGATTCTGCTCATCTGGAAATCAGTGGGAGACACCAAGAAACTGAAAAAGTATCTTGGAATGAAAGGTTTCTCCCACTGAGAATGCATGCATCCGGGTGAACAGACTCAACTTTCTTAGATTTTCTTACCCGAATGATCGAACATGCATCAAGACAGGAAGATCTGTGGAGAAAAGCTAAAGGATTTTTTAACTTACTATTTTTTTTAATGTATTTATTCTTTACTCAATACTCAAATAAATAAACAAATAAATAAATACCCCACAACTATCTGGAATGTTTAAAAAATTCCAGTTTAGTATTCTCTGTCCATTTGTCAGACACTTACCTTCAGAAACTAGAGTCAAGTGCCATGGAAGTCAAGGTGTGGCGCTTTCATTACTTGCATGGCATCTTTTGGTTTAGAATAAATTCATTTGGACTTCTCTAAGTAAAGCCAGACGTTGCATTTTTAAGTTAGCATGTTATCATTTCAGTTCAGTTCATTTCAGTGTTATTTATACACCGTCAGTTCATGGCGAACTCACTCAAAAGACAAATTAGCAGTCTCTAGCGTCAAATACGTGAATTTTCCTTCACGTATTTTTCTCCATATCTTGTTATCTCTAAATCTGGCAACCCAAATGTTAAGAAATCACGCGTGGACGAAGCTTCTTCTGGGGTGTTTAGCGGCGGCTCGTGAACGGCGGATAACTTAGTATGTACAGTAAAAAAAAAAAATAAATAATCAATCACTCAATCAATCACTCAATCACTCAATCAATCAATCAATCTATCTATCTATCTATCTATCTATCTATCTATCTATCTATAAAAACAAACAAACAAAAGGTTTATTTTAAAACACAACGATTATATATTACTGAACTAAAATAAAAGACAAAAAAAAATTCTTTTGTAAACTTTTATAGAATTTTATAGAATAATAAACACAGTGACAAACTACCTTTTGGGTTATAATTCTCATTTCACTCTTACAAACATCAAATTATTATTATTATTATTTATTTATTTATTTATTTATTTATTTATTTTAACTTTCTCACGTTTTTATCCTGCTTTAACGGACAATTGCATGACACAATGGTACTATGCCATCCTTAAAAAGCAATCTTAGTTAATCATAGTCACTGATTTGGCTGCAAGAGGGAGATTCATTATCACATGCTTCCATGTGGCTTCCAGTGTGATGCAGTGAGACACAAAGGACAATACGAAAAACATACTGTAGTTTCATGTGGCTTTTTGAAGCAAAACATCATGCAAATACCCAAAGCACCATTAGGTGGCATTACTGATTAATTTAGGCTACATTATCAGTCCATGATTCAGCCTTGATATGGAGTTATGTAATAAGAACTGCCCAGGGGGTAAAGGTAATAAATTTAGAAAAGTACTTGGTGTGTGCAATTCATGCATGGACTCGAGCAGAGGTCTCCAGTACCCGAGAGCTACTGTCCTGCAGCTTTTAGATGCATCCTTGCTCCGGAATGCCTGAATCAAATGATTGGCTTGTTACCAGGTCTTTGCCAAACTTGATGGCATGCTGAAGAGGTAATTCGACCATTTGATTCAGCTGTGTAGGAGTAATGATGCATCTAAAAGCTGCAGGACAGTAGCTCTTGAGGACTGGAGTTGGAAACCCCTGTGTTAGAGGATTTAGGTGAGTTACAAGAGGATGGTGCATATGTGAGCAGTTGGCTATTGAAGACGTTTTTTCTAAGTAAATGTACTTGCGTGAAGTTGCCATTGACATGGAATCCTCACCATATGTTAGTATCAACCCATCCAATCCACACATTATGTGCAACAATGTGAAATGAAACAGGGAAAAAGTATTGAACATGTCAAAAAATCAACCAATGAGCTCTCTCAACACACACACACACACACACACACACACACACACACACACACACACACACACACACACACACACACACAGTTCTGACTACCTTCCTTCTCTTTGTTACCATCCGACTATACACTTCTTGACTCCGAATGACATCCCGTAGATCCTGGTGGTGTGGATCAGTGAATCAATGTCTCGTTCATCCTTGGCATACAGCTTGATGTCATCTATCTAGATTAGGGGGCTGACAATTGCTCCATTCCCCAGTTGGTATCCGTAGCCTAAGGAGCCTAAGGAGACCCTTTCTTGGATGTCTGCCACTGTGATGCTTACTGGAGCTGTTCAGGGAGGTTGCTATGGTCTGCTCTTAGATCCACTATAGCCACTGAGCACTGTTGTTATGGGTTATGTCAAGTCTCAGGTATGGATAGCTTGCTGTATTTCTTAGGCTTTCCTTGCTGTACTACCCTTTCTTCATCACACTTTTCTGCAGCTCTGATAGTTGGCTTCCCTGTGTGCTATCTTGATCTTGGCCTCTAGTCTCTTTTTCCAGAAAGGCACAGCTGATCACTGTTTTCATGTTGTAGATCAGTCAAAGGAGCTTGCAAAGAAAAGCGTCTGGACTTCTTTAAGTTGCTTGAAGACGTTTCACCTCTCATCCGAGAAGCTTCTTCAGTTCTAAGGTCAAATGGTGGAGAGTCCCAGATATAAACCTAGTGGGAGTGACCCCCCACAGAGGGACAAAAGGACCCCCTGATGATCCTCTAGTCGCCTGAGCCAAGGTGGGAAACTGGGCGTGGGTCCCAATCAGCCAGAGTTTCGGGTGTGTTCATTGTGAAACCTGGCCCCACCTTATCATGCGAATTCCTGAGGTCAGATGGCCCAGGATGTGAGTGGGCGTTAAGGCGACTGGGAAGGGATCTCAAAACTGGATTATAGATGGCAGAGAGTTGGTGTCGTAAACCCACCTTGGCTCAGGCGACTAGAGGATCATCAGGGGGTCCTTTTGTCCCTCTGTGGGGGGTCACTCCCACTAGGTTTATATCTGGGACTCTCCACCATTTGACCTTAGAACTGAAGAAGCTTCTCGGATGAGAGGTGAAACGTCTTCAAGCAACTTAAAGAAGTCCAGACGCTTTTCTTTGCAAGCTCCTTTGACTACGATGACCTGGATGACTGAGAACCTTCACAGACATGTTGTAGATCAGTTTGTTTCTGCCTGGTTTCCCCTGACGTTGCATTCACATCTTCTAGTAGACCTTCAGAGGGTACTTCACAAAATTGGTCATGGAGGGTCCAAGTTTTCAGCTTAGCCATGATACTATCTCTCAGGTAAAGCGCTCAACGCCTTCAATGTGCAAGTTGTACTTGGGGCTCGGTACTCAATCTTAGGTGGGGTGGGGATGATAATATCTCCCCCCGACCTGACATGCTGGTTTCCCCTTGTCGTAACAATTATGCTGTAGCTCATCAATCTCTAGTTGTGATAGCAGTTGCTTGTCCCTAATGTTGGAACACTGAGCTATTAGTTGTTTCACTTTTAGTCTAGATGTTGGGTACAGAAAATAACATAGGCCCCACATGTCTGTGAAGGTTCTCAGTCATCCAGGGCATCGGGAGCTTGGAAAGAAAAGCGTCTGGACTTCTTTAAGTTGCTTGAAGGTCTTCAAGCAACTTAAAGAAGTCCAGACGCTTTTCTTTCCAAGCTCCTTAAAATAGGCCCCACATCCACTTCATGTAACAGCACCCGTTTCTCATCCCTTGTTCCCTTATGCCTTCTTGTTATAACAACAATCTAATAGCATTTAACAAGCTAACAGAACCCACCTTTAGGTCTGCTTTGCACAGGTTGATGAGGTGGACACTGCAAATGCTCTTATAGAATACAGGGATTGTGCAACACTGAGTGGCAACCTGGGTTCATTCAGGAATTTTGTTATCTCATTCATGGAGCTGATATAACAGAGAAGATCAAAGTCCAGTCAAAATGGACTGTGAAGTCAGTAAAATAAATGCCATAGGGTAACTATATACCTCAGAAATCTGCTGACTTTTTTAGATCAGATTTGCGGAGAAACAGATATTATGAGTACACAAAACTCCTTTGGGATAAATTATGCATTATGTAAATTATGCATCAGTTCCAGTGTGCAATATACTGAAAAACGGACTCATTTGCCATGTGCATGTATTAAATGTCACACACGCACATGCACGCACACGCACACGCGCGCGCGCACACACACACACACACACACACACACGCGTGCGCACATACACACACACAAATAAAAAAGTGTCCAAACTTTTCATGACAACCTGATTAATAGAAAAGCCAAATGAATAGGAGGCATGAACCTTTAACACAGTGTCAACAGCACGAACTGAAAACACAAAAAAACAAACTTTTAAGGGGAATGTTGAGGCTGTTTCATTTCTTATTAGAAAAAGTTTTTTATTTACTTCCTTTGCTAGATCTGAGCATAAATTGAGCATATGCAATTCTACAATTTTAAGTCCTGACATTATAGGACACTTAGAAAAAATATTGTCTACAATGATCATATTAACCTTACACTTACTTCGAGCTGTTTTCTTCTCACAAGCTCTACAGAACCTCTCGGCCAAAATGGTGCCTGAGAGTTGAGAAGCATTTTATATTACTCAATACAAAAGTGAAACAATAATGTAAACCAGAGAAAGGAACACAGGGGTATACAGTACTGCTTTACATGAAAATGTTTTAATATTTTTTAACTGTTCAGACTCAATGAAATTCATAATAAATGTTAAAAAACTATAATTAGTCATTTAAATAGAATTTTTGAAACTCTAGCCAGAGGGCACAGAAAGGCATAATGACACTCCTGAACGAGGCATCCGTTCAATTGAATAATGCTAAGATGATACAGAAACAATCATATTATCATGGTTCTGGGTTATTTGATGAGTTTTCTTGTGTTTTCATATCTGTTATGCATTATTATGATTATTTTGATTTAACTGGTTAGTTCTGAGTTCATTCCTATTACATCTCTGAGTTCACTTATCATCAGTTTAGTTCCTTGTTTATTAGGTTCCCTTGAGTCTTTGTCCTCTGTGCCCCTCTCTCGGTGTCTCCGTTTATATGCGTGTGTGTGATGCTCATGTCTGGGTTTTCCCTATTTAGTCCCCATGTTCCCCTCTTTGCATTTATTTCATGCCTCCCCTGTCTGTAATGTTTGCCCATGTTTCCCCAGCCTGTCTCTCCCTGACCCTTGTGCCCCTTCTCGCTCTCGTTCCCTCTCTCTCGGGTCACCCCTCCTTCTCTCTCTCTCTGTTTTCATCTCCTCCTCTTGTTTACATGTTTCCCTTTGTGTCTCATGCTAGGTCTTCCCCATCTGTTATGTGTGTTCTCACCAGCCCGTCATATCCTCTGTATGTGTTCCATATTTATGTTTGCGTCTCGTCTCCCATTGTCAATTCCCTGTTCTCTTGTTAAGTCCAAGTGTTTTAGTCTGCCTTTTTACTGTTTTATTTTGACAGTCTCATGGTCCATGTTCAGTGTGTTTAGTTTTGCTTCCACTGTGGCGTCTTGTTCATTCACCTGTGTTCCCCATGTTTTCCCCTGATCACCTCCTGTCTGTATATATTGTCTGAGTTTTCCTCTGACCTTTGCTGTATTGTGTCTGTTTTCCCCCCACGGCTCTTCCATGCTTCCTCTCGTGTTTCCAAGGTTTCCCCAGGTTTTTCTAGTATTCCAGTTCTTGTCTTATTTTCTTAGTCTCTCCAGTTCAGACGATCCTGTGTTTAATTTTTGTTATTTATGTTTCTCCCTGTTTGGTATATCTGCCTTAATAAATAGCACACTTTCAGTTAAATTCCAGTTTCCATCTGTCTGTGGTCTGCTTTTGGGTCCTCACATAAACAATTCATGCAGTCTGCCTCTGCAGATTGTGACACATATTGTAGTTGGCCTTTGAAGTAATTAAATCATTGCACCACTCACTAATATATTTCAGTAATTAGTCCATTTCCAACGCTCATGTTATTTCTTGCAAAAGCATTACCAACTATTAAACTATTACAAGACTAATCAGATCTTTTATTTCTGTTCAGTTATACATTTTGCATTACTGTGTAGGCAGGTAGATTTTAACCCTGTGCAGCAAACTATCAGGATCCTGTAGGAAAGCTGGAAGGTTGTTCCTCTTAACGTAGACAGTGAAGGACAAAGCAGCAGCCGACAGAAGCAGAGGCCACTTATATGATCTCCTGGGTTTGGGCTCATCGCATTGCCTGGTCTGCAGGGGTTGAGTCACTCTCTCCCGCTGAGTGAGGATGGCCTCGCGGGCTCCAGCCCACTTTCCTGGCCCCCTGAGACGATACTGGTACGGCGTGCAGGGACCAAAGAGCACATTCATTCCCAGCCTGGGGTCAGTCAGCAGCATCATTGAGATGTTGGGTTGAACTCCCACTAGCTCTGCTATTTCATCCATGTAGCTGATGTAGTCCACCTGGATGGTGTGTCTCTGACTGGTGACATACCTGAAAATGACATTTAGGTTGAACATGTGCAGAACAAAAAGTGGCGTGTTACAGATCCTATATATTTAAGCAACCACAAAATCAAGTAAATATACTTTATTACCTTTGAGCCATGGCTGCCTGCTTCCACTGTATATCCTTCAGCATAACAACTACAGAAGGAAGCTTTATGCAGCCTGTTAAAGAACACAACAGTTTACTTTAGTAATAATGAAAACCTGTAAATGCCTAAGTTGAAAAAGAAAAGTATTTTAAATTAAACTCTGACCTTTAAAGACACGTGTGGCCCACCTGGCCTGCAACTTGGATATAGCCATAATAGATCCCAATGGCTGCACTAGACCAATGATAGCCAGCGTGGGGTGTTCAAGCTCAGGATGAAACACATATTTGTACAGAGATGCTTTGTTGTTAGACACAGAGACCACCTGTGAAGCCAGGAATGGAAAGGAAAACTGGTATCCTGTAGCAAACACCTGAAAGACAGCGGTCCATGTTAGTCAAAAGTCAATTTCACTGATCTCTATGAAGGTGAAGAAAAGTATGTAATTCCAGACCTACCACCAAGTCAACATCTTCCACTACACTGCCATCATCAAACTCCACACTGGAACCTTGAAATCTGCGGATGTTGGGTTTCACCTGAACTGTTCCAGAGAGGATGCGGTTGGGAAGCTCATCATTTAATGTTGGATATTGGCTAAACAGCCTGAAATGGAAAGTTAAACGTTGCCCTACTGATATGATGAAAAAAATGAATTTACTGGCTTTCCAGTCATGCAATCATGAAGCCAAGTTTTTGTCCAAAATATCTGATAGGAAGAAATGCAATAAAGTCATCAAAATAGTAATAAAGATTTGCCCAACACAAGATTCAAGGGAGTCTGCCTACTGCATTAGTGCAGTTGTAGATATTAACACAATACCTGTGCTTTGGCTTTAGACTGTACAGAGCATGATCAAATATTTTGTTTAGTCGTCTCTCTCCCAGACTACAGAAAAAAAACAAAGGGAACAGTTTTCCTTAGAAAGTCGAACACTCGGTTAAAATACAAGTCAATGGGAATCCTGTTATCCCCAAGTCTGTTCAGAATCCAGGCTCCCCTTCGAGTGCTCAGGTAAACCTAGGATGAAATTAATCATTGTCAGCCATTGCTCTGGTTCTTGGTATATTTTTTTAAAAATGTAATTCTCATCATATTGATAGCGTCTGAACTACTGATAGGTTAATAATTCATGTATAAGGTGTATGTTTTGGTGGTATGGATTCAGGTCCAAAAATGACAGAACTGAATTTAACTGAATGCATTTTGGGGTAAATTTTTATTATTTTAAAAAAATGTTAAATGAGGAATCAGTTCATCTCAGTCCAACCTGCTTGGTGACTCTACTCAGTTCCACTCCTATTTCTGCTCCAGAGTTTCCAATTCCAATCACCACGACCTTTTTATTCCTCCACTCCTCAGGAGTCTTGTAGTCTCTGCTGTGGAAATACTTCCCCTGGAAAGTTTCAATGCCTGAAGAAAATAAAACAACAAGACACAATCTCCCTTTCTGTTTCCACGACAGACATGGTTAAAGAATGTCAAACACTGTTATTAAATATTATTACTTCCTCTTTCTATTGCTACAGCCAAACTCTATAAGGCTACATAAAATCTACATGTAGTTTATTGCTAGCCCGCAGACATGTGTTACCTGGAAAGTCATGAAGAGGCATGTTGAGGTAGCAGTGGCGTCCAATACAGATCATTACAGCTTCAAAAACTGTGTTTCTCTTTCTTGCCATCCTTGTTCTCTGTTTCAACAACCCACTCGCCTGAATGAGAAAAATCTGATTTCTGCTTCACCTGCAAGACTTTGGTCTGGACAACAGAAAGACAGACGCAGGTTTTTGATAAGAGTGTGGGTATGCCCCATTTATATATATCAGTACTAAAAAAGTACTAAAAAAGCTTTTTTCTTTGAAAACTTGGTGATACGTTAAGTTTTGCCAACAGAATACAGAAAAATAGCAAAACATCCTTACGTTAAAGAGTATGTGCTTGGTGAGCTGGAAGTGGTCCAAAGTAGTCCACGATGAGGGAGTTGTGCATGTAGTTTGAGAAGTGCGCAGGGATGGGAAAATCACTGAAACACATCATCTCCTTGGAAGAGTTGATTATGACAGAAAAGTAAATACTGGCCCTGTCTGGCTCTGGATTCTCCTGCAGAGAAAGCCATGAATAGAGAAAAACAAATCTCATCTGTCAGAGCAAAGCAAAGTCCGATCTGTATGTTGTCTAACCCACCTTAAACCTCCACAGACCACCAATGTCATTGCTGCTTTGTTTTGGCCATAGCTATAGTCCACTCTGGCTTTGGATTTCACGTTCCCAGGTAATTTAATGTTGCAAGGCAACATGTCTTCACAAAATACTCTTGGGAGTCAACATTTAGTCAGGTGATAAGACCAACTCAAAAGAACTCAAAAGGCAGCTTTATTGCTGAACACCAGATATATAAAACTAACTAAACTGGGAATACACATGGAACTAAGCAGGTAGGCAAGCAGGCAGAACACATGGCCACCTCCTCCAACTTCTCCAGGGAAACGCCAAGGTGTCCCCAGGCCAGCCAAGAGATATAATCTCTCCAGCGTGTCCTGGGTCTGCTTCCCAGTTGGACATGCCCGAAACACCTCACCCAGGAGGCGCCCAGGAGGCATCCTTGTCAGATGCTTAAACCACCTCAACAGGCTCCTTTTGATTTGGAGGAGCAGCGGCTCTACTCTGAGCCCCTTCCGGATGGATGCAAACAGTTCCAGTGCAAGCTGGAGGCTGTCACTTGACGAAGCCAAGCTCTTGCAATGGAGGCATAAGTATCCAATGGCCGGTACCAATGGGCCACACACCACATACTCCCAAAGCACCTCCAACAGGACATGCTCAAATGCCTTCTCCAAGTCCACAAAACACATGTAGAGTAGACTGGTTGGGCAAACTCCCAAGAATCATCATCAGAGGTTAAAGAGCTGATCCAGTGTTCCACGACCAGGTCAAAAAAACATATTGTTGCTTCTGTATCCGAGGTTCGACCAATGGATGGACTCTCCTTTCCAGCATCCCGGCACAGACTTTCCCAGGGAGGCTGAGGAGTTTGATCCCCCTATAGTTGGAACACAGCCTCCGGTACCCCTTCTTAAAGATGGAAACACCCACCTCAGTCTGCCAATGCAGGATTGATAATAATTAATTATTCTATTATTAATTATTACTATTAAATAGTTTTTATTTGATTTATAGTTCAACTTATTGTTCACATTTTTGTTCTTCATGTATATCCTTAGTATTTTGAATCTTAAGATCTTATTTCCCATTATTGTGCATATCTGAGTTTCTATACACAATAATGTGTTTTTTCCTTCTGTGTTTTCCTCATGTTGACTTTACATTTGTGTCTAAGTTTCCCTCTTTGGTCATTGTTACTTATTTCCTGGTTTAGTTTGCTAGTTGTTTTTTTCTGTGCCTTGTTTATAGTTTTACTTCCTCTCCTTTGATTGCATTGATTGTGTGGACTTGCCTATTGTTTCCCCATTAACCCTCATTGTGTGAGTATATATAGTCCTGTTGTTTCTTTGCTCACTGTAAGTGTCTGTTAACCTACTTGCCTTGCCTTGCCTTTGATTTCTAAAGTTTGTTTTATGTTTTTGACTGAAATATATATTTTTTTGACTTTTGCTTCTTGAATTTGAATCCTCAATACTCTGTGAAACACCTAGACTCAGAAACTTTCTATAAACATATATAAACTGCCACATGCCCCATATCTCACAACAAAACGAAGCAATCATAAACAGATGAGAACACCTAAATGTACAGTTCAGAACTAAAAATGAAGAAACAGCTAACCCTGATACAACAGCCCTTAATGCACTCAGCAGTTATGATAAAGAATCCAAATTTCTTACCTTGTTTGAAGAAATTAAGAGAGCTTTCATACTGCATTTAACTCAGCAGAGAGTAGGAATGAAAATGGTTGGTCTAAATATAAAAGGAGCCTATGAACCCTTGCTTCACAGGAGGGTCAGTTATTTGACTCCAGGACTGAAGGAAAAGCAAACAAATCCTCAGTATGTTATATTTTGCATGTCAGTGACACCAAAAAGCAAAAATTACCATTATACAAAACCTGGTGTTAAAAAGAAAAGCACAGTAAAATTTGAAAATATACCGAGTTTCATCTTAAAAGGATTTAAATGGTTTTCTAAAATGGTACTTTGCTTTTCAGTGATTCACTCAATACAAAACAATTCTGAAAAAGTTAGGTTTCTGAGTAGATTGTAAACAGAAAACAAAAAACAACAATCTGCAAATCCCCTAACCCACATTTTATTTACAGCAGAACACGACAAACATCAAATGCTTAAAAATGTTAGCGCATTTTGAATTTGATGGCACCACCACATCTCCGAAGTGCTGGGAGGTGGTAACAAAATACTGGAATAGTAAGTGTTACTGAAAAATATCTGGAGGAACAGTTTGCCAGTTATTCGGTTAACTGGCAGTAAGTCAGGAACGTAACTATAAAAAGTTTCTCAGAGGTAAAGATTGGCAGAGGGGCACAATTGTTCAGCAATTTTAGGATGACGTTCCCTGATGTAAAATTTTGTAGACGGGCATGTTTTTAGTGTTCTATAATGAATTACAGGTTTATATTTGAAACTCACTGCATTCATATTTTCATGTACATAGCTTCCAAACTTTTTTGTACATATTCTTGCATGACTTGGATAAGCACACCTTTCTGACGTTTCTCAGATGATTGGTGATGACTGAAGTTCTCACTTGCGTACAGATTCACCCCCTCCCTCCCTGGATCACACTTTTCTCTCAGTTCCTATGTTGTCTCCTCCTTTGTTAGCTGTTTCTATTTAACACTTTTATCTCTGCTACCAAAAAATCTAATTACAAACATGAATAGCAGAAAATGTCACATTGTCAGGCACTGTAGCCAGAAGTTTCACACTTTGAACTGATTGTTCATACTGGACAGTGCACTGGTTGTTACGCACACCAACATTGACGCCATCACAGCACCATCAAAATTTATAATGGTGCTTGAAGCATGTCAGAGTTGACCATATCCTGAACAATATGCGTCACTTCTCAGAAAAAAACCCTCTGCTGATACAGAGGTGCTGATATAGGAAGTAATGAATAAGGGAAGCAAAGTGACTGCACGCAGAGGCTGGAAAATTTTGGAAAATTTTTATCCGGAAAAATCTTGTCTTTTTCAGCTGCTGAAGCATCTGCATCTGCATAAGTTGGGACCTTCTGAGAACCTGGACTTGTATATCACTGAAATGACCAAGCCACTCACACACTGGAGTCTCCAGCTTGATTGTTCCAGCTGTAAGTGCCAGAATATAAAAGTGAAGACGTGCACAATAAACACTGCACGTCAGCAACTGTAACACACACTTCATGTGTGTGCCACTGTTCAGAAGGACAAAGGTGAGCACAAAAAGGCCATCATTTTTGTCTTAGAACAACCACTTGGAAAAATCTAACATGACAGATTATATTACATTCTATACAAGCTACAAACACAGTACCTGTGCTTTGGGTTTAGATTGTGTTGAGTTATTAACAATCTACACTAGAAAGTTAACTGAAAGCTCAATTCAGCTTTAAAACTGAAGCCTCATCCATTATCATTGCAAACAATGATGGTAAATGGACTGATTCTTATATAGCGCTTTTCTAGCCTCCTGGAGTACTCAAAGCGCTCTAGACAACACGCCGCATTCACCCCACACACACCCATTCACACAAGCACTATTATCTACTTTGAGTGCTTTCTAACTATCGTTCATACGCATTCATACTCCGATGGAAGCATTGGAAAGCAAGTCGGGGTTAGTATCTTGCCCAAGGATATTTGGCATGCAAACTGGGGGAGCCAGGGATCAAACCTTCTCATCAGCAGCTGACCCGCTCTACCTCCTGAGCACCCCAATAATGTATGTATGGAGGAAGGGGTCCCATTTCACTGCAGGTAAGATGTACGTATAACATTGCAAGTGACAATTAAAAGCATAATCAATCAATCAATCAATCAATCAATCAATCAATCACCATCAAAAAGAGGCGTGCTTGCACTGGTCTTTAGTATTAATACCAAGTCAAAGCAGAGAAAAGAGATCTTTATTTTTTCAGCAAACAATCTCAGATCTTTGTGGCTTAAAAGATTTATTTACTAATAAAAGACATGAAAATGGATTTGTTTCAAGTGCTGAACTTTTATTTATAGTTATGAGTCATGTTTTTCATACTTTAGAGTCACTGGGACATAGTAATGGATAAAACAACATTTTAAAAATGTAGTGAAAGATGTGACAACACTGTGATTTATTTTTATTTGAAAGAAACAATAGCAAACCATCTGTGCTGTGTATCAGTAATGTTGTAAAAACATTTGAATACTTCAATTAATATAATGAAAGAAAACAGAGCAGCATGTCAATGTAGAGTAACAGTGCTGATGTTAAAAAAAGGATAACAACAGTTTACCCCTCTACAATGGCATTCTGTGCTAGCATAATTTCTTTTTACCCATGTTTATGCTCATATATTGCAAACAAATCTGGATTAAAGCGCTATTAATGTATACTTTTTTTTGTTGGAAAACAATTTTTTTTCTTTTTTAATCGGCTTAAATTAGATTCTATGTCACAGCATCCTGTTAAGGGTTAAAACAAATAACCTGCAGAAATTGTGTAATTGAAAAAGGAGATCTTTCCAGTTACACAATTCTGAAGGTATAAAGCAAGAAACCTGAGACAATACACATGAATGTAGCTGTAACTGTAGCTTTTCGTCATTTAAGATCAGCTGGTCTTTGATGTTAATATACAATTGCATCACTCACTTAGTAAGCTGATGAGTTATGAATTTTCCATCATTGTGTAGGCAGGTACATTTTAACCCTGTCCAGCAAAGCAGTGGGATCCTGGAGGAAAGCTGGAAGGTTGTTCTTGCTAATGTAGGCAGCCGAGCCCACAGCAGCAGCCGACAGAAGCAGAGGCCACTTATATGATCTGCTGGGTTTGGGCTCATCGCATTGCCTGGTCTGCATAGGTTGAGCCATTCTCTCCCACTGAGTGAGGATTGCCTGGCGGGCTCCAGCCCACTTTCCTGGCCCCCTGAGACGATACTGGTACGGCGTGCAGGGACCAAAGAGCACATTCATTCCCAGCCTGGGGTCAGTCAGCAGCATCCTTGGGATGTTGGGTTGAACTCCCACTAGCTCTGCTATTTCATCCATGTAGCTGACGTAGTCCACCTGGATGGTGTGTCTCTGACTGGTGACATACCTAAAAAAGTTTGAGTTGAACATATGAAGATGCAGATCTTAAACATAGGTTTCTATAAAGCTGAGTAAATCCACTTCATTACCTTTGAGCCATGGCCTCCTGCTTACACTGAATATCTTTTAGCATGGCAGCTGATGGAGGAAGCTTTATGCAGCCTGTTTGAAAGGGGACAAAGCTGTTTACTGTAGTAAAAATAACAACTCTATAAAAATTCTAAAATCCTGAGTGATGAGAAAAAGCTGTGTTAAAGAAAAAGTAATTTTTTACCTTTGAAGACACGTGTAGCCCATCTGGCCTGCATCTCAGAGATGGGCATAACGGCTCCCAGTGGCTGCACTAGACCAATGATAGCCAGAGTCGGGCGTTCGAGCTCAGGAGGAAACACATATTTGTACAGAGATGCTTTGTTGTTAGACACAGAGACCACCTGTGAAGCCAGGAATGGAAAGGAAAACTGGTATCCTGTAGCAAACACCTGAAAGACAGCGGTCCATGTTAGTCGAAAGTCAATTTCACTGATCTCTATGAAGGTGAAGAAAAGTATGTAATTCCAGACCTACCACCAAGTCAACATCTTCCACTACACTGCCATCATCAAACTCCACACTGGAACCTTGAAATCTGCGGATGTTGGGTTTCACCTGAACTGTTCCAGAGAGGATGCGGTTGGGAAGCTCATCATTCACTGTGGGATGTTGGCTGAACAGCCTGAAATAAAAAGTCAAAAATACAAAACAAATTCAGAAAGGAGTTTTTTCATATTATTTTATTTATACAAAAAAATCTAATTGCAAACATGAATATCAGAAAATGTCAACGTTGTCAGGCACTGATTTTGACAAGGGGTTGTTGTTGTAGCCAGAAGTTTCATACTTTGAACTGGTTGTTTACACTGGACATTGCACTGTTGTTGCATAAAATAACACCAACATTGACGCCAGCACAGCCCCATCAAAATTAATAATGGTGCTTAAAATGTGTCAGAGTTGATCGTATCCTGAACAATATGTGTCACTGCTCAGGAAAAAAAAAAAAAAGAGGCAACAATGATGATATATGCAGTAATCAATACAGGAAGCAAAGTGACTGCATGCAGAAAATTCTCATCTTTTCCAGCTGCTGAAGCATCTGCAGATGCATAAGCTGGGACTTTTCTGAGAACCTGCACTGATAGATCACTGAAATGGCCAAACCACTCATCCAGCTTCACTGTGCCAGCTTTGTGGGCCAGGTTACAAAACTCAAGGGGTGCATGATACACCTAAAAAAGCAAAATATTGCAAGTAACATATCACGCTGCTTCTGGTGTGTGCCACTGTTCAGAAGGACAAAGGTGAGCACAAAAAGGCCATCATTTTTGTCTTAGAACAACTACTTGGAAAAATCTAACGTGGCAGATTATATTACATTCTATACTAGCTACAAATACAGTACCTGTGTTTTGGCTTTAGATTGTAAAGACCATGATTGAATCTTTGGTTGAGCCGACTCTCTGCCATACTACAGAAAAAATCAAAGGGAAGAATTTTCCTCAGAATGTCCAGGATTCTATTAAAAGTCAGGTCAAGGGGCACCCCATTGTCTCCAACTCTGTTCAGAACCCAGGTTCCTCTTCGAGTGCTCAGGTAAAGCTTTGAAGGAAAGAAAGAGTAGTTAGCTCTCTTGTTGGTTCTGTCTGAATTGTCTCAATTTTACTTTCTAAACTACTAATATTACTAATTACTAATATGTAAATAAAGCATTAAGAAGATGTACAAGTTAAATAATTATGCCCATTGTTTGGTTTTACATGCTTGTATTTATATTGGATTCAGCTTTAAAACTGTGAGAATCATGAAGTTTCACATGTTAAATACTAAATCAGTTCAGACACATTTTTTCTCTAATGATGCGACCAACTCATTCCAACCTGCTTGGTGACTCTACTCAGTTCCACTGCTATGTCTCCTCCAGAGTTTCCAATTCCAATCACCACGACCTTTTTATTCCTCCACTCCTCGGGAGTCTTGTAGTCTCTGCTGTGGAAATACTTCCCTGTGAAAGTGTCAATGCCTGAAGAAAATAAGACAGACTTATGGTGGGTAGACACAATGTTTCAATACTTCTGCTCTGACCTATATTTGAAGATACGTGAAAGTATCAAGGGTTGATTTAAACAATAACACAATTCCCTCTTTATCTTGCTACAACTGCAGAGTCAGTAGTTTTTCCCCCCCCTTGAGGTAACTAAGAGGTAATCGATTGTAGGCCAAGGGTTACCTGGAAAGTCATGAAGAGGCATGTTGGGGTTGCAGTGATGTCCAATACAGATCATCACAGCTTCAAAAATGTGTTTCTCCTTCTTGCCATCCTTGTTCTCCGTTTCAACAACCCACTCGCCTGAATGAGAAAAATCTGATTTCTGCTTCACCTGCAAGACTTTGGTCTGGACAACAGAAAGACAGACGCAGGGGACAGAACAAAGTTTTTTTTTTCTATGAAATTAATGTTGTAGTAATTAGGATTTAATTTAATTTATTTATTTTTTAATTATGTGATACAATTTACCATTTCAGACATCATAAAGCATTCTTACATTAAAGCGTATGTGCTTGGTGAGCTGGAAGTGGTCAGCGTACAGCCGAAAGTAGTCCATGATGAGGGAGTTGTGCATGAAGTTTGGGAAGTGTGCCGGGATGGGAAAGTCACTGAAACACATCATCTCCTTTGAGGTGTTGATGATGACAGAGTGGTAGATGCTGGCCCTGTCTGGCTCTGGATTCTCCTAAAGTTAAAAAATAAATAAATAAATAAATAATTGAGCTGAAGCACCATTACTCTTTCAATGCTCGTCAGAGGCCTGAGTACAGTTTTATTGCATTTGTAGTTTAGTTATATCTATGTTTTTACTCGTCTAATAAATATGATGCAAATATTGTACTTTGTTTTTCACACCATTTATTTTAGAGTTTACATTTCCCAATATAATCTGCTCTATTACTGATAATTATTGAAATTAAGAATATTTAATGCTAAAACTTTTGAACTAGGTATTAGGCTTCTTGAGAAAGATTACCACTTTTTCTCAAGTAAGAAATCTAAATACTTGTTTTGTCACTGAGCAAACAAGATGCCTAATTCAAAACAGTGCTTCAACCCTTGTGCCCGCACCATTTTTAGCATAATATTTATTTCGGATCAAATTCTGATTCTCAGTGCGCACCATGTGCCCCCGAAATGAAGGAAATCCACTTCATATGTATGAAAAATGATAAAACATGACCAAAAAGTAAAGTGATTCACATAGCGTCAGCCAACCTTAAACCTCCACAGACCACCAATGTCATCGCTGCTTTCGAAGCACACAGGCTCCAGCCCCTCATCCAAACAGCACTTTATGCAAGCCAGACCCGAAGACCCTCCTCCGATCACTGCCACACGACGGGTCATACTGCAGCTCTGCGAAGGAGACAGTGCAAAATATGTTTACTGTTAACAAGAAGCTGCAGCCAATGAGCTACGCAGAGCAGGAAGTTGTGCAGAAAACAAGAGTAATAACAACGTTACATTCATTCCCCCCGTTAAATCGCAGGCTCTCCAGTTATGTTTACATTACTGCCGAAAAACACTTCCTCTAATACTGAATATGTGCCACATTTAAAACTTGGCAAAAATCAAAGTGACTTAATATGTTTATTAGCTGTTCGAAACGCCACACAACGCAGACAACTCAGTAAAGAGTGCAATCGTTGCCAAACTTTAACAGACTTCACGGACAGTACAAACAGTCTCCGACAGCCGCAATCATCGGCTTTAAATCTGTTCCAGGAAGCACTCATCAGCTGCGATCGCATATGCTCGTTTCCTACCTTTGATGCCTCGAAGAAAGAAACAATGTTTATCGTGCTGCAAGCAACTCAACTGTGGGCGGAGCGAGAGCTGCTCCCCTGAATTTATGAAGTAGCATGCTGACCCTTGATTCACTGTGGCGTCAGAATAAGACCGAGGGAAAAGCAAACAGACAACGCCTCTGCATGGCAGGACTGATGTGCACAACACACCTATAAAAATAGAAAAACAATAGTTCACAAAGCGCAAGAGCACAACAGGAGATATATTCTATTACAAAAGAGGAAGAAAAAAGATAAAATAACTACAAATAAATCACATTTCAAAGGACATTCAGATTTATTTTTTATTTTGTGTTCATGAATTTTTCCTTTTGTTGTGTTTTGCACTCAATTTCCAAAGCATGTAAAATGAAAAACATCATGTTATATGCTGCATTTAACAGTCATCCGGAGATACTACATGCTGTGTTTGTCTTTAGAAGGCACGGATCCCGCTGCCAGCCAACCGGTGTGATCAGTGGTTTGTTCTGGTTATTTATTTACAGAAATCCAACCGTGTATAACGTCAGTGTGAATTTACAAGCTCACTCAAGATCTTTTTCTGCATAAAGAAGTAAGCCTCATTGTAAAACTGTCATACTAATATGTGTTTACTTCTGTAAGTCTTTGTCTTCTTTGTGTTAAAAAAGAAAAAAAGGATATGAAATGTTCTGGACTCAAATGAAACGGTTACATTTTTAGGGTTTTCTGTGGGCTAAAGTCAAGGAGCGGCACCTTTCATAAAGCCCTATACCTAAGAGGTTATACGATAGAGATATGTCTTTGTATCAGAGGAAAAGTGGGACTGACTACCCGGGGTCTTGGAATGAAAAGCTTATTGGTTTTGTTTTCAAGTTGTTAAAGTCCAACGTCCAATGTCAGACGTGACTGTTTCAAAATGACCTGGTTTAGCTTTCCACCATGAAATGCATGACCCTAAATTTCAGAAACAGCCGGACAAAGTGAAGCAGCATCAATTCCCTCTTCAAATTATGTGCCACAAGCTGAATTCTACAGTGGCAACTGAAAGTTTTTCCAAGCAGTCATTTATGTCGATACCAGTTTCAACTGAAAATTCAGCAACAAACGTCAAGCAGTATCAAGCTTTGTTATATGTTGGACCAGCTGAGAGGTAAGTAAAGGATTTTAAGGAAGCAGGGACATTTCCTGCTGATGAAACAGGATCTTCAAATACCGCAGTGACACTGCTTAAATATTTTTTTTAACTTACTTTGCTACTTCTAATGAAACACTGTCAAACAGCACTGATATGCTTGCGTATGTTTTCATGCATTATTAAATCAACCTTTAAGTGTTAAAAAACTGCAAGTCCTCAACCTGCCAATTGTCGCGTTTTAGTCTGTCTTCATTCTCTCATTTTCTCTGTTTGTTTGTATTTATGTGCGTTTGTATGCACTGGCCTTTCTGCATTGTGGGGACCAAGTTTCAGACACACACCTGGTGGCAGGAACACACCTGCTCTGATGATCTCGTTTGGGCAGCTTCATAAGGAAGGAGCAGTGGATCAGTCTTTGCTGGATTGTTGCCTTGAAAGCGGTAAATGAAGCGTTGCTCCTGCTCCTATTTTTTGGGTTAATTGTGAAGATACGTTAACTGGTCTGTCCCTGTGCACAGCATTTAGAAATTGTGAGATATCGAGTGGTGAGCTGACTCTGGTGTGACAAAGCTACTTTGTCTGCATCTAAAAGGAAACCTTGTGGAGACTGGACCTTCCAACTGCTAAGATATTTTTTTGAACGGTGTTTTTTCTGTTGACTGTGAATAAATGCACTGTATGCAGCCGTGGGTGCGAGTCCTGCCTCTAAACATGACACAAATCTTTGAGCCCTAAAAATAATAAATACTTTAAAAGAAGAAAGAAAAATCATGGACTCTTAAGCTTGACACTCTAAGCAAAAGCCGCAAGTGGCCATAAAGTAACTGTAGAAAACATGTAGACTTATGGAAATTATTTATTAGAAATTTTATTAGAAAATTTCATTACTGGCTACTGGAACGACCACAGATTGTTGGCTGAGTTATTTGCCAGAAAATAAAATTAAAAAACAAAATTTTAAGAAAGCTGCAGAAACACTTCTGTTCAGATTCTAGTGCAGAGTTAAACAAATCCAGAATGTATATTTTAAAAACTCATGTCTTTCATTGTTAAAAACAGTCTAATGCAGCCTCTTCGTTAACATTAGTACTATTATACTATTAGAAGGTCTATTGTGGTCCTCATGCCACTGTGGTCATTAGAAGTCGAACCATTCGTTCTCACTATGTGATGATGGCCTGGCTGACTTCAGCCAAGTAAACTGATTAAACTTTCATTATTTTAAGCCTGTATAGCAAAGCAGTGGGATCCTGAAGGAAAGCTGGAAGGTTGTTCCTTTTAACATAGACAGTGAAGGACAAAGCAGCAGCCGACAGAAGCAGAGGCCACTTATATGATCTGCTGGGTTTGAGCTCATCACATGGTCTGGTCTGCATAGGTTGAGTCACTCTCTCCCACTGAGTGAGGATTGCCTGGCGGGCTCCAGCCCACTTTCCTGGCCCCCTGAGACGATACTGGTACGGCGTGCAGGGACCAAAGAGCACATTCATTCCCAGCCTGGGGTCAGTCAGCAGCATCCTTGGGATGTTGGGTTGAACTCCCACTAGCTCTGCTATTTCATCCATGTAGCTGACGTAGTCCACCTGGATGGTGTGTCTCTGACTGGTGACATACCTGAAAAAGTTTGAGTTGAACATATGAAGATGCAGATCTTAAACATAGGTTTCTATAAAGCTTAGTAAATCCACTTCATTACCTTTGAGCCATGGCCTCCTGCTTACACTGAATATCTTTTAGCATGGCAGCTGATGGAGGAAGCTTTATGCAGCCTGTTTGAAAGGGGACAAAGCTGTTTACTGTAGTAAAAATAACAACTCTATAAAAATTCTAAAATCCTGAGTGATGAGAAAAAGCTGTGTTAAAGAAAAAGTAATTTTTTACCTTTGAAGACACGTGTAGCCCATCTGGCCTGCATCTCAGAGATGGGCATAATGGCTCCCAGTGGCTGCACTAGACCAATGATAGCCAGAGTCGGGCGTTCGAGCTCAGGAGGAAACACATATTTGTACAGAGATGCTTTGTTGTTAGACACAGAGACCACCTGTGAAGCCAGGAATGGAAAGGAAAACTGGTATCCTGTAGCAAACACCTGAAAGACAGCGGTCCATGTTAGTCGAAAGTCAATTTCACTGATCTCTATGAAGGTGAAGAAAAGTATGTAATTCCAGACCTACCACCAAGTCAACATCTTCCACTACACTGCCATCATCAAACTCCACACTGGAACCTTGAAATCTGCAGATGTTGGGTTTCACCTGAACTGTTCCAGAGAGGATGCGGTTGGGAAGCTCATCATTCACTGTGGGATGTTGGCTGAACACCCTGAAATAAAAAGTCAAAAATACAAAACAAATTCCGACATGAAACAATCCAGACACCAATTACATTGTAAAATGTAATGTATTAGTAGAATACTATACCTGTGCCTTGGCTTTAGGTTGTACAGAGCGTGATCAAATTTTTTGTTGAGCCGGCTCTCTCTCAGACTACAGAAAACACCAAAGGGAAGATTTTTTCTTAGGAAACCTGTCGCCCTGTTAGAAAACAAGTCAACAGGAATCCCATTGTCCCAGACTCTATTCAGAATCCATGCTCCCCTTCGAGTGCTCAGGTAAAGCTTGAATGAAGGAAACAAAAAAAATTAGCAAGTTTTGCTGTTACGTCTTCTTTAATGTCCACATCCATGTGTCACAGGTCACTGCTTGTGTAGTATTTAAACTGTTTTCAGCCTAAAACTGTGAGAATGTTGAAACGTCACGTGAAATTATTTTCATCACTAAGAATGTTAAATACTCAACCAGTTCAGAGACATTTTTTCTCTAATGATGCGACCAACTCATTCCAACCTGCTTGGTGACTCTACTCAGTTCCACTGCTATGTCTCCTCCAGAGTTTCCAATTCCAATCACCACGACCTTTTTATTCCTCCACTCCTCGGGAGTCTTGTAGTCTCTGCTGTGGAAATACTTCCCCGTGAAAGTGTCAATGCCTGAAGAAAATAAGACAGACTTATGGTGGGTAGACACAATGTTTCAATACTTCTGCTATAAAAAGACTGATCTATATTTGAAGACACGCAAAAGTTTCACTCATGCTTTGTTGAAGGTTGATTAGTTCTGCCCCTTGAGTGAACTATAAGATAAGAATAACGTTCCTTTTGATAAAGTATATAGTTGGATCAGGTGACCCAAAATCCTCCCTTAGTTATACTGCAATAGGTCTAGGATTCCACCGATGCATTTTGTGTTTCTTCATCAGTCATCTTTTTTTGCTTAGTATGTGTTAATACACCTCTCTGGATTTAATTATTAGTTATTATTAATCTCTGGCTCACTTCCACAGCATTTCTTTGTCCTGTCTTCATCCGCTTACTCCCAAACTGGCACTGAATTGAATGTTGATAGCTTGTAGTGCAAGGGTTACCTGGAAAGTCATGAAGAGGCATATTGGGGTTGCAGTGATGTCCAATACAGATCATCACAGCTTCAAAACTGTGTTTCTCCTTCTTGCCATCCTTGTTCTCTGTTTCAACAACCCACTCGCCTGAATGAGAAAAATCTGATTTCTGCTTCACCTGCAAGACTTTGGTCTGGACAACAGAAAGACAGACGCAGGGGACAGAACAAAGTTTTTTTTTTCTATGAAATTAATGTTGGAGTAATTAGGATTTAATTTAAATTATTTATTTTTTAATTATGTGATACAATTTACCATTTCAGACATCATAAAGCATTCTTACATTAAAGCGTATGTGCTTGGTGAGCTGGAAGTGGTCAGCATACAGCCGAAAGTAGTCCATGATGAGGGAGTTGTGCATGTAGTTTGGGAAGTGTGCCGAGATGGGAAAGTCACTGAAACACATCATCTCCTTTGAGGTGTTGATGATGACAGAGTGGTAGATGCTGGCCCTGTCTGGCTCTGGATTCTCCTAAAGGGGGAAATTTATTTAAAAAGATAATTGAGCTGAAGCACCATTACTCTTTCAATGCTCGTCATAGGCTTGAGCACAGTTTTATTACATTTGTAGTTCATTTATATCTATGTTATTACACATCTACTGCAAATATTGTACTTTGTTTTTCACGCCATTTATTTTAGAGTATAAATCTACCAATATAAGTCTGCTGTATTATTGATAAGACTACTTTACAGTGCATAAGGTGACATATACTTCATATAACACTTGCTGTTGGAGACTTAATTACTTCAATAATATCTACAGTATTGTGCAAAAATCTTGAGCCATCCATTTATATTTTTCTTGAAAGGAACCAGACAATTTTATAAAGTGGTCTTGAGTGCTGCTTCTCCAGGCTTTCTGGAGGTTTTTGAGATTTTCTTTAGACATCGGCTGTCTTTTCAGTCAGTTTTAGTTTGGCTCTTGTACCTGATGATTTTCAAAATGAAAATTTAAAATTGAGATGCTGAGATGTTCTGGTGTGTGAAATGTAATTTTAAAAATTTATGGCAGCAACACTACTCAAAAAAAAAGTTGTAGCGCTTTTATACCTTTCCACATTGATTAGGTTTGCCAGATGGTCCCTCACATTTTTAGTCCAGAGAATAGGCACCCATTTTTTCTAAAAAGGGTTTCAAATTTAGATTTATTTTGTACTTAGAAGTCTCCAATTTAAATAAACCTGTGGCCAATTAGTTTTAAAGTGCTCATCCAGATGTTTCTTTTTATTACCGCTTACATAATTAATCTAGTAAAAGGAAAGCACCAACCTTAAACCTCCACAGACCACCAATATCATCACTACTTTCGAAGCACACAGGCTCCAGCCCCTCATCCAAACAGCACTTGATACAGGCCAGACCTGAAGCCCCTCCACCAATCACTGCCACACGACGACTCATGCTGCAGCTCTGCGAAGGAGACATCAGATCGGTTCAAAAATGTTTACTGTTAACAAACTGCAGCCAAAGAGCTGTACGCAACAAGTAATTACCTTCGGAAGAAACAGAAAAAGCTGAAACAGACTTTTAACCTGATGTAGCAGTTTCTTCTTGACCAGGGGTAGGCAAATCCAGGCCTCGAGTGCCTGTGTCCTGCAGGTTTTTAGATTTTGTAGATATTACCCTGGCTCAACGCACCTGAATTAAATGATTAGTTCATTACCAGGCCTCTGGAGGACTTCAAGACATGCTGAGTTGGTAATTTGGCAATTTGAAAGTGCTGTGTTGGATCAAAGACACATCTAAAACCTGCAGGACACCAGCACTTGAGGCCTGGAGTTGCCTAGTCCTGCCCTAGATGATATGACGACAGTCAAGTCAAGTATTTATTTATTGTCATTGTCAAAGAACAATGAAATTGCGTTTGGGGCTTCCGTACAACCCGTTAATAAAATAATGAAGAAAAAAAAAATACCCCTTAAAACCTAAGTGTAAATATTTAACCCAGTGTGACTTCAGTGCAATGAGACAATCCTTAGCAACAACATGAGAACATGACAGGTAATGTTCATAGGACATTCAGACAAAGACCTGAGAAACATGACAAAGTGCAACAATGCAACCCGTTCAATATTATTATTATTGACAGCGTTGATCTTTATTCTGTTATCTTGTAAAAAAGCATAAGGTTCAGAAAAATTATAGTGATTACAAAATGGTTCATTTCAGGCTAGAATAGCAAAGGGAAACCTGTCAGTAGAGAAATGAAAGAGAAGGAACAGGGAGTATCAAAAAAGAAGGAGAGAAAAAATTAACAGCCAGCCCGAGTTGAAGAAAGAGTTTCTCATAAAGGAAAGGGAAAGATGGAGAAATAGAGTGAAAAAGAGAAAAATAAAGAACATCAGTGATCTGAAAGAAAGAGAAAAAAGGCAGAAGAGAAGGTTTTGGAAGAAAGCACAGAGAGACAAAAGGAGAGGAAGTACAGCAGGGTCTAAACACACAACCACAGAGTACTTTAGGAATCAAGGAGTAGTAGGTAGCTACTTGCTGGTGAACTATTAAGATGTAGAACTTGACATGTGCAAAAACAGAATTGTTATGTGTCTTGTGATATTACAAAGGTTGCTAAGGTTTAATAGTTATTTTGAAAGAAATAATATCTTGTTTGCTACTAGTGTGTCAACACCGTCAGATTTGTGTCACCACCATCAGCACCTTGTCAACTCCATAATATGGAGTTTTGGTTTATTTTTCTCTTTTGTAGAACCATATATTTTCCTCCCTCATGATCTTCCAATAAAAATACTTAATTTTTTCAATAAATGTGTAATTTGCATTCTGCTTAATATGATTGTTTCTTATAGAGATTAAATACAAGCTTCTGAAAATATGTATGACTGTAACTTTAATAATAAAAAGCCAAAACAATCTTACTTTTGAATGTAGTATAATTACTTTGAAAACATATGTGCATAAACAATAGAATAGAGAAGCTGCTAATAGTCAAAATAGCTGAAACAACTTAATTAAAAATATATATTTTTGCATTTCTTTGTGTCTGACGGTGTTGACAAAAACCTTGCACTTCTCCAGCAAAAACATAAATTATTAAAAAATGTTACACCTGGGAGATTGTACCAAAACATGGTGAGACAGCCAAAACTTTGTGTAACAATTATATGTAAATATGTTTTTGAAAAATCAAAAAAATATATTTTAGAAAATTAAAACCTGTTTCGTCCCTAATCTCAGGAATCACTGATAGCCAATAGGCTACTGCCTGCAGGAGTGGTAGCCTACATACATTACAAAGTGCTGTAAACATTACTCTTGATTCTGCTACACTTATGAACTCAAATGTTATACAAAGTTCTTACCTCTAGTACGTTGAAGAAAAAAATAATTTTTGTGTTGCCTGTAGCCTAGTAGTAGCTAGAGTGAGAGCTGTGCAAGTAGGGTGCTAATCATTGATTCCAAAGCAAGCAAGCCCTTGGATGGACTGCTGACCTATAAGGAGAGTTAATATGAGTAAACAGAATGAGACTGAAATGAACTCTGAACTCACCATCTCTGGTCCAACTACAATGACTGAGGCTAACTCTGTGGCTAAGTGCAAGGGGTACTTTGTCCACGCTAGTTTAGCATTTCTTTTACTTATTTACTGTTATTATTTACTTATTTACTGTTACTTATGCTTATGTTGGTTGTTGCTTTATTGTTGCTTTATTTCAGCAGGTGATCAAGCAGATATCCAGTGTCTTTTCTCTCTATCCCTCTTCTCCTCCATTTTTCTTTCCTCTCCTTCTGTTAACTCTCTTCCCAACTTTTCTTTCCTTCTTCTTTTTCTTTCCTGTCACCTGTCACTTTCCTGTTTCTTGGCCTTCAGACAATAATTCCAATTACTACAGTACAGGATGGGGAAAAAAAGGAATTCTTTTAATTTACATTTGTAATGTACTGTGTTTTAAGTGGGATTTCATCTGTTTGGGTGTGCGTATTCACAACCATGCTTAAGTTCTGGCTGGTTTTTGTTTTTTTAAACACGTGACTTTTGCTACACTTGCACAGCAACAGATCTGTGCAGTGATTTGTATTGGTGTGGATTGGTTTGTCTGTAAGTGGATGATTCCTTGACCTTGCGGATCAGGCTCACAGGATCAGGCTTTCGTATGTACCACCAGGGGACGAATTACTCAGTCTTCATTTTGCAGATTGGACACTTTTATCTGTACTAACAATATTTAATGATTATTCATTCCTATGGATAAAAGATTTTCTTATGGTTCCACAAGTAAGATGCACTAATGTTCAGTTTCTGGTGAACTTTAGTGCACCTTACTTTACTGTGAGGAAAATGTCGTGGCATGCTGTGTATAGCAGCTAATCACTGACATCTATTGAATAGCTCATGCTGTTGCACTTTGATTGTTCAGCGATATTAATATCAATCTTGTATGAGCTTGTATGAATTGTTTTCTGGTTGTTGCACCCACAATGGTATGCTGCTGTAGCCCCTTTGCTTTAATGTGTTTTTGTATATTCAGTGATGATCTTCTGAATACCTTAGTTATAATGTGTGGTTAACATTTTTCTCTTTTTTGGACCATTCTCTAAAAACTCTGGAGGTGACTTGCGGGGAAATCCCACAGATCAGCAGTTTCTGAAATATCGGAAATGCCACAAACAACCACATGCAAGCCACATTCAGTCAGTTCAATCAACTTTTATCTCCATTCTGATGCTCGGGTTGAACTTCAACATGTTGTCTTAGCAATGTCTGAAGGCTTAAATGCATTGAATTTTCTGTACCTAACAAACTGGCCAGTGAGTGCATAAGTTTAACTTTAGCAACTTTGTTTGAACCATACCATATAAAATTAATCATTGAAAATAATTTTCTGCTGCCAGTATTAAACAGTGACTCAAATACAAGTTTCTGTAGATAGGCATGATGCAAAAAAGCAACAGTTACCAAAAACCACACCACGAAAAACAAACACAATCAATTGTGCAGATTTAACAAATCCAGTTTTTTCATTTTTAATATTTTAATTTTAATATATATTTTTTATTTCTTATTCAGCTTGACAAGTTATGCACTGTAGTGTAAAAACAATCTCTGCCTACATCTCCTTCATTCACCCTGCAATTAACTGAAGAGATCTCTGGAATGAAGAAGCAGAGAAGTAAGAGACAAAGTGGAGCTTATTGTAGAAGATACAACACAACAGAGCAGCACCTGAGAGAAACATTATTATGCTCAGTTTAGAAGAATGTTTGATGTCTGGCTTTGGTTCTGTTACCACTCTGGTCTTAAAAGGCTGAAACACCCGGTCCCACTGAGTGAGGATAGCCTGACGGGCTCCAGCCCACTTTCCTGGTCCAGTCAGACGGTATTGGTATGGTGTGCAGGGTCCTAAAAAAAACCTGCAGTGCCAGTGTTGGGTCCTTAAAAAAGAGCCATGGTATGTTTGGCCTTACCCCCACCTCTTCAGACAGAGAGTCCATGTAAGGGATGTAGTGAACTTGCAGTGGGTTGCGTTCTGAGCATGCAAACCTAACAGAGAAGCAAATAAAGAAATAACAGATGACACTGAAAAAGCATATATTAACCAGTCTAAGCTAAGAGACTTTGTAAAACATTAATCAGAATACAAAAAATAAGGATTCTGGTGGAGATGAGCAGCCTTTTAACATATCTTAAAAATAATTTCCTTCTTCTGATCTGATACATGGTTGCCGTGTCCTTCTCAATTTCCTTCATCATGTTCTCCTCTGTGAGGAGGGCTGTTAAACCTGTCATGGAAAATTCAGAACAATTTCAAACACAGAGTTATTGCATGATGATCTTACTTTTGCACTGGAGCATATACTTTAGGTTTGCATTAATAGCTCTAGTGTTTTCTCAATTCAAAATATAAAGCATACATCGCAGAATTCCTACTGAAACCCCTTCCATGACTTTGCACAATCAAAATATTCTCCTATACGTTTTTATGTTTTACCTTTAAACACTCTTGTAGCCCAACAAGCCTGCATCTCAGCCAGAGGGTTAATAGCACCAAAGCCATGTATGAAGCCCACCACTGCCAGTGTTGGTGAGGTCAGTGCAGGAGGGAACACATGTTTGTAGAGCTGCAGCCTGTAACCACATTTAGCCTGTAGAGCTGAGGGCAGGAAAGGAAAGCTGTAGTTGTACCCTGTGGCAGACACAACCACATCCACCTGTATGACAGACAAACAACCCTGGGATTAGATGAACATGTGCATTTAAATCCCCTTTACATCATTTCAAAAATAAAACCAAATGAAAAGGGACAGTCCAAGAATTACTACTTGGATATCCTATATTTTTCACCTGAACAGAATAGTTGTTGAAGTCATAAACACCTTGTCTATGGTGCTTCCATCAACAAAGACCACACTACTGTAGACCCACAGAACTCCCCCACGTTTGGTTTCACTGCAACACGACCTGAGATGATTCGAGCCGGCAAGTCATCATTCACTACAGGAATCTGTGCAAAAAAGCTGAATGCAGTTTTACAGGAGCTATGTTAGTGACCAAGGCAGTTAGACACAAATACCTGGTGCAAACATACAGTAGTCATGGCAAGATATCAAGTCACTGTTATCTAAATAAATACATTCATACATACATAAAAAACTTTGTTTATATAAACATGCTGCACATTACACCATGTGTGTTTCAGATTCTCGCTCTTTTAACAAATATATACTTTAGTATTGCATTTACCTTTTGTTACAATTCCTTTGGAACATTTAACACATAATTTTTGAAGTTCTCGGTTATGATGATGTATTTTTAATTCAAACGTTTGACCATGCTTTTACCCATGTTTCGGTTTCAGGCCATATAGTTTGTGGTCCAGCGCTTGATTCAGCTTCTTCTCCAACATTGTGTTGGTCCATGAGGGGAAGAGCTTTCGTATCAGTGCGTCCATTCAAGAACTCCCGACAACATTTAGTGGAAGTCCCCCTGGCCCTACACGGCCAACAACCTATGCTCCACTTCTGGTACTGAGGTACACCTGCAGGTCATGTCAGCACAAGGAGGTTTCAGATTCACGAGTTATATTCCTTTAAGAATACAGTGCTTTCATATTCATAAACATCACTGTTCTTTTTGAATACAACATAGAAGTAAAGAAATGTAGCACAGCAGCTTACCTTCTCCGCAACCCTGCTGACATCCACAGCAATATCACCACCAGAGTTCCCAATCCCGATGACCACCACCCTTTTCCCCTCCAGACCCTCAGCACTGCAGTATTCCCAATTGTGGAAATATTTGGCTCGGAAACTCTCAATACCTGGAATGATTAAAAATAAATAAATACTGAATTTGTCGCTAAATATAAATATTTGTCAGTCATTTCAACCACCATTGGAAACATTAACAGACAACACAGTGTGTGACATCTGTTGTGTTGGAGCAAGAGCAGCTGCTGCATTTCTTAAATTTACCTGGGAAGTCTCTGAGTGGCAGGTGAGGCTGGGTGAAATGTCCAGTGCAAACCATCACGGCATCAAAAACACGGGTCTCCCTCTGACCCTCTCTGCTCTCCGTCTCCACCTCCCACTGACCCGTCACTTCAAAATTTGTCGTCTGCCTCACGCTGATTACAGTAGTCTGACACAAACACAAACACAGTTTTTTCTTTTTTATGAAGATCACCAACCTGGAAGCGTATGCGTGGCAGCAGGTTGAACGTCTGAGCATACAGACGCAGATACAGCAGGACCTCAGAGTGGTGCATGTTGTTAGGGAGGTCAGCAGGAGGCGGGAAGTCGCTGAAAGACATCATCTCTTTGGAGCTGTTGATGATCACTGACTTATAGATGTTGGCCCGCCCCGGCTCTGGCTTCTCCTGAAGGAGGAGAACATAAAGACAAAAAACGAAACACAATGCAACTTTGCTTCTATTTAAACTCTGACTTTAAGTATATTTCAAAACTCTGTCAGTGTCTTACAGGTCTCTTAATCCCTGGATGTGTCTTCTCTATTTTCACACGTTTCTGTGGGATAGTTGCCCACTCTCTCCAACTTTGATACCATCTCTCTCCTTCACTCCAGTGAAATTTAAATTGTTTATTTTAAACTTTGAATTGATGTATGAGCAGTGCATTAAGGAATTTACATTTTACAAAGCTACTTTAGTAATGTAGCTTTTGTTAAAACCACAAAACAGCTGAGAACAGATTCTGCACTTCACTTCAGTATCAAAATAACTGAACTGCTCTTCATTTTAACACTTGATCCATGTTAGACCAGCCAGTTAAGTACATTTTCTGGGATCTCTGCTTTAACGTTGCACAAGTCATTCTCAGCAAAGCTGCATCTCTGTGTGTGTCACTACAGAAAAAATAGCACTGCAGATCACATTGTCACATATTCCCAACAAAGGTTGTTTGAAATACATGATTCAAGAATTTAAAGCAACTAATTTTTCAACTTTTTTCAAAAGCTCTTTTTTTACATTTTTTTTTTTTTTACAATTTCTTTTCTAAATTTTGAACTTCCATTTACGTGTCTGTATTTAAAAACAGTAAACCTTGCAAGAAACGATTCAACAATTTGAATGTTAAGCTTCACTTCAATATGCTGTCATTTATATCCCCCCCAAAAACCCCATTGTTTCCCACCTTAAATCTCCAAAGACCTCCAATGTCATCACTGCTTTCAAAACATGTGGGCTCCAGACCTTCATCCAGACAGCCTTTGATGCTCGTCACTCCCGAGGGTCCTGCACCGATCACTGCCACTCTCTGAACCATGCTTGCACAGCTAGCTGATCTGTTACAGATGTTTGCAGTTTGAAAAATGGTTGAGTTTTATGTTTATAGCATGACTGTTTCACACCCATTGTTTTGGAGTTGTTAACTTGCATGTGAGTGTGCCTTTTTTTCATTACTTGAGTCAATCAAGGATAATTACATTAAATTCAGCAGCACGCAGAGAAGTGCTGAATGAGACTGAACATTTACATTTTCTTCAGTTTTCCTGCAAAAATGAATCCAATTAGTTTTACTTGTCCTTAGCAATGGTGCTGTGATTTGGTCTAATACCTAAGTGTTTGGAGCAAACAGACCTAATTTACTGTAGAGATTTTCACTTGTAAAACACAGATTAATAACATTAGTCGCAAAAAAGGGGTTCCTCCATTGATTTTCATGCTGTAACAAAAAGTTCCCCAAACGAAGTAATAGTAGTACTAGTAGGAGGTACAGGAGGAATCACATGGTTATGTGACATATGTGACAAGTATGAAAATATAACATCTGACTTCAATCCAGGCCCATAGGAAATATATTATTATTAATTTATATGTCTTAGTAATGCTCAAGTGGCCAAATAAAGCATTGTTATGAGCTCAAGTCAGTGTCTTTGAGTAACAGCAATAATTTAAATTCCAGTGGGAGGGCCTTTGTGCACGGAAGCATCAGATTCCAAGTAAATACCAGCATTAATATCGAAGTGGTTTTCTTTAGCATTAACTCTGCAAACCATAATCTACTCCTCACTGGAGCTTCAACAGACACACTGGAGTTACAATATGCCAACTCAACCTTAAGCAAGATAGATGATTGTATCTCCTTACTTGCCCTTTTGGACTTAGTTCTTTTGGATTAGCTCTAATTTAGCAGTTTTTGGGAGGTCCCAGGTTAACCATGGATGTTTTAGGGAGGTCAGCAGTTTTAACTTCTTGAGACTGTACATGAATGACAACACACACATAACACACTACAGGGCCTGGTTGCATTGTTCTCCATAAACAGAAAACGCTGGGTTTCCTGTTTAGGGCCCGTGATGGCAAGCCACACATGGCAAGCTCCACACCTCACCACTAGTTGCTTCACTTTAGTTTACTTTGCAGTCACTACACTTATTTTCAAATATACTGTTTCCTTATTAAATTAGTTTTTTTTTCCCGTTCAAACCTTCCAATATTAATATGGGGTGCACACATATCAACGCTGTAAGGTCAAAGTTCTGTTTTATGTTACATCTTTCTTTGTTTGAGCTACCTGGGGTTTTGGCTTCTCCTTCCTGGCTGGCAAAAGGGCTGGGGGATCTGAAGTACTGCTGACAGCCTCAGTGGACTAAACCACATGCTTCATTGCCTGGGGAGTGTTTGGAGTTTGTTTAACAGTTTTGTGTTAGCTGGTTATATGTCAGTCACCCCCCCCTTGTGTGTCATATGATTTAGCTAAGCTAGTATTTAAGTTCCCTCCTGTCATTTCAGGAAGTCAGTTTGTCTTATGTTTGTTTGATGTTTTGTTAGTTGTTATTTTGAGTTTAGTTTATTGAGTTGACCTCTTTTATTGGTCTGCCTGTTTAAGTTTTTGGTTTTGTTAATTATCTTTCATATTTATATCATATTCATATCTTCCATATCCTAAAAAGTTTTTAGGCTCAAGTCTGTCAAAAGAATCAATGCAAATTAAAATATTTTTTTCCAGGAGTGAGTGTTCATATCCTGAACCACGAAAGAACACAGTTTTATATAAATGAAAACATTTTTTTTCAGTATTTTAGGCAATGTCTTTATTTGCTTTTTTCACGAGTGTTAGACAAGAAGAACTGCAGGTAGAAAATGGTGCATTTGTACATTTTCACATATTTTAAATGGCACACACTGCTCATCATCAGTACCCAGAAACTAAAGGTTCATTTTTTTAGTTAACAGAAACCTAAAGGTATAATCTAAAGTAAAACTGTCAAAGCAAACAAAGATATCTGATGGTGCATCTAAATTTAGATATGCATTTGGTGACAAATCTACACCCCGTGGACCTTGTTATGAACTACAGGCTATTCGACATATTAAGGAGTCAATCAAAATACACATAATGCACTGTTATCTATCACTGAACATTTCATTAACAAAATCTTCTGCAGTTGGTTATCATTTTCTCTGACATGAGCCTTGCACATATAAACTTAATTTCCTCTTTTATTTCAGACTTCCGTCCATTTGTTTGAACCACATAGTTTTTAAGAATCACTCCAACTGCACTGTAGTGTGCATGACTTCTTTTTTCCTTTTGCATTTGCATTTGCAGGCCTCAGTGTGAAGATTATGCAGACCTTTGGAACTGGAAGGTACTTTTACAACTGTATAATATTACATAATTGCAGCACATGATTTTTACACTACGACAAGAAAAGGAGACTCCCAATTTATCTCCTCTTTCCCTGCAGGCCAGCAGGAAATGAATACACAGAAATAAAAAATAAACAGATTTTCTGTGATTCACAGACCTGTTTTCTTTCCTCTTTAATCCATGTTAAATAATTTTGTTGTTAAAATTGTTGTTATGTTAATTAAGTCTATTAATACATTACATATCAGGATTCTGTGGTAAGCTGAACCACAACTCCCTCAGAAAAACTGTGCTTTTGTTCAGCATCTCAGTAGCAGCTTCCAGGGTCATAACGATCTTGCCTTTAGAAAAAAGCACGACTATTATTACAGTTCCTGTGAATGTGAGCATCAGCGGAGAACACAAGCCAAATTTACTGGTGTTGTCTGGTATTTCTCTGGTTCTGAACGGTTGAGAAACCCGCTCCCACTGAGTGAAGATAGCTTGTCTGGCACCAGACCAATTTCCAGGCCCACTAAGACGATATTGATAAGGTGTGCAGGGACCAAAGAAGACCTTTGCCCAGAGCACAGGGTCTCTCAGAAAAAGCCTCAGGAGTTTTGGTCGAACACCTACCTGTGAATAAAAATCTGTTATGAAGGATTTGTCTATGATTAATGTTGAAAATTTTATTTATAGCTAAAGTGAACTCACTTCCCCAGCCATAAAATCCAGATATGGGATGTAATCAACCTGTAGAACAGCCTGCCGTGGACAGGGATAGCTGAGAAAGAAATATTTGCTTGTGTCATTAACAGGACTTAGTGGGAATAAGTAATCGACCAGGGCCATTTAATAACTTTCAGAAATGATGTCTACCTTTGCATGTTTCTCCTCCTCTCAGATTCAATGACATCCAGCATTTTCTCTTTGGTTGGAAGACGACTCTGACCTTAAAGATATGATGTTTCAGCTACTATTTCCCCAAACCCAGTGTAAGCTTATGTGTTTGTTTGAAGAGTTTACCTAAAAAGACCTTAACAGCCCAGCGAGCCTGCATTTCCACTGTAGGCATGAGTGGACCTTTTACTTGGAAAAGTCCCATGACGGCCAGTGTGGGAGGTTGCAGGGATGGAGGAAACGCTCTCCTAAAACATGAAAGATAAAACTTTGTGGTGGTACTTTAAGAATTTTAATATGATAGCACTGTAAAAGTTGCCTGCAGCACCAACCCCCAAAAAACGTATCATGTATGATTCAAACTTTAATCTCTAGACTTTACATTTGAGAGGATACCCATGCAAGTCAGTGATCCACTCTGTCCACCATAAACTTACTTGTACAGTGTCACCTCTTCATATGGTCCCTCTGACAGAGTTGATGGTAGGAATGGGAACTTTGCAATGTAACCTGTGCAAAATACCACGGCGTCAATGTTCTTCTCCACCGTGCCATCTTCAAATACAACTCTAGAGTCCTTGAACCCTTCCAGATTGTTCTTCATGACTATTGCCCCCTGAAGGATTCGGCCTGGGAGATCGTCATTGATCATAAGGTTTCTCTCCATAAGTCTGTGAAAGAAGTAAAGTAGTGAAGTCTCTGTTGCTACAAATGCTGTTGTCTAATTGTCAGCTCATGCCATGCTGGTACTGATGAAATTATGAGTAAAACTCGAGAAAGACTTATGTCAGACAAGAAAAAATATAGAAATAATTCAGATTAATTTTCGTCTTTATTAGGTAGGAATTACAATTGTAAGTGTCTTTCAGGTTTGAGGGGATTGTGCTGTCTTTTTTAAAGTTTCGTGAAGTTGTGACGACTATTTCAAAAGCACGTACATTACCTGTGTTTGGGTTTTAGACCATACAATATGTGGTCATATTTATTGTTCAGTGCTCTCTCTGCTGCCCAGTTGACCAAAGTCTTGGGGAGCAATTGGAAGAGGACGTTGTTGATCCGTTTGATTACTGCAATGTCGAGAGGAACGCCATTGGTGGACATCCTGCCCAGCACCCAGGCCCCTTGACGTGTACTGAGAAAGGTCTGTCGATACAAAAGCGGTATAGTCGACATTTGATCATCTCTCTCAGTCCCGTACCTCCGTGACAAACCAAACGTTTGCATTTCACCTTCTCGGCCGATCTGCTAATCTCCACAGCAATATCACCTCCAGAATTGCCAGTGCCGACCACCACCACCCTTTTTCCTGTGAAGGCATTTGCATCTTTATATTCCCAGCTGTGAAGACACCTGCCAGAAAAGGTTTCATGCCCTGGAGGAATACAGATTTTGCTACAGTCACAAGGAAAACATTTTTTCCAAGAATGTCATAATTTAAATACTATTATTCTAAGATGTCCATTTATTTACCTTGAAAGTCAGACAATGGTAATGTTGGATGGGTGTAGTGACCTGAGCACACCAGAATGGCATCAAAGATGTGCCTCTCTTCCTGTCCGTTCTTGTTTATGGTCACTACTTCCCATTGGCCGGATAGAGAGAAATCCGGCCTTTGCAAAACACTCCTCACTGTGGTCTGAGGTGTGCATGCCCACATTCACAGAAAAATATACATTAATATCAACAACACTGCTTTCATAGAATACTTGAGCTGATGAGATGCCATCTACCTGAAAGTTAATGTATCTAAGCAGGTCAAAGTGTTCAGCATAGAGCCTGAAGTACTGCAGAAGCTGTGAGTTATGCATGAAGTTGGGATAGTCAGATGGCATTGGAAAATCACTGAAGCACATCATTTCTTTGGAGGTATTGACCACCAAGGACCGGTAGATGCTGGTTCGATCTGGCTCAGGTGTCTCCTGTTGACACACATGAAAACAAGAGCAAAGCAGGTAAAAACATCTCTCTGCAACCATTCTACACTTTAATGCAGTGTTTATAATGATTGTTGTGGACAAGCTAAACCCTTTCTCCATATACAGTAATAACAGGATTCAACAACAGTAAGAACAATCATCAAACTTTGCAATGTGGTTGTGCCCCCACTTACTCTAAAATTCCACATGCCGCCAATGTCATCACTGCTTTCAAAGCAGACAGGCTCGAGCCCCTCATCCACACAGATCTTGATACAGGCCAAACCAGAACAGCCTGCTCCAACTACTGCCACACGTCGAACCATTACTGAACACTTGGGTATGGAAAGACACTGTGAGTCAGACATGTTTCATGCACAAACATGAGACTGCATGCACATTTTTATGTTTCTTCTTCTGTCTTCCATAATCAACTACCTCAAAAGTAGTAACATTGTAAGCTATGTGCACAAAAATAGGTACCGGTAAGTTTGAAAGACATGTCAGTTGTTCTCACCTTCTTCAGTTATATGCTTGTCGGTCCTGTTTAGCCGGTGTTGGGCGTTAAACGGTGTGTAAGCTCCCATGACCTGAACTCTTGTTGTGCAATCAGTTAAACAATATGCCAGAGGAGGGACTTTAACCCTTCTCTTCAAATATTCTATAAATGAGTGCTGGAATGAGTAAAAGAGGTGCTTCTTATTAGAACCCACATGATGGGAAGACTCAGTTTCTCAGATCTGTACATCTTTGCATTGTTGCATCTGGGTCATATGTGATGTAGTGTGTGTCCTTTATTGCGGTTTTTATCCAAATCTTTTGTAATAGTGTGACATCTTTCAATTTGAGGATCTTTGAAGATCCTTCTGTAGGCTTGATTTACATATTATAGGAAGTAAGATTCAGGAGTCTAGTTTGTTGTACTTAGGAATCAGGTATCACTGGGGTTTGTACCACAAAGAAGGTTTGTACTTTAGTCACTAAGACTGAAGTGGAGATGCTATCTTAATAAAGTCTATTCTAATACCAGACTAAAAGGAAAGCTGGCCAAAAAGCAAACTGTATAAGTTACCGGACTTATTCAGTATTCAGTAATTCATGGGAGAATCAGATAATAATTGGATAATAATTGTTGTGTTAGTCATTCTTAGTAATTGTTTAGATTTGTGTATGGCCCCCTTTCAAAATAAGCTTCAACCACAACATGACTGGATGAAGAGTGACTGGAAAGCAGACATTAATGATTAACTAATTCCAGTATACAGTGTATTACAGAAGTCCACTCTAGACATAACAAAAGAATGCATATTCATTTCCATAATCATTGCCAGATGTGCTTCTTTTTTTAAAGATTTTAATCTTGAGATTCACCTGAGCTGGGACAAACTGCTCTTGACCACAGCGCTGATTTGCTTTTCACATTTTAAATTTGTGTGAAAGATTACACCAAGATTTTTAACCGGTGCTTTAATAAAACGAGTTAAAGTGCAGGTAATCTTTTAACTCTCATTTAATAGTGGAGGACCAAACAATATGGCCTGTGTTTTGGAAAACAACCAGGACATAAAATGACAAGTAAGAATTTATTTATATTTGTTACTGATCCTGTAAAGACAGGAAAGACAAAGACTCTAGATCTTCTTGCTATCTTGCTAATGGTATTGTTATTTCCTGGAGAATTAATGGGGCACTCAGTGATTCAGAAGAAGGACAGAGAAGTTCACAGCATGCTTTGGGTGTTTCTCTGAACTAATGTTAGTTTGGCTGAATTCCCTGTAATTTATTTCTTATTTCATTAAAACATTGTTGATGATGTTGCCACCCTCTTGCCCCTAAACATTCCTTTTAAGGACACCAAAAACATCAGCCTGTTGAATTATCTGATGATATAATCCAAAGGCAGTGTTGGGAAGGTTACTTTTAAAATGTATTCCACTACAGATTCCGTTACGTTACTCAATGAGAGTAACGTATTCTGAATACTTTGGATTACTTAATATATTATCATGCTTTTTACAACTGCATGAATGTACTGTTGCTGTGTGATTTATTACTATTACTGAAGGTCCGCGGCTCCGAACTGTAGTAAAGGGACCTCTGCAGCACATGTCCAGCAAAATCGCTGGACATGTGCTGCAGTGATTGTGAAGTGGAGACTGCAGCTGCTAAGAGTGCACTACTGCTGAACCTTTGGATGGCCGACAAAATGGATCTTCCGATGTTTTCAGCTAAATTGCCGGACGTGCTTTCTCGTGGTCTGTGCCGGGTTATGGCTGAATTCCAGTGGAATGAAGGTCCCGCCATAATAGTCGTTCCAGCCATGTGTTCCAGCCCTAAACCTAACCTTAACCATAACCTCATTCCTTTCCTTAACTAGCAGTTAAATTACGTAAAATAGTGTTTTCCAAAGCGATTTTTAGAAAATGATCGAACATGTGTAGATTGAGGCCAAACGGTTCTCATGTGCTCTCCTGTTTTCGATGCCATCATTTAGGAACGTGTTGTGTACCCGAAAGCATAAAATGTTGACAATTTGTCACCTAGCGAAAATTATTACGCTTAGGGAGTGAGACCGTGTCTGACCACTACCGGCACACTTTTGCACCGGAGGTTTTCGGAAAGCTTTTATTTTGGTATTTCCGCTGATCCGTGCAATAAATTTGCATGTTAGCCTAAACATTTAGATTTAACATTTAGATTTAGATTTAAATATAATATTTAGATTTAGCATTTAGATTTAAATATAATATATAGAATTAAAATTTAGATTTAGATTTAAATATAATATTTAGATTTAACATTTAACATTTAGATATAAATATAATATTTAGATTTAACATTTAGATTGAATATTTAACATTTAAAATTCTGTTTTAAATATGAAAAGTTACAAATATTTTACTAAATGTTGTAAAAAAGGACTTGTTTTGAGCTAAATGTGGAAAAATGTTGCCGTTAATTTCAGCATGTTTCACTTTACAAACGGTGCCCCATACCATTAGGCTACATTTTTTAAGCCTATTAGCTTAGCACAACAACAACAACAACAACAACAACAAAAGTGCTCGCAGAGAGAGCGCGTCACCATGGCAACCGTAACGCTGCTGCCTGGAACAACAGAACATAGCTGTCAAACAAAACCCAAACAGGCAAAAAAAACCCCAAAAAACCCAAACCGGCCTGACCCGCCACAATATGAAACAGGAAAATAATAAAGTAATCCATTTATTTCAACAAAGTAACTGTATTCTAAATACCACCTTTTTAAACGGTAACTATAACGGAATACAGTTACTCATACTTTTTATTTTAAATACGTAACGGCGGTACATGTATTCTGTTACTCCCCAACACTGTCCAAAGGTGTAAACAGTTGAAACAATTACAAAAACCATAATCACTTACAGAGTTATTAACAAAATCATCATCCTTGTAAAACTATACCCAGATTACAGTTTGATATTGCACCTGCAGATGTTTGTGTTTGTCCCTGCAACAGTCATGACTGCGCTGTAGAACAACGCCCCCAGTGGGCAGAATGTAAAAGACATGTCTTCGTATCAATGAAGATATGTCTTTCTGATTCTGACAGTGTAATAAATAAACTTATCATTGGTCTTTTATTTTTTTTTAACTACTTTCTCTAGCAGAAAACAACATTCATGGACAGGGACTTCTAAAATATTTTCCAAACTATATCTTTTAGATAACTAACAGAAAATGTAATAAAGGTCATCAATATTAGTTAAATATTAGTTAAAAGTATTTTTGCCTTCTCTCAGTCAAACAGCTCTGAGGTAGTTTAATGACAAAATTACAATGATTTGACCACATCTTTTATATGGTAAATGGTAAGTATTTGTATAGCGCTTTACTAGTCCCTAGGGACCCCAAAGCGCTTTACAAATCCAGTCATCCACCCATTCACACACTGGTGATGGCAAGCTACATTGTAGCCACAGCCACCCTGGGGCACACTGACAGAGGCGAGGCTGCCGGACACTGGCACCGCCAGGCCCTCTGACCACCACCAGTAGGCAACGGGTGAAGTGTCTTGCCCAAGGACACAGCGACTGTCCAAGCCGGGGCTCAAACCGGCAGCCTCCCAATTACAAGGCGAACTCCCAACTCTTGAGCTACGCCCATCGCGATATTTGTATAGCGCCTTACTAGTCCCTATTGACCCCAAAGCGCTTTACACATCCAGTCATCCACCCATTCACACACACATTCACACACTGGTGATGGCAAGCTACATTGTAGCCACAGCCACCCTGGGACGCACTGACAGAAGTTTATCTTATTTCATTGTCTCACATACACCAAGTGTGTCGATGACCCCTTGACCTTGTATTTGATAAGAAGTTAAGTGAACAGATTCACAGAGACTGATATTGTTAAACCTCATACAACAGGCCAAGAGACATCAAAAACAGAACGTATAAATTAATAAATAAAACAAACAATTCGGAGCACATACTGAATATTTATAAATTATTCAGTACAGCTTTTAAAGTCTTTAATAATGTAATATACTGCTGACAGAAAACATGATAATCTGCTGTAATATCTTACAGTGTATAACCTCTTAGCATATCAAAGAAATAAGTAATCATAGGATCCTAATTATATGTTACCCTAGAAATGGTTACAGTACTTAAATGAGTCAGTATATGACATTAACAGATCTTCTTATAATGGTATTTTATGCAACATGTCAAACCCAAGTCAAGCCTCTGTCATTGTTTTCAGTGTGGTGTTACTAACTATGGGAATTAGTGACTGGTATTGTCTCTTAATAGCTTCACTGTTATTTCTCAAATTATTTTGAAACCCTAAGTATCAAAGGAGGTGCAAGATGAGATACTGGTGCTGGGTTTCTCATTCAATCAGACTGATTGTGGACGCAGCTTGGACACGAGGGTGGAGATGGTGGTTGGGTTGCGGTGGATGTAGTAGATTGCAGCTCCTCCAGCCATGAATGTCAAGCTAAGCTTGATCAGGAAACCTGTCGTTGAACTCTGTTGTGCATTCAGCTGGAGGAGACATATGAAAAGATTATAAGAATGCATCTTTGATTGGCTGACCGGTGCATACAGCAAAACTCAGAGTATGCAAAATAAACGCTTTTTTCAGACCTGTCTAGTTTTTAGAGGTTGGTACATGCGGTCATACTGAGTGAAGATTGCCTTGCGTGCCCCCTCCCATTTTCCTGGTCCCATCAACCGGTACTGGTAGGCTGTAACAGGCCCCCACAGAACTTTCTTAAATAGAGGGAAGTCTGTGAGGAAGAGCCAGAGGAGATTTGGTTGCACTCCAATGTCCTTTGCTAAGTCGTCCATGTGCTCAACAAAGTCCACCTGCAGAGGTGTTAACTTTGACACAACATAGCTGTAAAGAGGATAAGTCAAAAAACAAATAAGTTAACCAATAGAATATTAGACCCACACACCTAGTTTTAAACAAGGAAGGGTTGAAAGGTTTAAATGATTTCTTCACTTTTTTGGTAAATGATTTGCAAAAAATATTCTTATTATTACTAAATTAAAGAGGGGAAAATTAGTTTTTAAATACTTTTTTGCAATCTTCTTGGTGTCATTCTCAACAGCTTTGATCATGGCCTGGTTTGAGGGCAGTTTCTTATGTCCTGAAGAGCAAAAGAGAGAAAGCAAGAGTAAAGATAGTGACTGTGTTGATATGTAGATGTTGATGTAATGATAAGGTTTACCAGCAGGGGGCACTGTATTTAAGAAAGCTCATGAATGCCTCCAGGGGGAGCACATAAAAGAAGACTAGTCTGTGGCGTGGCATAAGGATGTTAATAAAATGTTTTGGAGCGGTAGCTCGCAAAGCATAAGTGGATGCTGTGTTATTTTTAACAAGCCCTATGAAGACAAGAAATAGTACCAGGAGTAAAAGCGAGAGTGTGGAAGCGATAGCAGTTCAAAGTTCTGTTTGAGATGGAAATTTGAAGCCACCGGAAGCATTGTCATTTTGGTGTAAAGGAAATAACATTTTTGGGAGACAAATTCTCTGCTGGAGGTCTTGAGCCAGATGAAAGAAAAATAAAAGCCATTGCAACCATACCACACCCAACAGATAAGAGAGGTGTGCTCAGAGTGATGGGAATGATCAACTTTGTTGGAAAATTCATACCTAACTTGTCAGTGAGAACATCAGCACTAAGGGAGTTACTTCGTGATTCCATGGAATTTAAATGGACAGCGAGGCATGAACAAGAATGGAATGATTTAAAGACCACACTGACAACGCGCCCAGTGCTTGCATATTATGATCCAACTAAGAGTCTGAAAATCTCAACAGATGCCTCAAAGAATGGGCTTGGAGCTGTTTTACCTCAAGCTGAAGAGGGGAGCTGGAAACCAATTGTTTATGCTTCTAGATCCATGACTAAGGCTGAAACCAAATATGCTCAGATTGAGAAAGAATGTCTTGGGCTGGCATATGGACTTGATATTTTTCACTGTTATGTTTATGGTCTTTCTACCTTTACAGTTGAGACAGATCATTGTCCTCTTGTGTCAGTCATTAAGAAAAATCTGAATGAGATGTCGCCGAGGATTCAGCGTCTCATGATGAAACTGCAGAGGTATAGTTTTGACTTGATATACACACCAGGCAAGTATTTAGCTTTAGCAGATGCACTGTCACGAGCATCACAGGTGTGTCAAGCAAGCTCCACTGAGAAAGAAGTAGATGATCATGTTAATATGATAGTGGAGTCTCTGCCAGTGTCTGACGCAAAGATAAAACAAGTATGTGAGGAGACAGCTGCAGACAGGGAGCTGCAAACAGTGATGGAAAATATCCAAGGAGACTGACCCAAAGAGTCCTGTTCAAAGTATTATCATGTTAGATCAGAACTTAGCGTGGTAAATGGACTGCTGTTGAGAGGCAATAGGATCGTGATACCACATACCGGTAGTCTGAGACAGGTGGTACTTCAAAGAATACGTGAGGGACACCTGGGAATAGAAAAGTGTAAAAGGAGGGCTAGAGATGCTGTGTACTGGCCTGGTATTAATAAAGACATTGAGAACATGATCGGAAAGTGTGAAACATGTAAGAAGTTTCAGAGCAGACAGGCAAGGGAACCCATGATGATTCCTGAACGTCCTACAGCACCGTGGAGGAAAGTAGGAACAGATTTATTTCATTTTAATGGGAAAGACTATCTGTTGGTTATAGATTATTACTCTAACTTTCCTGAGATTGCTCTACTTACAAGTACTACTGCTAATAATGTGATCACACATGTGAAGTCCATCTTTGCCAGGCATGGAATACCAGAAACTGTCATTTGTGACAATGGTCCTTGCTATAATTGCAAAGAATGGCAGAATTTCGCAAGAGAATATGGCTTTAAACATGTCACATCAAGTCCTCAACATCCACAGGCTGAAAAAGGAGTGCATATCATCAAGCAGCTTCTGAAGAAGGCTACAGACAGTCAATCAGATCCTTATTTAGCTCTGCTGAGCTACAGGGCTGCTCCTCTTGACTGTGGTTTATCCCCTGCAGAACTGCTGACGAGTCGTAAGCTACACACAACTTTGCCCTGCTATGCAGAGAGCAAGCAGAGTGAAGAAATTATAAAAAGCAAGAGCATCTGAAATGGAAACAAAAACAGCAATATGACAAGGGAACAAGAGCACTTGGATTGCTTGCAAAGGATGATGTAGTGAGAATCCAAGATCAGAATGCATGGAACAGGAAAGCCATTGTTCTTCAGGAAGCAGGTCCAAGATCATATGTAAGAACGTAAGAACTGAAGAAGATCATGTGCTCAGAAGGAACCATCGCAACTTACTGAAGACTAAAGAGACATTTCAGGAGGAACAATGTGGTGAGGAAGATGAAAATGCTTATGTGTCACATGCAGAGACGGTGTCTGATTTGAAACTACTAGATGGCCATGAGACTGTGAAGAAAAGTGAAGTTGTTTCAGAACCTGTATTGAGGAGGTCATGAATGCCTCCAGGGAGAGCGCATAAAAGAAGACTGGTCTGTGGTGTGGTATAAGGATGTTAATAAAATGTTTGGAGCGGTAGCTCGCAATCATAAGTGGATGCTGTGTTATTTTTAACAAGCGCTACGAAGACAACACAGTGACCAGCGACAATCATTAGTAAAATGCAATGTATTTGATATTTAACTGTAAAAGATTTTATTTCACCTCAGTTTTTAAATTTTCTTTTATTGGAAATTCCTCACCTTTGAAGACACGAGTGACAAAACGGGCCTGCATTTCAGCTTGAGGCATGATGGCTCCGTCAGAATGGATAAAACCCACAATAGCTAGGGTAGGCTGCTCTAGGATTGGAGGAAAAACATGTTTGTACAGTCCAATACGGTGCCCAGACTTGTATATGGCATTTTTTGGCAAGTAGGGGAAATCGTAGTTATATCCTGTGGCAAACACAATCAGGTCCACCTGTAATAAAGAGGACAAGAAAGAAGAGCTGAAATTGTTTTTAATGACATTAAGAACTGGAATATTTAAAGCACATCAGATAATTTGGTTCTCTGACATTTTCTGCAGTACTGCCATCATCAAACACCACAGTGGAACCACGGATCTCTTTTATGTTTGGTTTGACGATGACCGACCCAGACAAAATCCGGAAGGGCAGATCGTCATTGATCACTGGGATCTGGCTGAAGAGCCTGATGAGGTGAGGGCAGCAGAGGAAAGACAGACATGTAAAATTCATATATAATAATATATTCTGATAACTACGTGGTAAACTACATGGTAAATGCCCTGCATTTATATAGCGCTTTACTAGTCCCTAAGGACCCCAAAGCGCTTTACACATCCAGTCATTCACCCATTCATACACACATTCACCCACTGGTGATGGCAAGCTACATTGTAGCTACAGCCACCCTGGGGCGCACTGACAGAGGCGAGGCTGCCGGACACTGGCGCCACCGGGCCCTCTGACCACCACCAGTAGGCAACGGGTGAAGTATCTTGCCCAAGGACACAACGACCGAGACTGTCCAAGCCGGGTCTCGAACCGGCAGCCTTCCGATTACGAGGCAAACTCCCAACTCTTGAGCCACGATTGCCCACATGCCCAATAGACAAATTATGATTTAAATAGTGTTCACTTCATAGCAGATACACAGTCTATGGACAATTTTGGTATGGTGAACAGTTTAGCAAACAAGATGAGACAATCAGCTGATATGTGATAGATTGCATTCAGCGAAACCGTGGCGTTAGGGAAGAATTTACATATCCCACCTGTGTTTGGGTTTGAGGCCATACATGGCGTGATCATACATGGAGTTGAGCTTTTTCTCACCAAGCCAGTTGAGAAATCTCATTGGCAACAGCCTGAACATGATATGGACAAAGCGTGTGTTGAACCTGTCCACTGGAAGACCATTGTCAGAAACCTGACGAATGACCCAAGCACCACTACGAGTGCTCAGATACATCTGTAAGACAAGACACAGAAAGAAAGAAGTAACACTAACGTGAAATTGTCTTATCTCACGGGATGAAGGGCATCCTTGTGCTCTTTATTTTAGGAGGTAAAGCTTGAGGAATGAGGATGCAAAAGGCGCATCAAACCAGATTGGCACACTATCAGACAAAAAAAAGGGACACTAAAATGTTAGGAAGAAAGCTGAGCACTTAGAGAGCACTACCAACCTGCTCTGCAACTCTGCTGCCCTCCACCGCGATGTCACCTCCTGAGTTGCCGATGCCGATGACCACAACTCTCTTCCCATGCATGTCTTCAGGCCCCTTGTAGTCCCAGCTATGGGAGTATTTTCCTTCAAATGTCTCAATTCCTTTCAGACAACAGAGTGGAATTTTTATACAGTCATGTTTTAACATTTATCATGTGGTGGTACAGATATTCACTCACCTGGGAAGTCTTTGAGTGGCAGGTTAGGATAGTTGAAGTGACCAGTGCAGCAGATAATGGCATCAAAAATGTGGTTCTCCTCGTATCCATCTCTAGTCTCAGTCACCACATCCCACTGACCAGTGCGAGAAAAGTCCGGTCTCTGTTTCACACTCTTGACTTTGGTCTAAGATACAATAAATATAATAGCAGGTCAGTTTATACATATAAATATTAATATAGGGTATAATAAAATTGATCGCTCTTCTTTCTATCTTGCTACCTGGAAGCGAATGTATTGCAGTAGTTTAAAGTGGTCTGCATACATTCTGAAGTAGTTCAAGATTTTAGAGTGGTGCATGTAGTTGGGGTAGTCTGCAGGGATTGGGTAGTCACTGTAGCACATCATCTCCTTCCACACATTGATAGTAAGGGAACGATAGATACTAGCTCTGTTTGGTTCTGACACTTCCTGCAGAGAAGACGTTCCAGACAACAGATGTTAAGAAATAATAGTTTAAAATTGTACATTAAATTTTATATGAAAAATAGTCACAGTCAGTAGTGAATCTTTCTCTAGACTAAAGTCTTGCCTTGAATTTCCACAGTCCGCCCATGTCATCACTGCTTTCAAAGCAGGTTGGCTCCATGCCCTCATCCAGACAAGCCTTTACGCTGGTCAGACCACAGGGTCCTGCCCCGATCACTGCTACTTTGTGAACCATGATGGATCTGCAACAGGAGAAAAATATTTATCAAAGGAGAAAAAAGGGAAAATTAAAGTTAAACAAGACACCGTATAGTACGATATCGTACAGGAAGAGACAAAGTTGCAGTGAAACTCAATACCGAAAGCTTTTGTAAAGAAAAAGGGAAACCTTATTGGTTGTTTCCATTGCAACATGTATTGCATTGCTTATACAGTTGCACATTTACTTGCCGTAATATTCATGTAACTCTACACATCTAAAATTTTACGAAAGTCAGATAACTCCTGTTACAGATAGATTACACAGATAATGAAGCCGTACGTCTTAGAGCATATCTTACAGTCTGTAACCGATTGCATTTAAAAGTCATATTACCATAAACACGAGCCCTGTGTCAGCCTTACCTCTTCTGTATAGAGCGAGATGAAATGAGTGATCCTGTCCTCCAGTTTAAATACTCAGTCAGATTTTAACAAACACGCAAACATGAAAGGCGGATGATTGATCAGCTCAAAAGTCCCAAAACAAGTCAATAAGTTAAGAAATACTCTTAAGAAGATCGTTTCTGCATTGCTTTTATGACGCTATTTAGAACCATTAAGAATGTAAAGAAGAATGCAAAACTGTGTGCCGTGTAAATGGAATACCTTGATTAAAATATAACTTAAAATATAGGTCCTGAAAACGAGGGGGATAAATGTCAGGAAAGATATTACGAGAGAGTTCTTCTTGATCAATAAGTTCAATAAGTGTCTTTAAAAAATAGTTTGAAAAGCAAAAACAGTAGTTTGACCTTACCTGCTCTTTGTACACTTAAAATATATCTTACATGAAAATAACACTTACGTAAAAGTTCAGGCAAGAATCAATCTGAATATTGATCTAATTTGCACAGGCAGTCTATAAACCACATAAAATGTCTTTTCATCATGTTTGTTTTCATGTTGAAGAAAGGCGAAAATCTAAACATATGAAGAGTGAGACACAGGCACTCCAAACACTCTACGTGACCAGGGGCTTCTGCACATTTTTATAAAGTATTTGCTTTGAAACACAAATGTCAGCATTTCCTTATCAGACCAATCGATTTTTGTGTTTGGAGGCATTGATAGGTTTGACTCAGTATCTATGCTTTGGCTTCTCTCTTTCTTTTGTAAGTAAACATGCTGCAGATTCGAACCCTTGAGAAGCAGATTACCAACCTTATGTTCTTTTTTATCTTTAGCTCTCTGAAATTTGGCAAACAGACTTTGCAGTATTCAAATGCCCCCAATGTTTCAGTCCTTGGCTATTTTGTGGTGTTTGAGTTTTGAGTGTTTTTTCCCTAGTATCTGTAGTTTTGATTCTTTTTTATTGGACATCTGGATTCCTGTTTTGATTCATCTAGTTTTTCCAGCAGTTTTGTGTTATTTCTTTTGATATAATTGAATCTGTTTCTGTTTTCCTTGATGGATATTTAAGTGATGAGTCTGATTTTAAGATTGTGTGTTCTGGTTTATGTCTTGATTTTTATTGTTTGCAGTGATTTCAGCTCCCTCTTGTCTTTCTGTTAATGCCTGATTACCTGCCTCTATGTCCAGTGAAAGTCTAGTCTCCATGTTTTGGTTAGTTCCTGAGTATCTTGCATTACTTTTACTTGCTCCTTTGGAATTATTTGGATTATTCTCACTTGTGTCTCATTCATGTATAAATCATCTACCCCTGCAAATGATACAACCATCTCAGCCTCCACCATTGGCCACATGACCAGTCTCCACAAGGAATTTATCTATGTTGCCAAACTCCTGTCTGGCTTGGCACTCTCCACAGGTCCCATTTGTCTTACCCTATCCTAAATCCTTGGGACCTGCCCGCTTGAGATCTCTGTTTTCTGTGTTCCCACGCTCGCACACAGTTTCCAGATATAATTAATTTTCTTCTTTTTTTCTTCCTTTTTCCTCCCAAACTAAATCCAGCTTCTGCTTGTTTTGTCAGTTAGCTTCCAGTTCAAATCATTTTAATTTTATTTCATTTATATAAAGCCAGCTAACAACAGTTGCCTCATTTCTGGCGAGAACTCACTTCTTTCTGTATTCTTTGCCAAGAAAGGCAGAAGGCTTCTTTCAGATTCCTACCCCCATGACACTCTTGACCCACCCTCTGTGGAATCTGAGAGTAAAAAGCTTGGGTCTCATGTTACACCCCTGAATGATCCCAAATGTAACAAGCGGGTGTTTCCTCACTGAAAACTTTTACTCAAATGATATATCTCAAATATAGAATTAACTAGATTAATGGGTTTACACTCGTACATTACAGCTCTATCACAGGCTGTATTTAACCCATTGCTGGGAGTTTGCTCACACATTGCAAAACTTTCTAACTAATATACATATTCTTTTCATACTTGGAATAGTATTAACATGCACCTTTTTTTCCCTCCATAACTCATTTTAGTAACACTCAACACTGTAAGCATACCTGCAAGGGAGAAATAACCACAAAAGTGACAAGCTGGTGCTTCCTCACTGAGAACTTTTACTCGAATGAGGATTTCCCCCAGCTAAATGGGTGGAGACAAAAGCAATCAATCTCAAGTGACCCGATTCAGACCACTTCGTAGATCACAGATAACACTTAATATTTAACAGTAAGGGAGGAAATAAACAAAGTTTACTTTAAAAATAATTCTCAAACGTATCTTATAAAACATGTCCTATACCTGTGTAACCTCCTTAGATAAATCACAGAATATTAATACTGTTTTTATTAAAAAATGTGTTAAAATTTGTTGTTATTTTATCTTCTTGCACGCTTCCCAACAAAATAGATGCTGTCTCGACATTAAACAATTGCAAAATCTTCTCACAAATGTTTCTACTTTCTCTCGCTCTCTTTTTTTTTACTAGTCTCTCATGAAATTGACACTGAAGCTCTTGTTCTGCCAGCTTGCACACGAACAAAGGTCAGGGGTCACAGTTTAAAGACACAGACCACAATCCATAATTGGTAACAGAGTACCACATAAACAGTCTATGGGTATTCTTTGGAAAGTCCACGAGTTATTAAGAGCAATTAACTATGCAGACAGCATTTTCAGTGCCCATGGCAATGGTGTTTGTGAACAGTCTATGAATTATTCATGGCAACAGTCTGCACACAGACTTGCATGAGTCCATACATGAAGGAGGGCTGAAAGTATGGCTGCAGGGGTGGCAGCCATGGGACGAGAAATGGAGCGTGACACACAGGTAACAACACGGATACTGGCTGGACACTGTAAAAGGAAGGAATGCTGCCCTTATCATAGGTCATGCATCTTGCTGGGTGCCTCTCTCGCTCTCTGTGGCAGGTGTCTTTTCAGGTTCAGCCACTGCATTTGAGGATAGGGATGCATGCGGTAGGTTCCCATCAGGCAAGTTTTAAGCATGTAAGTTTATGTCCAGATTTTCACTAGGCTCACTGAACTCGAAAACTACGAAAACTGGCTTTTCAAATTTTCCTCCTGCTGGTGTGCAGTTATGTACAATATCCATCTCTGATTGACCAAGAAGGCCGTTTCTTTCCATTGACAGGGTGGAAGCTTGGAGTGGTTATTAATGTAGCTCATACTCATCTCCACTGTCTTCCTCAGATTCCTGAATTTGCGTTTCAGGCCGGTGCCTCCTTTCCTGTTTTCTTTGGTCCCTTCTGGGGGGCTCCAGTTGTGTCAACAGGCGATTGATCACAGGGCATTAAGAAGTTTCTGTGCAGGCCTTTGGAGCGTCCTTTTCCCCTTTCTGGTTTCACTTCATAGATTGGCAGGTCAGAACCCACTGGGCTCACTACTATGTGAACTATGTTCTCCCAGGAACAGATTGGCTGGTCTTCCCCTGGGTGTCAGATTCTTAATCAAGACATGTTCACCGGGTTGCAGCACTGAACTTCTTTTGTGTTATAGTACTTCTTACTCCTTTCAGCAGCCTTTTGAGCATTTTGTTTGGCAATGCCATAGACTTCCTCTATACCTTCCTTCCATTTCTCTACATACTCATGTTGATCATTGAACGCTGACTTAGAGTGCAGCCCAAAAACATATCAACTGGAAGTCTGGGTGATCTCCCATGGAGAATATAGAATGGTAAATAACAGGTCACATCACAATTGTTTATAGTTGTAGTCATACACCAGCTTGTTTAGGGGCTCCTTCCAGTTTGATTTCTGTGTGAGTCAGTGTCTTAAGCTTTTGCACCAGTGTCCCGTTCATCCTTTCCACCTGACCATTCCCCATTGGCTGATAGAATGTTGTCTGAGACCCAGCCACTCCACTTAATTTCTTTAACTGGCCAAACAGCTGATTTCATTATAACCCCTTTTCAGTCCATTTTAAATCTGATAAGCAAGGTGGGAAAATGTCAATGTATCTTTCTGGCCTGGTTCATCGAACTGACCTGAGATTTTCAAATCTTTGTGCCAGGATTGGCTAAGCTGCTGTGGCTGGGCAGTCACGGAGGGCTGTGTGCTAACTTGTAGACAAGCAAAGACTGTGAGTGGTTCTGAGGCTTATAAGCACCATTGACAGGGATAAATGGTTCCACTTCCGTTTCTTTAGATTCCATTATAGTTCTCTGCTCCTCTACTTCCCTATGAGTCCCTACTCTTTCCACATTTTCCCCATTTTGAATTCCACCGCCAGACTGCATGTGCTGGACATCTGAGGAATAATCCAAGAGGTGCTTCCAAAACTGATTTTAGGTTTCCCCACAGGCTGAATCTCCCTTCCTTTTTTTCTCTGCTCATGCTCTACTTACCAGATTCAAATTGAATACATTTATTAGAATTAATATTTGGACTGAAATAAAAAATTGCATTCCCCTACTGATAATACTTTATTATTACATGAATATAGCACAAGGTTCAATTAGCTTTAAACAAAAATATCTGGTGGAACTTCCTCCAAAGAGCTACTTTTTACTTTCTTACTCTGAGTACATTTCATAACCTGTACTTTTTCACTTGAGTAAAGAATTTGAATTTGTTTTTGAACTTTTACTAGAGTACTTTACAACACTAGTATCTGCGCTTCTGCTTAAGCACAGAATGTCTGTACTTTTTTCACCCTCACTTAGGGCTATGAGCTCTGGGTAATGACCAAAAGAGGAGACCAGGAAATGCTGGAGAAATTTTATATCCCAGCTGGCCGGGGAATATCTCGGTATCCCCGTGGGGAAACTGGAGGAAGTGGCTTCTCTACTTAGACTCCTGCCCCTGCAACCCTAATCTCTATAAGCAGCAGAAAATGAATGGGTAGATGGCCTGGGGGAAAAAAAGAAGCCTCCTGTGAAAGTTAGGGTAGCTAAAAAGCAATATAAAAATGTAAATAGCCTAACACATCTAAAAATATCTCATTCCACCTCAGACACCATCGACTTAAATAATAGCTTACCTACAAAACCTACAAGCCAATTGAGCCACAGAAACATTTAACTAGATAGACTTTGATCTAAATTCCCTCAGCTTTTCCATGTTTTTGGATACACCATCAGGTTAGGAAGCATATATATATATATATATATATATATATATATATATATATATATATATATATATATATATATATATATAGATATATATATCAATAGTCATTTCTCCATCACCTAATATTGGTTCATTCTACTTATACAGTAAAATTATCTGTTGAAATAATCACACTTTTTCAGACTGATATATCTAACATGCAGCAACTCACTACTGCAATGTTTTGCCAAAAAGACAAGAAGTGAATCCCCCTTGATTGTTTCCATGCTTTAAGAAGTGCACAGTGTTAGCTGTTTACATTTGTCACATGCTGCACTATGACATGTAAATATGGTGGTCATGAGACACTGCTATATAATGTTTTATTTAGAAATACAATAGTTTTGCCACTAGTTAAGTGTGAGCATACTGCTATTGAGTGGAAAATGGGGGTTAGCTCCAAGTGGAATACAAATAAATCATTATTTAGTTTAAAAAAAACAAACTTCATGTGTCATTTAGGTGCTTTACAGTACAAATAGCAGAACAAACTGTTCCCAGCATTTTGCTGATTACACAGTAAGCACTAATGGGTTTAGCTTCATTTATATTTCTGGATTCCCAGGATACTGCACAGCACAGCAACCCTTAGTCCCCACTTCTGTCATAAAACTTTGTCAGTTCCTAGAACTTGCATGAAGGCCAAAGGTGATTTTGCTGTAATAGCACTGAAACTTTGGAATGACCCTTTGGATGTAGTTTGCTCAGCTAATTTGCTCTGCAGTCATATTTTTGCAGCCTGTTGATACTTTGCTTTTACAAGCTTGCTTTGGATGTCAAACCTATTCTGTACTTTTCACTTTCATCTCTGCAGTTATGCATTTTACAGATTATTTCTTTATCGCAACCGTGCACAGCACAGAAATGCAAGAATGAAAATGCAAATATTCTTTTTTGGGTAGTCACTTTGTATAATTTTTCAGCCTCGACTGTCATGCAATTATTTTTTATGTGCACATGTGGGAATCAGCCCCTGAAAATGCAGAAAATTCAGGGATTAGAAATGATAAATTTACTTGTGCTATCCCAAAAAATGTGTGTGCATGTGTGTCAGAGTGTGTAGGGAAACAAAACTGAAGGACGCCAGGTTTCTTTCTTACCTTGATCCTGGTATGTTTGTTGGCTCTGTGTCTGGAAAGAGGAAAGAGAATCATCAGAGCACCGACTTTTATAGCCCCACTGAGACAGCGACCAATGACAGGCTTCCCCCTCCCCAACATAGGGATGAAAAGACCAAATGTTCTTCTAAGATCGATTAGAAAGGACGTGGTATGCGTCATGTATATAGATGCATTTTATTTGAATATTGAAGAAAAAAAAAGAATTTAAGTTCTTTTTTCTTTCAAAGAAACATACAGAAAAAATAGTAATAATATATTCCTGTAGCATGTACTGGAAATGGGGGCGGTCTTAGCTCGGATGATTTAATAAAGCAGTTCTCACCTCATGGGTGTAATTGGCAGCCAACCCAGAGTCCTTTGTAGCTGTGGACAGGCATAAGCTCATTAGGGAAGTAAAGCTAATCGGACTGTTAATTTAGCATGTTGTTAGATGACTTTTATAAAAAGGTAACAAAAACTGGATCTAGTTGTAAAACAAATATTCTTTGCTTTACAGTAGGTGGTGTGTTTGAGCAGAGGCTAATAAACAACTGTAAGAGATGCTCTTTGTAGTGCGTGAATGTGTGCGCATGCCGCAAAATAGGTAAATGATTGATAGCCAGCTGCCTCCCTGACTGTGTGCCCAGCCTGGACATAGATCACAGATGGCTTGCAAACTCATTGTGTAATTATGAATGGCTACTAGAAGCCATAAATCAGTTAAAATTGGGGTCAAGAGGTTCATGGGTTCAAAAAATGCCCCCAGTGCCCACTTTGTTGCTTCTCTGAGTTGGGTGTAAAAAAAAAAAACAACAACCAAAAAAATGTACATTTGAGTTGCAGAATAGTGACGAAAAAAAAAGAAGAATAAGCCGCATATCAGAAAATCAAAGAGAGCATACAAGGTAGTGGAGAGATAATACAGAGGGAAAAAGGACAGAAAAGTAACACTGACAGAGAGAAACAGACTTTGCCCAGCCTGATGGAAATTTCCACTCTGGCAGTGAAACGAAATCTAATGTTCAGATTAAGTTAAGCATAATGCAAAACAACAAAACAAGGTCCACTCGTTAGATTGTAGTTGTTAACGGAGACATTCCACCAATACTATACGTATAAATAAATGAAACAATAATTAATCTTAAGCAATAAAAGCTTTGAATTCTGGGACAGTCTGGAACACACTTCTGTGTTCTTCATGTTAAAATCTTTTCTTTATGGTTTTCAGGTTTAGTCAGGAGGGTAATAACAAACTGAAATGCAAAGCAAACCTGCTTTTATTATTGTTTTTTGGCTAAAAAAATATTTCAATAGATACAGTGTGCTTTTTTCTGTATGTACGAACATGCTGGGGAGTGTGAATAATTGGCTTGATTTCCATCTGTACTGTTTTGTTTGGCTAAAAAAGGTTCAGTGTGTTGAAATGCATGGAAAGGTATCAAATGACGGCAAAGGGGGTTGAACGGGTTTATAAACCCCCCCCCCCCCCCCTTTTTTTTTTTAAAGAAACATTTTCCTTTACAGGATCAGTCACTGTCTGGTCTAACTGGTATTTTGGCCTGCAGTAGTTCCCAAGTTAAAAACCAGAGGTGTTTTTTTTCTTTGACACCATGTTTTTACTATAGGGCAGGGGTGTCAAACTCCAGGACTTGAGGGCCAGTGTCCTGCAGGTTTTAGATATCACTCTGGGTCAACACACCTGAATCAAATGATTAGTTCATTACCAGGCCTCTGGAGAACTTCAAGATATGTTGAGGAGGTGATTTAGTCATTTGAATCAGCTGTGTTGGATCAAGGACACATCTAAAACCTGCAGGACACCGGCCGTCGGGGCCTGGAGTTTGACACCTGTGCTATAGGGAGCTACTCAGAGGTGGAAATATATACATTAATAAATGACTTAGTCATACTAGCTGTACTGTATACAGCTGTAATTTCCAGAAGTTCTTAAATCAGCAGATATGCCTTTTCATATTTTGAATAGTTATTTTCATTATTTCATTATTATCACAATAAAAGTGTTTGGCTGACACAAGCCACCAGTCATTTTGCAACATTAGGAACTTGGGAATCAGGAAATGATTTTGCATTTTCTTCTCAGAAGATACCCTTTTTTGTTTGAGTAGAGCTGCACACAAGATACCATTCAGATCATACACTACTTTATCCACACCGGACTCACACTCTACAGTTATAACTTAAAATGTGATGTGAATAAGACCTTTTTCTAACTGTTTTCCTGGTTGAGATTCAACAATCCAGAAAATCTGTCAATAAAAGAAAGAATAAAGAATAATAATATAATTTTAAAAAATCTGTCATCTGCATTGGTATGAACTTATTCATTTCTATCCACTGTCAGCCTAAGTTCCTGTACTGCAAGGAATGCACTTTAAATGTGTTATAACTAAATGTTTCTGGGTTTTTTAAAGAAAAAAATGTTGCTTTAAATCTATGCATTAAAATAACCACACATATGAAAAATAGAATAACACACAAATCAGCAGACACCTTTTTAATCGCTCAATAATTCCAAACAGGAGTATAGTGAACTAAATATTTTAAAGAACTACAGAAATAGTAGAATTTGTGTTTTTCTTTATTTCATTTGGTGTGTTTCAGAGTCCTCTGCTCATTGTTGGACCCTGAAGCTTGATCAGACTCTTTGTGGACGCATGTTGGACAGCAGTGTGGGGATGACATCTGGCTTGCGAGTATGAAAGTAGTAGATAGCAGCTCCTCCAACCATGACAGTCAAGCTCATTTTAACCAGTCGACGAGCAGTGGAGGGCTGTTCTGGTTCCAGCTACGGGGGGGGGGGGGGGGGGGGGGGGGGTGGTGATGATTTTTACTTCATGTTAAAATCATGCACAACAGTAACAAAGAAGACTGCAGAAGAAAAAGTGTAACATCAAACCTTTCTGGTTTTTAGAGGCTGGAACATGCGATCAAACTGGGTAAAGATTGCCCTGTGGGCTCCCTCCCATTTCCCTGGTCCCATCAGCCGGTACTGGTAGGCGGTAACGGGCCCCCAGAGAACCCTCTTGAACAAGGGGTAGTCTGTGAAGAAGAGCCAGAGGAGGCTTGGCCTTACACCAATCTCTCCAGCTATTTCATCCATGTAGGAAACAAAGTCCACCTGCAGTGGGGTCAGCTTTGAAACAATGTAACTGTGGAGAGAATAATATAAAGAATAGTATTATTCTAAAGTGGCACTAACATGGTATAGAAGTATAAGATATAAGAGTATAGCGCAGAATAGATATGCTAGAATAAAGCATTCCTTGTTTATACTTAGGTTTGATATTATGATTGCTTCCAGAGTCTAAAAATTCCAATGCTAAGTGTTCTTGATCATTGCAATATTAAAAGTCTAAAATTAAACACCTTTTAATGGCTATAAAATGTGTAAGATTAAAATGTGGTATGACGCAGCTGCAACCTTTACAGTCTGAACTTTAAAAGGAAAAAAGGAAAAAAAAATCACATGCTAGAATTGTCAGGGTATGCAAGCAGCTGGCTTCAAATTCAGATTTCTAACTGGATTTTTTAAAATGGTGCCGTTTGCTTTTTAAATGCAATTACATGGATAATGAAAATTATGTATGTGTACAGTTTGCTTACAAAGAAAAAAGAATGTGAGTATTAATTTATTTACATGTTCAGACTAATGAGCATTTGTATGTTTAGGTATTATGACAATACACCTGTCTAACCTCTCTATGCACCTTGCTAACCAATCTCACTATAGCTAGAGCATCTTCTGACATATAACAGGAGAAAGGACAATGGTAAAAGACAGGTTGAAGTATTTAATAAGACAAATAGTTACCTTTTTTCAATATTTTTTGTATCTTTTTCAACAGCCTTGATCATGGACTGGCTTGACGGCAGTTTTTTATGTCCTAGGCAGCAAAAAAGGTAATTTGTAAATATAAATGAACTAATTTGTAACTAACAGTTAGGCATGCTAACTGTTAGTAATAACAGACTACCTTACCTTTGAAGACACGAGTGACCCAACGGGCCTGCATTTCAGCCTGAGGCATGATGGCTCCAAGGGCATGAATGAAACCCACGACAGCCAAAGTAGGATGCTCTAGGGTTGGGGGGAAAACATGCTTGTACAGACCCGCACGGTGCCCAGACTTGTACATGGCGTTTTTTGGCAAGTAGGGGAAATCATAGTTGTACCCTGTGGCAAATACAATAGTGTCCACCTGTGACAACAAAGAAATATGGTATTAAACTAAGTCTTCACTGAACAAAGATCTTGGAGAAAGTTGAAGAAAACTCTTCTCTGACCTTTTCCACAGTACTTCCATCATCAAACACCACAGTGCACCCACAGATTTCCTTCACATTTGGTTTGATGATGACTGCCCCGGACAGAATCTTCATTGGTAAGTCATCATTGATTACTGGGATCTGACTGAAGAGCCTAGAGTAGAGTATTTTAATGAGAAGCAGAATCCCTCATCTGACAGCACAGCGTTATACACCAATCTGGCATAACATTACGACAACTGACAGGTGAAGTCAGTAACACCAGTTATCTCTTTATAAGGGAGCAAGTGAACATTTTGTCCTCAGATTCAATGTGTTAAAAACAGAGAATTGGCTAAACATAGGGGATTGAGAGAGTTTGTGATGACCAGATGACTGGAGCAGAGCACCTCCAAAATTACAGCTCATGTGGGGTGTTCCCAGTCTGCAGGGATTAGTATTGTTAATGTTTTCTTTTATATCACGTTGCTGGCTGGCTAAGTGTGCATCGCTTACCTTGAGGAACATCTGTAAACAGGATGGCGCTATAGGAACAAGGAAAGCTGCCGGAGGCAGCGTGATGCTGTAGGTACTGTTCTGAAGGGAAACCTTGGGTCCTGCCATCCATGGAGAAGTTACTTTGACATGTACCACCAACCTAAGCATTGTTGCAGTTTCCATGGAAACTGTGTTCCCTGATGCCTATTTCAGCAGGATAATGTGCCTTGCCACAAAGCAAAAATGGTCCAGCAATGATATGAGAAGCACAATGAGCTTGAGGTGTTGACTTGGCCTCCAAGTTCCCCAAATCTCAATCCTGTGGGATGTGTGGGACAAACAAATCTGACCTACAGAGATCCCACCTTGTAGTTTACAGGACTCAAATGATTTGTTGCTAACATCTTTGTGCCAGATAGCACTGCACACCTTCAGGGGTCTAGTGGAGTCAGCGCCTTAAAAGGTAAGGGCTGTTTTGGGAACAAAAGGGGGACCAACACAGTATTGGGCAGGTGGTCACAATGTCATGCCTGATTGGTGTATATTATAGGGAACTAACGCACTGTGATTGATCTCATTACCTTGGCCTGAGTCAAAATCTATGTGGGCGTGACACCACCTACCTGTGTTTGGGTTTTAGGGCGTACATGGTGTGGTCATACATGGCATTGAGTTTCTTCTCACCAAACCAATTGAAGAAGTTGATTGGGAATAGCTGAAACAGGATATGAACAAAGCGTGTGTTGTACTTCATGTCAACTGGCACACCATTGTCGGAAACTTGCCGGATGATCCAAGCACCACGACGAGTGCTCATGTACACCTGGAGAATGGGAAAGACAGAATTCACCAAAACTCATGAAGGAGTTTTTTTTCTATCTCTAATCAAAAGAAGATAAGAAGAACGAAAAAGCTTTCTTCAACCTGCTCTGCAACTCTGCTGGTTTCCACAGCAATGTCACCTCCAGAGTTTCCAATTCCGATTACCACCACTCTTTTTCCATACATGTCTTCAGGTCCTTTGTAGTCCCAGCTGTGGAGATATTTTCCTTCAAATGTCTCAATTCCTGCAACATAACAGAGGTGTCATATGAAAAGACTAACACACAAAGGTATAAAAACAAGACAGTTATTTTTTTAAGGGTTGATTTTTAAAAATCAGCCATATTTTAATCAAAGCCTTTTCAGGATAAATGCAAAACATTTTACCTGGGAAATCTTTGAGTGGGAGGTTAGGGTAGGTGTAGTGACCAGAGCAGCAGATCACTGCATCAAAGACATGCCTCTCCTCATGTCCATCTCTCTTTTCAGTCAACACCTCCCACCTGCCAGTGCGAGAATAGTCCGGTGCTTTTCTCACACTTTTCACTAAGGTCTAAAAAATAACAATGTAGGCCGATTCAGGTTTTCAGATATCTGCCAAATGTCACCAAAACAGTTTTGAAGAATGTGCTTTTCTCTCATTCTACTCTTCTTTGTTTTTATTACCTGGAAGCGAATGTATTTTAGGAGTTTAAAGTGGTCTGCATACATTCGGAAGTAGTTCAGGATTTTAGAGTGATGCATGTAGTTGGGATAATCAGAGGGAATGGGGAAGTCACTGTAGCACATCATCTCCTTTGAGATATTGATTGTAAGTGACCGGTAGATACTAGCCCTGTTGGGCTCCGAAACTTCCTGCAGAGAAATAGTTTTAAAAGACAACAAAGAATTTTACTCAGTTTCACACGAACAGTTTGCTTGTCAACATGTTTGTCTTCTTAAATGTAGACTTGCCTTGAATTTCCACAGTCCGCCCATGTCGTCACTACTTTCAAAGCAGGTTGGCTCCATGCCTTCTTCCAGACAAGCCTTTATGCTGGTCAGACCAGAGGGGCCTGCCCCGATCACTGCTACTCTGTGCACCATGATGGACCTGCAACCAGATGTTGGAAAATGTACCTGTAATTTTGAACATTTGTGAAATTAAGTATGAAAATGTAAATTTGTAACCAAGGAAACCGTCAATTGCACTATATTCAGGTGACAAGATCTTAATGTTAAAAAAGAAATACAAAAGAAAACATGCATAGAAAACTGTATTAATACTGAACAGTTTTCCTGTTTAAGAATGAAGCTTAAATTAGTTTCCAGCTCGTTTAAAATGCTCGAGAGATTTTTACCAGACCGAGATAAAACGGTCACGTGGCAATCCCTTTCCAATAATCCTCAGTTAGTTTACTTGATTTAAAGTAGTGACTGCAACAATTTAGAGCAATTGATGGTTTAACCATGTTTTACATGACTGAACTCTACAAATTCCTAATCCTGGCATCTGTCATAAAACATTCTTCTCAGAAACAGAAGAGCAAAGGTGACATCAAAGTTCTTTGAAAGACCTCAAACATGCCAAATGTCCTTGGGCAAGATACTAACCCCATGTTTGCCTACTTGTGGTGGTCAGAGGGCCCGGTGGCGCCAGTGTCTGGCAGCCTCGCCTCTGTCAGTGCGCCCCAGGGCAGCTGTGGCTACAACGTAGCTTGCCATTGCCAGTGTGTGAAGTCCTTAGGGACTGAGTCCTTAGGGACTGAGTAAAGCGCTATACAAATGCAGGCCATTTACCATTTTGTCATTATATCATTGGAGCATGGTTATCATAACAATATCATAACAATGCAAAATTATGTTAATAAATTAAAAGAAATACGCCATCTTATATTCAAGTAATCACAAGCTATTTTAAACCCTTTGTACCCCATGACACACTTAGAAATATTGCTGATTTAAAAATCCCGACACACATATGGAAGCTTTATATTGCAGAAAGTGTCTCTTTTTGCTTACCTTGATCTTCCTGTGGTGATTTGGTGTGCCTCTCAAGTGGGGCAAGCATCACCTGAGCACAGACTTTTATACAGAGAGGGTAACTATACACACTCTTTTTTTCTTTCTCTCAGTCCTGTCCAAAAAAGGAAGCTACCAAGCTGAACCATGTTTACCAAAATCAAAATGGGTTTGACTTTGACTAAAGTTCAATTCGTGTTATTTTAAGTAGGAAGAGGAGTGCAAATGAGTGACAATAGTGAGCAATGGGAAGAAGGAGCAATAATGATACGCACAGAACTCTATTAATGTATCCATCTATTACACATGACGCAAAACAGTTTTAGATTGGTTCCCCATTTAATTACAAATTCTTACAATCAAATTACGGGATAATTTTCAACAGCAAATTCAAATCCACGGACTATAATACAGCATAACCACACACACAGACGTATACATAAATGTACATTATAAGATCTATACAAGTGATGTACAGTGAAGTTCATAGTATTTAGCAGGCAATGAGTGCAGTAAAATGTATAGAAGCTTCATGTTTGAAAAATGTATAGAATAAGAAATACATTTTGTTCATAAAGTTTCTCAACTGTTACAGTACAGGTTATGAGAAATGTGCAAAATCTTTCAGTACACAACATACACAACTAATTTTTTTAAACATTTTTAGTCTTAAAAAAAGAAAAGAATCAATCATAAAAATTATTTGGTCACAAAAATTACCATCCAGCATATTTAGATTTACAACCAAAGTGTAATGAAGTGAAAATCTTCAAAGCTGAAACCTTTCTCACTGGCACTGGGAAGATCATTGGTTAGTTATTGCAGAGACAGCACAGATTGCACAAGGTCAATAAAATATCTGAGTGGGAACAGTCTGCTGAGTTCATACAGGTATCTGGATCTGGCTTAGACCAACTAGCACAAACCGGTGGGAAAAAAAAAAGACCCCAGAGACGGACACGAAACTTTCTTTTTGTCAAATACACGTAATACAGGACAAAAAAACTGATGTAACTTCTTGTCTCTGGCAGTACTGAGGTGTGTGTTTGAAGTGAGCAAGCTGTTGTGCAACTGACTCAAGTATTTTCTCCCTCCTGACAGAGTGGTTTAGCCATACACTTCAAACACGGCATTAAAACTCATTCACAGATTCAAAAACATATTCATAATGTTTCTTTGCTTTTCTTTGTAGTACTAGCACAACTATTTTTTCCTTTCTTGAATTATAAACCAATCAAAAAGGATTTAAAATTCCCATTCAACTTACTAAGCTTAGTTTTATAATGATGGACTGATGGTGATTAGCTGATACTGCTATTTGAAGTATTGATTCGACTGGCAGCTAATGTTCATATCCCTTCATTTTCTCTGTTGTACTGGGAAAGAAAAAAATATTTATCATTAAAAAAACTATTTGAAAATGTACTTTCACCTTCTAATCCCACATCTTTGAACAGTAAGTGAGTGCAAAATGAATGCACCGATTACAGATTAAATATTAGCCACTGCCATCATCTATGGAGCCAATGTGCATCCCTAGTAGAAGCAAAATTTCCTAAATAACACTGCAATTTTACCAGGAAGAAGAAGAAGAAGAAGAAATAAACATTCACTCAGATTTGGCACACAAGTGGAGCAGCTTCAAGGACACAAAAAGGTTAACTACGTCTCTTCTCACGCCCTCCACGTTCTAATGGGAAGGGTCAATAGCCTCTGTGACAATGCCAACGTCAAACACACATTTCAGTTACAACATCTTAACTACTTGCGTCATTTAAAATTTTATTGTTAATGTTGGACCTCACTTGGGCATTTAATCAACTACTGATAGTGGCATTGCACCAAAATGGATTAAACATCAAAATAAATCTGGGAAATACAGCAATATGTGAACTGAAAAACTTCGTGTACAGGTTCAGTCATTGGGTCGGTGTGGATAATTATTAACCCAGTGATACCTAACCCAGTGAAACATGACTGTTTCTTGTGTTTTGACTAAAAATTGAAATTCACATCGGGTTCAGTAGGTAAAAGAGCCAGGTCATCAAATATATAATCTACGAACATTATATCACTCATTATTGTAGTTGAAAAAGAGACATTATTCAGTCCTTTTGGCGATGGCGATTTCCACAAATGCATATTCCACATTTATCGATGCATCTTAGTACATGTACAATGCAGAAACAAAACCATATACCTCATGTCCATTCATCCATGAACCCCTTGCAGCACACACCATATCATAACATAATAAATGAAATAGTAAACCTAAACATGGCATCACCTAAATGTGATACCAACAAAATAACTGCTTGCTGCTTTGGCACAAGTGGCAAATAAATTGTGTAATTTAAAAGAAATCAGCTTATTAGTTTTCTATTTACTTATCTAGATTATTGCCCTCATTTTTTTAAACATTGGTGGAGCATTAAAAAGAAGTAAAAAAGTAAAACTCTAGTATTGTTAGGAATTATTTCACAGTGTAGGAATTAGGACAAATTTTCAATAAGAACATTTTAGGCAATATTTTCTTGGACTGAAATTTTTAATTTTCAGACAGAGCAATCAGGTATGGACTTGAGGAAATTATTTCATTCCAGGTGTTTACCCATGCATTCCATGCATTTGGGGGGGGGGTGTCAAGATCTCTGTCTAAATAAATAAATGTGGGTAAATTCCCAGATGATTAAACATCCAACTATTTTGTAGATAATAACTGAAATGAGTAAAGAAAATAAACAGTCTATGTATGCAAGATAATTCATAATTTTATTGGGTGGGTTATATTGGTTGGGTCTGATTATTGGGTGGGGGGGGGGGGGTGGGGGTCATAACACCCCTAACCCCCCTGGAAATTACGCCCCTGCAGCTATCTTCTAATTTGCTTCCAAATTTATCACAAAAGTCAGGAAATTTGTGTTTGCTCAGTTATTTCTTTGTTGTAACACTATATATTTCATACCGTTGGAAATCCTGTTTATTTCCCCTTAAATGCTGCCATATTTGTAAGAAAAATGCTTTTGTGGTTTGAGCAGAAGTATTGAGTACGTGGTTTGCCCCCATGAAAACCTTGCCAAATCTCCTCTGGCAATGCAAAACTTAGTCTGCTCTTTACTCTTGTTTGTGTCGTTTATTGAGTTGAATTATTGAGGTTTGAAGACACAAGACATGTTGGCAATTTAGCAGTTTGTAAATTAACAATCGGGCTTCAGTAGCATGCGGACGAACCATACGCAGCCACAATAACCTGGCATCTCCTGCTCATGCTGGTTACCAGGTTGGTCACACACTGCTATGGGATCGCATCCCATTCTTCAACCAGTATTTGTCACAAATCAGCCAGTCTGGTTGTGCTGGTAACTCTCGCACAAACAGCACGCACAAGTTGATCCCATATGTGTTCATTGGAAATCAACGAACACCATCCTCTCAACTTCCAAACTCTGGAAGGACCCCGTTCAATGTTCAAAAGTAGTGAGTCCATACTTTAAGAGGCGATCTGACTGCTGTGGACAGAATCTGGACGCATTACTGAATGTTCCTCCACACTTTCAGGTTTCAGTGCACATGTTACTCACACCAACAATGCAAATGGGCCTTACTGTGAAGGGCAGTCATGGTAGGCCTCCTGGCGGCCTCATAAGACTGGCTGTGTGGAGTCTGTTCTGGATTGTCTCACCATATTGTCCAGCATTTTGTCCTCTGTAGAAGACAGCCTGCAGTTTCGAGGTTCTGACAGGGTGAGGAAACGGTTTTCATGTGGTGTTGTCTTCTTGTGACATGCGCTTCATGGCCTACTTCTGACTTCATCCGTTATATGGAACTTGATCTTTAATTTGGAGAAGGTATTAGAGCTCACTCCAAATAATGCTGCAATTTTATTTTGGACAACATCCCCTTGAAGTTGCTCTTGAAGTTGGCAAGAGCCCTATCCAGATCAGTCAAACGTAGCATGTTTGGAGCACTAACTGGCAGGGTCACTGGTGCTGCTAGTCAGAAGCTCAAAAACAAAGAATCAATAGCAGAATAAGCTGTTTGGCATTGGCAGAGAAGATTTGGCAATACTCAACTCTGCTGCACAACCCACAAATGCATTTCCCTTACAAATGTGGCACCATTTAGGGGGAAACAACAGGTTCTCCAGCAGTATAAGATTTATCGCCCAGAAGCATTGCTACAACAAAGAAATACAACAAACTTTTACTTTTTGTGCAAAGTTCTAATGCAGCAAAGGGCTTAAAAGAAAACCAGAAAACAAGACTGAAAAATTGGTTAATGAAACTACAGATCATTATTTTTTTCCCCTTCATATACGATTATGTATTTAATGTCCAAGAGCATTTAAATGTGAATGAAAAAACCTAACCATGCAATATATTTACAATCTTTTATATATATTTAAAACAGCACACCTGTGAGTCATTCAAGTGAATCAAGTTACTTTTTTTCATTAGTTTTTCAGTAAATTTCACAATGAAAACGTCTATATACAGTATATACTCCTGTAGTACTTAAGACCCAAGTGTGTGCATTATACTGCATTCCTGCCTAATAAAGACAAATGTGCAGTGTCTTATTCCATTTAAGTGAAGACAACTCTTAAGCCAATTGATTTTTGGGTGAATTGTCCCTTTAAGCAAATACACTGTACAATTCTGATATGCCAACTATACTGCGTTTGCAAATTTCTGCAAGTGATATATGTAGACGACCTGATAACATTACGGTTAAGTGTATGTAATCCTTCAGAGCTGATAAGTTATCAGTTACATGTACAGTTTTGGTTGACTATTAATGAAAGAGAGATAGTGTTAAAGTGAAACAGACAAATATATGGGGTGCAATTAATCTTTATGAGGGTTTGGATGTGCCTCCTTAAAAGAATGTTATGTCTTCTTATCTGATCAGTAGTCACGTAAAGAAGAAAAAAGGCCCTCTGTGCTCTGTGAACAAAGCTTTGAGGACATGTTAGGGCTTATATCATGATTAGCACCTAGAAAGGCTAGAGGGGGGCAGGTGAAGACAGGTAAGCAAGTTTGCTATATGTGCAGTTTTCATTTGATGTCAGCAAGTAAATGTGAATTGTGAAAAAAAAAAAAACTATTCACAGAGTAGTTATACAATCTTTCATTAAAAAACAAAAACAAAAACCCAGCATGTCTGATTCATAAATTATAAAACAAGTTACATTCTGGATATTTTTAATTCAGTTTTTCCCGTTATGTTTAATAAATACTACTATTTAATACGTTTTTGCCATGGTTTCCAGATTGAACAACTTATTTCACTGTAAACTTTCAGACAGTGTTTGAAGCTGTGCAGCAACTCTAAAGTACACTTCTTTTGATGCACGCGAATAAGCTGCCACTGGTGGAATGTTGTGGTAGCATAACATTGTGTTCAACACATCTGTTTCACTTTTAAAAACTTTTTGCTAGATTTTGTAAAGACTGAACTGAGCTTGCTTATAAAGTTTGTGGATGTGTAAAGTAAGTAAGAGCCCATTAAACTGTGTTGTGAATGTAAAATTGAGTTTAGACTTTATATTGTATCCTTGAATCAAGCTACAGAAGTGTCATAAGTGAGTTAGAGAACTTCAAGGTAAATGGTCAAACCTGTTCTCCTGTAATCTGTTGGGATTAACCTGCTACTTGTTATAGACGTGCTAGCAGCTACCTCAGAAAGAGGGCTAGTAGTGGACTTAGTTGTCACACAACATGAAAAACTCTTCGTTTTTTTGGGGGTTTTTTTTTTGATAAAGATCTACTCTCTAGTGTCAGCATAATCTCCAATACAACACTTATGGGATGTAAAAAGTATTCTTAATATTTATTTGAATGTATAAAAACATTTATTTTATAACAAAACAATTTTTGTTTTAACACAACTTTATGCTCCACAACATTATTCATATTTCTCTTCAGCAAATATCGTTTTGTTACAAAGTAAATGTATTTTTAAAATGATCCCAACCTTAGAAATAGTGCTGCTTTCAATTCAGTGAGAATATATTACTATAAGGGAAAAAGGTGTGTACGTGCTCCTTTACTCAAATATAAACTACCATTTCCTTAAGTCCTTAAGCTGACTGTCCCAGCAGCCCTTGCAGTGTTTGAGGGGACAGCCACAGCATTTCCACAAGGTTGTACTGGCAATAGCCCATCCAGAACCCAAACATCACATCAGTCACATTGTGCCTGCCCAGCATCACTCGACTCAACCCTACCAGGCCCACCCACAGCAGAACGAGGACTCTCAACGGGGCAGCCAGCACGAGGTGAGCCAGCAGGAAGCGGCCACACATGGCGGCACGCGTGGCATGTCCGGAGGGGAAGGAGTAGCGGTCCACAGAAAAGGTGGCGAACATGTCCATACGATTATGTGCTGGCCGACGCCGACGCACCACCGCCTTAACAATGCCAACCAAGATCAGGTCCAGCAGCAGGCCTGCAGGGGAAGAAGATGGAGATATGCTACAATGCATGAAACAACAACAACAACACAGCCACATTAAAACAAACAAACAAATGTGAATGAAGCATGTTGTATGAAGTGTTTACAGTGATCAAGTAGAGTAGAAAAGCACCAGGTAAGAACCAGACCATAGACTATTTAGTCCATTTCAGTGCCAGCAAATCCTCCAGGATCTTGAAGATTAAGCAGATGAATTAAACTTTGTGTTAACCTTTATTTTTTCCTATTAAAAGTGAAAAGTTAACTTGACTTGCAGATTTTTAGACTTGTAGAAGGCCTACAATAATCTGCAATCTGGTAAAGATTGTTGTTGTTTGAACCAGGGTTTTCTTATTGAAAAAAACAAAAAACAAAACCTAACTGTTATTTGCACCACAATGATATCACAAAGAATTTCACAGTATGATGAAAGGGAAAGATACAACAGCAGCACTGATTACAGGAATGACTGCAGTTTTTAAGTCGTGTTTCTGCATTGAGAGAATGAAAAGCCTTTGGTCTCCTGGGCTGCAGCACTGAAAAATTAATGCAACACTCAGGTGGCATGAAGCCAATTCGCTTCTACGAATCTAATGAAAGGGCTTCAGCAAAATGAAAACAGAAATGCACATTGCATCCATCATTACTGACAACTACTATGTGGTTACATTATTATCTGCTGCTTTTAAGACCTGAGGTTAATAACCATAGAGAGAAAAGGGTTTAGACGGTTTGCATTATCACACAGCAGCTTGCTGCTTCCCTTTTAAGCTGTTCTTTTGAAGTAAGTGCACTACTTAGCCCCCACATCAGAGTGCTGTGTAAGAGGGAGTCTTGTTCCAAACATGTTTTGATGAAGAGCTGGGATTTTACCAATACCAATGCTTACTGGCTCTAAACTACTTAAGGTAATACTTCTTAAAGCCTTGTGTTTATTTAATGCTGATATGAACCACAGTAGTTGGTGCTTACTCACTAACATTATGCATTTGGGAGGGTTGGCAAGTAAATATTAAATGATTACTGAAAGACTATGGGGACATATTGAACTTTTTATTCAATACCCTTGGGGCACATCTCTCTATTGTGGTAAATGAGGTTTAACTAGGGAAGCCCTTATTCAATAGTCTGTTATTTAATGCCCCTTAACATAAAGTTTCTGCCTGATCCAGCTTAAACGGCAGCTTAATTCAGTTTCTGACTTCTCCTTAATATCTGAAAGTGGAAAGCAGGTCATAAAATAGAGAAAATGTCCATCACACTTTGTCATAGGTCAATTTCATATGAAACTATTACTCATATTTTTAGCTTAGAAGCCCATTAAACATTCTGAAACTCTGCATGTTTGTTTTCCTATGATATTACCGAGGTAATACTGCCACCGAACAGCAATAAATGTATAATGTAAAACCACAATAAATAAGTACATGCAATCACGACACTGTGGGCTTTACTGATACCAACTGCTTAATCCAATTATGACTCTGAACACAACCTCGGTAATTAAAGAACTGTTTATAACTCGGTCTAGAATCCAAATATAGGTCTTTGGCATTTCTGGTTTCACTGCAGAATACTCCGGTCTTGACCCTACTCTTCTGAAAACATCACTATCACATGCATTTCCTTGCTGTGGCTTCACACAGCATCACATGGACACTCCCTGGAGGCAAAGAAGCCCCAGACCACTTTGGCACTTCAGTCAACATTTTACATAGCTATCCAGTTTTCCAGATTAAGACCTATTTCATATAATCTTATACTTTTACCAGTTTCCCAAGCTGTGAAGGAACATCACAAAAGGTGTAACAGGTGACATCTACAGGTGAGAGCCAGCCAACACCAATTACACAAAGATAACCCTATATACTCATTATCTGACGCGTTATGAGAGGTGGGATCAGCTCTTCTGTTGCTTAAGTGAAGAAATTATGAAAGAAGAACTGTGCAGGACAAATCAGGACCGGGAAGGAGCAAGGAGCTGTGACACCAAACCCAGCTCAGTGGCGCACTGATATGTATTGAGAGGGGTTTATCTGTGATTACATACGATGCTGGAAGAAGAAGCAACATGAAAGAACACAAAAAGCAGAGTTTTACCCATGAAAAGGTTGAGCATGACTTCTTGTCCTGCAGCACTGTCGCTCTTGTACAGACAGTAGGCGGTACCAGCCAGCCACGGGATACCATGTCCCGATATCTCTAAGAGCTTCATTAAGGGGCGCACACTGCCCCAGGACGAGTCCTCACAGGCACACACTCCCAGCTGCTTGGACAGCCACAGGTCGATGGCCAACAGGGAGCTGAGCGCTACGCGAATGAGGGAGGGGTTGAGCCGGATACCATCCTCTTCAGGTGGCCCCTGACCGCTCGCGGAGCCCGTGGAGGAGCCGGAGCCCCGGCGCCGAGTGGGGCTTTCAGAGGCTCGAAGGCGGGCCGTGGTCGGGTCGGAGCCCTGGCGCTGGAGCAGGTGTGGCGGTGAAGACCGGTTTAGCGGCTTTGTCAGAGACATGAACTCGTAGCGACCGTTGGAGCTCCCGAGCACCGGGCTTCCTCCGCTGCGACCGGGGTTTTTCGCTTTAGGAGAGGGCATGGTGTCCGTTAACTCACCGGCGTAGACAGGTATGTGTAGTGTAGATGCACAGCAGCGGTAAATTTTCTGCAGTGCTGTCCCGGTTGTCGCTTCTTTAGCTCATCTGTTGTACGTTTCACAATTCTTATCACGTCCAGGAAAAGATGAGCCGTGACGCCATATTTGTTGTTCTTCTCGCAAAGTATCCTGGGAAGCTGTGTTTTCGAAACTATTTTATTCCCTTAGCAAAGTTATCGCGACTAAAATTGTGTAGAAATTGTGTATTTTCAAAATAAATAAACAAATAATTGAATAAATACATGTATAAAATTGAGTAGTTTTAAGTTTGCATGTATTTGATTTCTATAAAACTGAGTTAGTACGGTTTAATATTTGCAATCTTTTTTATCTTTTGTTTTTAAGTCTATTTATTTTTTAGAGAACGTTCGTTTAATTCATTTTCTATAAAAATGATTTTTTTTATAGCAAACTGACAAGGCCTAAAATTTATGACGAGTTCTCCATATTTTAATGAATTAATTTATTAATTTTGGTCTTCGTTTTTACATTAGCAATATATCTTTCTTACACTTTGCACATTATTTTTTGAAAAGTTTTTAATTATTTTTTTCTAATACGTTTGCGTCGTTATTCTCTGTTTGTTTCGATAGTTAATGTCGAAAGATGTCGGAAAAAACCCACGTGTTTTAGGACTCTTCTCTGGTTGGTCGGTGAGCTACGCTGGACCGAATGGATCCGCCTCTATCCGGATCCATTGACATATTGCGCAGTGGGGTCAGCATTTTGCTCCTGTCCGTTATCTCTGGTGTTTGAGCTGAACAGGAGAGTCGAGCATGCCTGGACTTCTGTTGGGAGACGAATTCCCAAATTTCGAGGCCGACACCAGCATCGGCAGGATCAAGTTTCACGACTTCCTGGGCAACTCGTGAGTGTCATCTTGCAGCATACAGACGTCGCACTGTAACTTGTTTTAAGTGGGTTTTGGTAATAATGCTGCAACAGTGCAGCTTATTGCGTGCTCAGTCAGTTACCATCCCTTCGCGATTCCTCTCGATTAAAAGCTTTAGCAGATTTTTCCCAGATCTTACTCGCCAGTTATGGCGGCTGACATAGACGGCGTTAAACAAGCGTGACCTATTGGTTTAGAGACACTTGTAGTTTGTCAACTACACAAACAAAAAACTTAGTTAACAGTCTTAACTACACGCTGTTAACAGGTAAACTGTTAGACAATAAAATCGACTACAAGAAGCAGTTCATTAGATACTGGAGGTGTAAACTATGTGAAACGGTTGTGTGCGTGGCTGTTTGTTTTCCCTCTAGTCTGTTCTCCACTGAGGTTTAATTGCACTCCTTGTTGTGTGCCTATTGTTGAACTTGGCAGTGCACACATCCTTCAAACATCCAACAATAATAGGCTCGATTGGTTAAAAGAGCAGAGAAAAAAAGAGCACTGTGTGCATGTATAATATTTAACACACCCCCACACACAGCTCGAGGTGAAATGTGGAAATGCACATTTTGCTGTGAGGTGTCCCAATAACATGATGCAACGTCCTTTGAAAAACACCCCAGATATTTAAGTAGTGTTGAAAAGTGTTCCTGTTTAAAGCACATCGTTTTTTATGGGGAGGAGAGAAGAGTGGGGGAAACGATGTGCTTTAAACAGGAACACTTTTCAACACTACTTAAATATCTGGGGTGTTTTTCTTTCCTTCGGAAAAACTGAAACATGTAGTTGTTAGCTGATTTGTAAATACCCAAGAAAATAATTTGCAATGATTTATGGCAAACCATTCAAAATTCAGGCTTCTCCTATATGCAGTTTTATATCCCTACAAATCAAACGCCTTGCAGTTTTTGCCAGAGAAAGCAGAATATTTGGGGAAAAAAAGAATGAAAACAGTCATTCTGCTATCCTAAAGTTTTGGCACACATTGCGTTATCAAAAGTATAACTGGATCAGATAATTCCAGCTTTCATCAACATGAGAACACCACCCAGTTTTGGTGACTGCATAATAACTTCCTTATTTTTCCCTCCTCGGAAATGTTGGACTGTGTGAGGCAGCCATCTGTTCAAACCGTTTCAAGCTTTTCCTTGTGCCTTTCCCCCCTCATTTGGATTTTTCCCCCCCTACCAGTTCAAATTCTAATCCCAAGAGGTGAACAAACTTTGTTCAGCCTCATTTGAAGCCTGGTAGTCGTAGGATATTTAGCCAAAAACATCAAAGAAGCAAACAAAAAACCCAAACTGGTTTAGTCACCCAATAATCAGCTGATCATAATGCTTCTAAACCATGTGATGAGGGGTCACAACAGACTGAAGGGCAAATCCATCGAAGTCATGGCAGACCCCAAACTCACATGATTCCAAAGCTACTTTAAAAAGACCAACAGGTAACTCCTTAGTGGATTTAAAGTCTTGTTCTCTCTGTCATACTCACAGATACTTGTTGCTTTAGCCTGTGTTTGGAAATTACTCTCCTCCTTTTGTTCCCCTTTCTCTGCTATTTCATCCTCCTTTTTTTTTCTTTTTTTTCTTTTGTTTCGGCTCCTACTCTTTAATTATCTTTTTCTTTCAGAATATTTCTCAGTATCAGTTTGTAAAGCATGTTGGAAGCACAAGGTGGTGAAAGCATGAAAACTTGCTTATTGTTTTACAAGTCTCTTCAGCTTGTGGTTACCTTGAACTTGTAACTTGATTTTTGTAACACACCCTGTCTATAAAGATTTGAATTGCACATAATGACTGTTATAAAGATGATCGAACACATTGAAACTTTTTATTTTAACATTTTATTTTTACTTTTAATTGATGCTCCAAACAGAGGCCTTGTTGAGTTGGAACAACATCTCTTTTCCCCTGCAGATGGGGTATCCTGTTCTCCCACCCGAGGGACTTCACTCCTGTATGCACCACTGAGCTCGCCCGTGCTGCCAACATCAGCAATGAGTTCAAGAAACGAGGCGTAAAGATGATTGCCTTGTCCATTGACAGTGTTGCTGATCACAACAGCTGGAGCAAGGTTAGGAATGCACAAGTACAAACTGTATAAGAACTTTTTTTTCTTTAAGTTCTTCAGGACACCCTTGCTGAAAAGTACATATTATTGAGATATTGACCATTATCTTCAAACTCAACCTGGTATTATCAGGTTATACAATCTATCCTAAGCTTAATTTCTTCACATTTCCAGAGATAATAATTGTCTCATGTCCGTGGACTGGGAAGATCTGGTTCTGTCTGCTCCGTTGGGAGAAAAACCCTGTTTATCTTAACTTTAGTGCTCCTACATGTCTGGTCTAAGAGTAATTAAGTAATTTAGCCTTCAAGTCCCAACTCGAGTTAAGTTTCCAGTAAGAAGCACATACAGTAGGTTAAGTGCTGCAAATAGTATATAGAAACATGCACCTCATCAGAAGCACTAAATGGTAGTTATTTTCAAAACCAGCAAGGGGTGTAATGAAATAGTTTTGCATGGCAAGAAAGAAGGAATATGAAAGTAAATTTACAACCTTCAACTGGAACTAAAGTATGAAAATGATATTAAGTGTAAAATACACTGAGGAAGAAATAATGTTTATTATAATGATTACTTACTTAATTATTGTCTCTTTCTTGTTTTTCTTGTTTCTGTTGTAGTGTATATTATTATTATTGTTATCACACTTTTTTAATGTGGACTTTACTACAGCTGTTATTTGTACATTACTTTGAGTGTAAGGAATCATAGCTGATCCTGGTCAAGCAAAAAGCACCAAACTTTTATAATAGTCTACAAAATGTTTCTCTGAGTGGATCAGAGCTGTGCTGCTTTTTCTTTTTCTTTAAATCTGTGAAATCTTCTACTTAAAATAATCTGGAGTATTAAGTATTTATAATAGAGTATAATACAGTAGAGCACTTTGGTCACCAGCTGTGGTTTTACCTTTTTACTTTATAAAAATACAGATTTAATTTTGACTTAAATATATAATTCTACATATCATTTAAACTTTTTTTTACCAATGTAAACTATTTTTAATGTATTTTGTTTGTCAAAGAAAGTTAAACTATTATGGATTCTTTTTCTTCTTCTACTTCTACCACGTTTATTCTTCAAATTAACAATGATAGTACTACAGGCGAATATACTTATGGCCTTTATAAAACATGCTGCTGTTCCTTATCCAGTAGTTAAAGATTACATGCCGAGGATCTGTGATCACTCATCAAACCTGTGCTGCAATAGTGGAGAGATGGCTGCCAGGAGGGACACAATTATTAACAGAGGATGAAATGTGAACTAACAACCATTTAAAAGCTGACTGTATCTCTTGTCTCTGAACAGGATGTGATGGCTGTTAGCAAAAACGCTGATACTGACCTGCCTTTCCCCATCATCGCTGATGACAAGAGGGAGCTGTCAGTCCTGATGGGTATGCTGGACCCAGATGAGAAAGACAAAGATGGCATGCCCCTCACTGCTCGCTGTGTGAGAAACCCATTCACTTTTTATTTTCTTCAATAAATAAAAGTAAAACAAAAAATAGCACTATAATTGTGAAAGAACAGACAACAATTAGATGCATATTTTTATTTTGCAATAAGATCTGCACTGACTTGCATGCTTGTGAAATGTTTTGGCTTTATACTTGCTGTTTTAATTACCCACCATACCTGGTAGTTAATACTTGAAAAAAGTATTGATTTTTACAGTTAAACAGAAATGTACACTTGCTGGCCACTCTGTTAGCCACACCTTGCTAGTCCCGGGCAATGTTCAGATTCAATAAGGTGCTGGAAACATTCCTCAGAGGTTTTTGGTCCGTGTTGACACGATCGCATTACACAGTTGCTGTAGATTTGTCAGCTGCACATTTATGACGCGATGCTCCCATTCCACCACATCCTGAAGGTGCTTCATTGGTTTGAGATCTGGTGACTGAGAGGGCCATTGGTGGATAGCAATGAGTCATTGGTGGATAGTGAACTCATTTTCATGTTCAAGAAACCAGTTTGAGATCATTTGAGCTTTGTGACATGACACAAATGTCAAAGTTGACCATACTATCCAAATCTCACTGCCGAAATTTAGATTTATCAGATCCAGTATTGTCTTTCCTTTTTGTTGTCCTGTTTTGGTGTGTGAACTGTAGCCTCAGTTAGGGCTGTGCGATATGACCAAAATCTCATATCCCGATATAAGAATTCTATCGTCTAATAACGATATAAATCACAAAAATGTAACATTTTCTGTAAATTCTGTGAATCTCAGGCAGCTCGTCTTGTGGGAAGTGTTTCCAGCTGCGCGTCATGTAGCTGGAGTCGAGTGTTTTAATTAACCGATGCATGAAACTATACATTTTTAGACATAAGTTGTAAAGGCCGCCGTTTTCTTTGTGAGTAATTATTACACAGCGTGCTGCGAGGAAAAGCCTGTTCTAACGTTTGAGTCTAAGGTTTATTTTTTTTAGCACCTGGCGGCTCTTTTTTAATTCTCATCCGTAAATAATCTGCTCTTTCACGTGATTCAGTTTATTTTGAAAAGTCTCAACAGGATCTTGAGCTTTATTGTGAAAGGTTTATGTGGAACATAAACAAGCGGACACGCGATGCTGTTACTGTCGTTGTTGCTAACCACGGTTGTCCTTCCGTAGTGTGGTTATATTAAATATAAGAGAAAGAGAGAACTTTAAGAAATTAATATAGCCATCAAAATGATGAAAAAAATATTGCCGTAAACAGTTTGTTTTGCGACACCACGAAACAAACGATAGCGTAAAATGAAACGATAGACGTTTTTATATGGTCATCCGATATATATTGTTATATCGAACAGCCCTAGCCTCAGTGTCCTGTTCTAACCTGACTGGTGTGTCATTGTTGATGACCTGTGGCATCAACAAGGCACTTTTCACACAGAGAACTACTGCTCACAGTTTTTAAAAATGTTTTTCTTTTTTTTCTTTTTTTAAACATTCTCAACATTTTCTGAAATGCTCAGAGAGCCCATATGGCAAAAACAACAATGTTCACTTAAATCCCCTTTTCTTCTTCATTGAACTTCAGACATACCTAACAAGGTGGCCAGTTATTTAATTATTTTAATTCAGTTAGCAAGGAAACCCTTTTTACTGTTTTAGCATTTTTGGACATATTGAATTTTTTTTAAATCTAAAACACAGAGTATATCCAGAGTGTTGTGGTTAAGGAGTGTTATCTCGTTCCACTTTAGGTGTTTGTGATCGGCCCTGACAAGAAGCTGAAGTTGTCCATCCTATACCCTGCAACTACAGGAAGAAACTTTGATGAGCTGCTCAGAGTTATTGACTCTCTGCAGCTGACTGCACAGAAGAAGGTTGCCACACCAGTTGACTGGAAGGTACGTAGTGAAGGCATCAGTCAGCAAGCGAGGTCATCAACAGAGAACAAGAACTGATGTAACGCCACCTGCGCAGCTACTGAGCAGCAGCTCTTAATAAGTTATCCATGCCAAGTGTGCATAATTGAACTAGACTGCAAATAGCAAATAATGTTATTATGACAAATGTAAAAACTCACATTCAGTATCTGGTAAATATCGTCCTGGGACCCAGCCTGTTCATTTTATTTTATTATTATTTTTTCCATTGAAATTTTTCTCCAACTAAGACTATAGCAGTCTGTCATATTATAAAACATTAGTGTTTTATAGAAATGATTTAAATAGTTGGGAAATATTCACTTTTTGCTAATAAAGACTCATAAAGTGCTTTTAAGTTCTATTAAATATGGGCCTGCAGTGAGTAGACAATTGGCCTAGCACTAAGGCTGAATGCAGAATGGTTCTTTCCAAGCTAGCTGACTCAAAATCCACCAATAGCATGTTACGTCTTGTTTTTTGGGGGGTCAGTTTTAAATTTGTGTTAAACTTTTCTTGGTCTGAAGCACCAACCATTTTTAAGGTCGGCTAACTGCCTCCTAAATTTCATTTAACATTTTAGGTTTATTCCTAAAAAGTGGTTTATTGGGGGAATGTCGTATGATGAAATAGTAAAGGCGTATACCCTGTGTCTAAAATACCCTTACATGTTTTTCAGCCCGGTGACAAAGTCATGGTCATTCCCTCGCTCTCAGATGCTGAAGCTGCGTCTCTGTTTCCTAATGGTGTGACAACTGAAGAAGTGCCTTCTGGAAAGAAATACCTGCGCTACACCCACATCTGAAATCACATTACTCTTTGACCTGGAAATCTTTGGTTAATAATTCACATAAATCCGGTGCACGTACCCAGTTAGGTGACTTGTATTTTCAGTCATGCAACATTTCCAACACTGAAGCAGAAATGCCTTATCCCCAAACTACTTATCCCCAAATAAACACATTTTTCACATTTGTTTTGTGCTTTCTGAGCCTTTCCCTTTTTGTACAATTTTTCAACAGTTTTAAACAAGGTCCTCATGTGTAATTTGCCACTAGGTGTCCTCCTACAACCTGGCATGGAAATATTACCATGCTGCCTTTGCTGCAGTAGTGCTTTCTGTCAGTAGGTGGCAGTATGTGTTAAATGGAATCCTCGCTGAGCTATTGGCAAAAGAACCAACTTGTTCTCAACAACTGCAGTGATAGGGAGTGGTACCACATGTAATGAAATGACTACTTGTATTTTCACACATTAAAAAGATGATAGAGGACACTGGTAGTAAAGGTGAGCTCTACTTTCAGTAATGTTGTATTTCTCATAATATGCAGACTTTCAAAACCTTCTCACGCTTTTCTGTTTTCGTTGCGCTGCCTCAGCTTGCAGATTATGCATAATTATGTCTTTAATGTACCAATGAGCATTATGCTACTGGAATATGTTTTTAATTAAGCTAAATCTTTTACTATTTATCTGATTGTACTTTAGTTCATAACACCACATTTAGAATTATGAAGCAGAAACCTTGCTAGATAATGGATTTGTGATTTCCAGCCACAAAGAGTAACATTAAAAGATGTGGGATTGAGGCACTTCACTTTTCAGAGTTTCAGGTTTTTAGCAGTACTTCCAAAGAGCTACCCGCCCCTCCCTACACTCCATGTAGAGGTGTGGTGACGGCGTAATTAGCACTGTTGCCTCACAGCAAGGTCCTGAGTTGGACTTCACCATCTGGCTGGAGCATTTCTGTGTAGAGTTTGCATGGGTTGTCCCTGTGCACTCTGGCTTCCTCCAATACTCCAAAGACACAGAATTAAATGGGTTAGGTTAACTGGTGATTCTAAATTGCCCATAGATCTGAATGCAAGTGTGAGTTGCTGTCTCTCTGTTAGCCCTGCAACAGATGGGTGGCCTGTGCAGGATGCACCCTGTGTAGTGAAAAGCCAGAGAAAGGAAATGAATAATTCCAGTTTTGTATAGCTGAACCCCCCCCCCCCCCCCCCCCACTTTATTATTCATTTCAAAGACACATAGTCATGTGTTCGTAAATCTATAAAGCATCACAAACTTCCAGAGACCGATGAAAGACTCGAACTTTCAGCTGCAGAAAAATCATCTCAGCAGGACGACCTTAACTGAGACATTAAACCCAGGTGTAGGTTTTCTCTTTGGGTTATTCAACCATCAAAACTGCATGGCTGAGGATCGAATTAATTACCTTAAGTAGTCTGAAGGTGAGCACTTGTGTCTCTCACACACATACACACACATGCTCTGACCTTGCATTCACTCTCAGTCTGAGGAATGCTGAGGTCAAAGAGAAAAGATGGGATTCCCTTTGAGTGCAGAGGTGCAAAATAGTGCAGGGGCAGATAAAATATCTCAGAGTGCTCCTCCTTTCCACCCTTGTCATCCACACAATGTGAACTGGAATGTTGTTCTTTTTTCTTTTCCATCGCCTGGACAACATTTTTTTTCTAAAAGATTGCATATAGTTTGCAGTTTTCCAAACATGTAGTGCTGCATTCTTACTGATGAAAATGTTGAGTCTTAGGCCGTGGCCTAAGCTTTCAAATGTGTGTTGAAGGTTCGTGTATTCATCAGGTAAGCCTTGCACTGTGTCTCCTCTGTCTGTTCTCTCTTTTCCTTGTCTGATGGCTGTTTTGTCCTCAGGAGCCATCCAAAATAACACCCACACAGACACACCGTGCTGATCAAATGGATTTCTCAAATTCCAGACTACAATAGCCAGTGCCAGAGCATGAGAACGGCTTTGGATGTCTGGGCATAATTGGCCAGTATCCACCCCCTCACCACTCACCCTGCATCACCATGTTCATCTATCACCCCTCACTTCTTGGCTATCGAACCAACTCACCCCACCTCGCCTCAGCAACACCAGTACATGTAATACAACACCAGCCCCAACCAGGTCTCACGGGGTAACACACACAATACCAGCTGCTGGCCTCTTTCTTTCTGTAGAATGAGCACGCACGCACACACACACACACACACACACACACACACACACACACACACACACACACACACACTACCCATGATCAAAGAAATACAGGCTGCTCTAAAAGGAGTGGCCTTCAGTCCATCTCAGAAAATAAGATGTTTTCCTCTCAGATGCTTCAGATGAGGGTTTTCTGGAGAAGTGATTTAAATAGAATGGAGATAAGCTTTATGCATGCACCTGGTATGCCAAAATCATACTGTAAGTCAAAATATGTTGCAGGTTACATATGAATCTACAGCCAGTTGGTTGCTGTGTATGTTGCTATTTAGCCACAAGAGGGGAATCGGTTGACAAGTAAGCACGATTTCCTAAATGTGAAAACAGCACTTCGATGTAAAGAGCATTAAAAACACCCGAACACATGTATGTATGTATGTATTCTTATTCACGAACATGTGCTTTTTCTGGAAGAGCTCATTATTCTCGTCTTGTGTGCCAGGCATTGACTTCATCACCTGAAGCTGCCCGTGACCTGCAGGTTAACAAGCCAGAGACCAGAGGGGCTCCACAACGCACCACATATGCACGTGCACTCACACATATGAAAAGCTGAGGTTTGATACTTTCCAGACGCGCCCCCGCTCTCTCTCCACCCTACATCGCCTGGCACTCTCACCCGCTCCGCTCTCCACATCTCCCACACACGTTAAACCAGTCTAACACACACTCACACAATGGCACCTCCCCCATTTCACTCAACCCGGCTTATCAAAGTTTTCGCTTCTTCAGCTTCCCTTTCCCATGCACAGACATAACACTGCACAGCCAAAGCCCTCACTTTGTTTCTTCTTCCATCACAGTGCTCTTCAATCCTCTTTATGATTCACAGTGTTTACATTCTGAAAACTGCTGCAAAGCCCGAAGGCATTTCTGTGTACCGACCGCCCAAGTATGACTTAGATAGACTTACTGATAGGACATAAGCTACGTGAACAGATTGAAGGTCAGACACATGAGTGATGACCTCAGGATTTGGCTGAACTTTAAGAAGTATTAACCGCATCACAGTCAACAGTCACCCCTGAGCTTTCCTCACTCCTGCTGAAGCATGGGTCATGACACACACACACACCTGCATACACAGAGGTGAAGACATAATGATGAAAGTGTATGATCTGGGTGCCGAGATAAATGCAATTGTTTTGATGACACCTCGTAAATACAGCATCCAGACAGGCTATTACTGCAGCACAGGTCAGGGCCGGCTATTGCTCTGAATGAAGAAGGTGATAAATGTGAAGGTAAAAGTGCAATCCCTCTATGTGCTTATCTTTGCCTCTCTCTATCAATATTGCTGCCTTTCTCTCGCTTTTTGCCCTCCCTCATCCTCTCTATTAGAGACACATTGATCACGGGCTGCTGGCATATCACCTGAGTAATGGCTAAGGGTGTCTGGGCTTTAAAACAGCTTCAGCAGAGCGCCAAGAGCTTTATCATGGCGACACGGTAAATGGCTCATATAACAGAGTGTGCGATGTGTATGTGTGCACGATCATAATGCAGGGCACATTAAGATGAGAAATCAAACACAACCCAATAAGAATCACAGACCACCAGCCCTGCCATACAACGCAGATGTGCTAGACCTCTTTGAGTCATTAAAATGCTTTGCAACAGAGACATCTGCACTGTAATTATTGAAAGTGCAGTTTCTCCTACTTCTCTCCTAAATGAGTAGTTTGGACTTTTCTGAAACATACTCATTTGTTGGTTAGAGTTAGATGAAGAAACTGATGTCAAATCTGTTGGCAAAAGCACACAGTTTGTTTGCTCAGCTCCTTTTTGGCTTAATGCAAAATCGGGTAAGGCTGCCAGGTGGCAACTGGGCCTGAAAAATAAAGCAAACATGGAAGGGTGAACATGGTAGTTCCTCCAATAGTTATTTTAAGGCTAACTAAAAAGGGGAGTTAACCCCTATGGACTCCCGTGGTAAAATGCCTAACTTTAGAGCAGCAAATACACATATTTCCAGCCTTGTAGAAGAAATGGATTTGGTTTGGTTGACATTTTCCCCCATTCATTACAACTGAAGAGGTTTAAATTCTGTTGCAGCTTAATTTTGTATAATTAGGGCCTATACTCAGTTAAATGGAGTCCCCAAACTGCTTCTCTCAACCATGTGTGTGGTGTCAGTGTTAGTTTTGGTGAGTGAAATCATAGTATTTATCTGTATGTAACTTGGCACTGATTAGCAGGCACATCTTTGTGATGCACCAAATCCAAAGACAAGTTTCTTCTGATAACTAAAAAACAACTTTAGCAAGATGGTGACAGTCATCTTTCTAAAGTTTAGTGTGGTGACTTGGTGGGAGCATCCATCCTTCTTATGGAGTCTATGAATTTCACCATTATCAGAATCAGAATCAGAAAGGGGGTTTATTGCCAAATGTTGAGCAGGTTTACAACATTAGGAAATTGCTGCGGTGCTTCAGTGCAAACATAGTGTCATAAATAGCACTTAAATAGACATGAAAAAATAAAAGTAGGAATAAGAATTAAAAGTGCTACGTAGAAAGATATGTGCATGAGATATACATGAGATATATACATGAGAATAAGAATTAAAAGTGCTACGTAGATAGATATATACATGAGTGCAGGTGGTGATCAGTGCCAAACATGGAATGATGCAGTGACACAGCGTAGGGTCATGTGTTAGTGGCGGGGACAGTCATATGGTTATTGTTCATGTGTCCAACAGCAGAGGGGAAGAAACTGTTCTTATGGCGAGAGGTTCTGGTGCGAATGGACCGGAGCCTCCTGCCTGAGGGGAGCAGGTCAAACAGACTGTGTCCAGGGTGAGAAGGGTCAGCTGAGATCCGAGCTGCACGCCCCAGTGTCCTGGAGGTGTACAGGTCCTGCAAAGTTGGGAGTCTGCAGCCAATCACCTTCTCAGCAGAGCGCACAACACGCTGCAGTCTCTGTTTGTCCCTGATAGTGGCTCCAGCGTACCACACGGTGATGGAGGAGGTGAGGATGGACTCGATGATTGCAGTGTAGAACTGCATCATCGTCCGTGTTGGCAGGTTGAATTTCTTCAGCTGCCTCAGGAAGTACATCCTCTGCTGGGCTTTCTTGATGACGGAGGTGATGGTGGGCTCCCACTTCAGGTCCTGAAGTTTAATTATCAGTATTAAACTATAGAAAGACCTAAAACTATAAAAGCTGTTACATTTCTATTTGGGGGTTAGAGTCTGAGAACCACTGTGAATCCACTGTGATAAAATCACCTTGACCTAGTTAAAAACTGACCACTAACCAGGCTCTGACAGAGCGAGTCCTCCTGTTGTTGTCGCCCTTTCGCAGAAACCTGAATTGAACATCACAGGGAATGAAAGTGAGGAGCCCAAAATGCTCCAGCAATAAGAATATTTGATGAAAATAAAACTTTTCCACCAGTTTATTTATGTTTAAGCAGAGGGCAGTCAATCTGAGAGGGCAGAGAGAAGGTGGCTGTGAAACTTTATCGCTGGGGGAAAAGAGAATGAATGCCACGTTCCTCTATGTGTGTGTGTGTGTTTGCATGCACGTGAGCTTGTGTGCGTGGCAGTTTGCACATTTGTGTGTGTGTGTGTGTGTGTGTGTGTGTTTGCACGCACGTGAGCTTGCGTGCGTGGCAATTTGCACGTTTGTGTGTGTGTCATGTGGTGGACAGAGAGGGGGAGGAAAGTGGAGGCAGAGGTGAGGAACAAGAAGAGAGTGGGGAAAGTTGAAGTTGAGATGGTAATGCCATAGAAACTTTTTAAAGGTTTGGACGATTCTCCCTGAACTGTAATGGGCTAGTTTGGAGCATAATGAAACCAGTCTGGCTTTCCTGGCTCTCACACCCCAGGTCATGTGCATGCACACACACACAGAGCTGAGAGAGGGTAACACGTGTTTTTCTTTAGCACTTGTTTATGTTCATCCAACAGTGGGAGTGCAGAGCCATAGTTAACTATCAATTAAAGCGATGATCATAAAACAAGCACTTGTAAATAAACAGTGCCAAGCTGGAGAGATTCAGAGAAAAGCTAAAAAACAAAATATATTTGTAGTGCAACACATATATACCTGCCTGCTCCTGAAGAAAATGTTATCTTAAACTCTAGAGAGAGAGAGAAAAAAACACTAAGATCATTGCTACACTCAGTTTAATATCCTTGAAAGTTACTGTTATTTTGTCACTTGTGGGCTTCACCTCACCAGCAAACAGTAAGGTTTTTGGGTTACTGCTTTCAGTAAGTGCGCTTATAAAACTTGTGTGTTAATGGGGCTTTAAGCCAGCATATGTTACACATGGAGAGTAACAAGTCTCCGTGTGTGTGTTAAAAAAGTTTGGAGGTGTGCATCAGAATGTGTGTGTGTGCGTGTGCACTTTGACTTAGTATAATGAGCTCCCCTGGGTCTCCCTCACCTTCCACCCCTCCTTCCATGCCTCCATCGCTCCCCCCGTTCTTCTTCTTCTCCCTAAACTTGGCCTTATTAACCCCTCACTTCCCCCCATATGTTTATTTAAGTAGGAGATGGTGGGGAGTAGAGGTGAGTCGACCGCGTGTACACACGTTTATTTACATAGGTCGGCCCGGGGATTTGAGAAGGTGGAAACAGGGAAGGGAGAATAAGCTGGTGTGACTTCGATTTCTTGCTTGGGTTTCTGTACTGGAAGCAAAAAGACAAAGGAGTAACAGCTTAGATGTCGGGTCATTGGCTTCACACCTTGGACTGACCCAGTGGCCATGATTCTGAGGTCAACCTTAGCTCTAAACATGCTAAACAGGTCAACTAAGTCAGCTACTCATCCCCTCTAGCTTTCCCCAAACCTTTATAGGGGTCACAGGTCAGGAGCTGCCCTTTACTGAAGTCCATATGAATGTGGGTATAGTTCACCTGAGGGTGCCGCTGAATACAAACTTGTCACCTGACCAAGTGAACTTTGCAAACTAATATACACATGTGTGTTATAGCCAACACTTGATTAGGTTTTACATTATTACCTGCTGACACGAGGAACTAGACCTACAACAAATTTAGATCCGCGAGAGATTTTAAGCAAAACACTTCATTTTCAGCAGTCTGGGCAAAATTAATAATATATTTTCTTTATTCTTGCAATTTTGTTTATTCTGGTTGTTTGCGATTCATCCAGCTAAGATATTTGGAAGAGCATGGTTTTTGGCCAAGAGACTCCAAAAAGTGGCAAATTGTTGTTTTTGTAGAAATAAAATTGTTTAGAATTTGTCAATTAATGAACTTTAAAGATGCTCAAGGTGTGACAGAGGAGGGAACTAAGGACAACCCCTAAAGGGAACAGCTGGAGGAGGAAGAAGAAGAAGAAGAAGAAGAAGAAGAAGAAGAAGAAGAAGAAGAAACGTACATGACTGGATTCCTCTACTACTGTGCTGGGATAGCTGCTCCCATCTAACTCTTGGCAGGAAAGTAAATAAGCAGTCAAACCATAATGACTTTAAATATTAACACTTAAAAGAGCTAAGCTTTTGACAAACCTACATGCCATTAGCAGTAAAATGACTCTTCTCTTTGGTCACCTTTGCTCATCTCTTTGATCAGGTCTTTGCTCACCTTCAGGGTAGTAAAGCTGAGAGTCCCCACCTGTTGTAGGATCTGAGCTTATCTGATGCTGAACAAAAACTGAAAGTCAAATATTTGCTGTTTGTTCTTGGATTGCAGAAAATAAAATGTGACTTATTTGAATAACCAGTGGGTATTTATGGCTCTCTCAAAGGTCTTAGTCTTATTCTTGATACGGTGTAGTATTTGCATTAGCGTGTTTAGGACAGGAGCACTGCAGTAACCAGCAGGGATCAAGGGATTACACCCAAAGCTCAGTCCAAGACATTCTTTGGCTTTCCGTTTAACTCCTGAATGACAAAACAAAAATATCTGAAAAATTGGAAATCCTGTTAAATGTTGCAGATAACTTTTGGGGTTACATGTGTTTTTCCACAAAACGGCAATGTGATTAAAACTTCTGTAGCTATGGCAATGAAAGACAGACTAGTGTACTACCTTGTCTCAGGTAGGGCTTTGGCTCTTTGACAGTTTTTTTTGGTGGGGATTTTTTGTAAACAGCTTAAGTTCAAGGTAACGGCAGCAGGACGGGGAAGAGCGGGTGGGAGGGTGGGGAATTCAGATCTCCAAATAGAAAGGGATTTCCCCGCAGCCTTACTTTCTCCGTCTGCTCAGTTGTCACCTGGACTGGATTTTAGGCCACTTACAGTGGGATTAGTGCCATGTTTCAAGCTCAGTGAGCCTGATCTTGGTCTAAAATTCTCACGGTGATGACATCACAGTCTTGTTGTCAAGGGATTATGTATAAAACACTTATAAAAACAGGGCAGGATAATCACTCTGACTCTTTTTTGAAAAAACAATGCTGCTGATGGAGTAACGGACAAAAGGGCAAGCTATTTCGAAACTAATCACATGTAGTGGCTGCTGGATAAATAACCAATCACACTTACACAGAGAGCCAGAGACAAATGAAAAAGAAAGAGACAGGAAAGGAAAGAGAAAGTTGACGGACGGAAAGAGAAAGACGGGATGAGTCATTCAACCTGCTAAATGGATCCACCTGAAGAGAACCGGAGAGAACCGATTGACAGGGACAGACAGAAAAGCTGATGCCAGTAAGAAAGCAGAGCAAAGAGCGTGGAGGTGAAAGGCAGACAGAAAATCACTTTTTAAGTGTTGCCCAGCATTGGTTAACCCTCAGAGCTGCTGCCAGGGAGAGGTTTTCTGTGCCACTCCAGCACAGTGAGTCTTTGTAACTCAGGTTCTCAGAGGAGCTCAACGCTGCTCCAGCTGGCCTGTACCCAGCCAGGCTTTCTCATGTCAGGACACAGACAATCAGGCACAGTGGGGTATACTGGATGCTGGGGAATTTTGAGCATGTTTCTTATCTTAACTTAACAAAATAGCAGCTAAAACCCACTTGATACCATTTACAGAATATACTGGGCAAAGCCTCCAGATCTGTTCTAGGATTTAACAGCAAACAGAGACCTTTTTAAAGAGAGGTCTTTGTTTTATTGCATTCACTGTTGTTACTACTCTGCTGGGAACTAAGCAGAAACAATACTTATACTGTACCAGAGTGAATGGTTTTATATACCAATGCTACCATACTGTACTGAGAGACTCAAGTTTGCCAACTCAAACTACTTAACATTTAAACACTTATGGAAGTTAACTAATCACAAGTACCCTCATACTGAGGTTAAGTAGTTTTTTATGCACTTGTGCTTTTTGGATGTCTTAATATAAGTTGCTCTACTTGACAACGTTAATGCAGTAATTATATTTTTCCAATAGCAAGTCAATTTCAGGTATAATCAAGTATAATAAATGAAATCAATATTCATTCACTGACTGTCAATGAATGAAGGAGACTTTTAAAAGAATTTGGAGGATGTTGATGAGTTCACAGATTTTTAGACATTTTTAACCTTTTTTAAATTTTCCTGCTTGCAGTGTAACTGCATTCATTTATTCATTCAGTTCTGCTCTGAAACATTGCTTGTAATGGTTCCCCTTATTAATAGTGTATGTTGTTGATCCTGCATGAGGAGACATGCAAGGCTGCAAGTCCACCATGCTGACAAGGGCTATAAAACATTTTCTGAATTAGAGACAAAGCAGCAAGACAAAGCAACCAGTGGCTCCTTTCACCACAAAACAGGAATAAACTCCCCATTATTTGCCCAGAAGGCTGCGCTAGCGGTACCACGATAAAGGCTACGTGGATTAGCATTCTTTGACACTATTAGTAAACACATATTCTAAATACATATTTTATATTTATTCCATGCACAGACCATATAGAAATTATGATTTCAATGGTAGACAAGGGGCTAACTTATTTGATCCTTGAACTATATAGACGCCTGTGAAAAAAAATGTCCCTGCCGCTCACTTTTATAGCTTCTGTGACTGTTTTGCTAATCAGATTATCTTCAGATTTTGTAGATTCATGTCTTATTTAATTCAACATAACGCCTCTTAAATTTCATGTAGCATGAAATAAAAATGAAAGCCGGGTATTCTTAGAGCCTGGCTACCTTGTAATCCACACATTGCTATTGTATTAGCATTCAGCATCCCTCAGTTTCTCATTTAGACTCACCAGGATCTGTGAAGTTTCTCTAAAAATCAGGAATGCCAAAAGTTGATGCTTTGTTCACCTTTTACATACACTGTGGTTGGATGTTGTTACATTTTCCTTATAAATGCCAAGATATGGAAAAGAGCAACATGAAGGGTCTTATGAAGACCGTTCGTCAATAGTACTGGCTTAAGGGAACATTGGCTTCATTGTGAACGATTTTGTATTGTTATGAATGTGGTTTAACATATTTCTTCAAAACATTTTATATGTAGTCACCTAGTTTGGGAGCTGCTGACAATGATGGTCATATATATAATGTCCACATTTTGTATGCTCATTCAGCCCCTCTGTAAGGAAACATTCATATGTATAATATTTTTGTCTTTGCTTTTCCATCTTTAATTTTCTGCCTTGTTAATTGAAGTCGTCTCAAAGACTGAGAGGACAGGACACCAGTTTCGCCATCAATAGCAACATTCATCATTCAGTAGCATGCACTATATGTTGTTTTGTCAGCGCTAAAAGGTGAATATATCTCACAGCTCAAAAGCAGGGTAGGGATGGGGGGATGGGGGAGGAGGGTTAACTACACCCTTGCAGCTCCTCCTCCTCTCCTCCTTCTGCACTGATGCACAGATAAGAGCAGACAATACATTTCTTTGAATGCATGCAGGGAAGAGAGGAGTTTGACTGATCTGCGCACTTACAGGCACGCACACACACATAGTAGCATATTTGTCAAGAGGTCTGTGACAGGCACACGTTCACGAGTGTGCTATCATCTGTCTTTATGAGTCTTTGACAGGAAATAAGGCTGCACTCTAAATTACATGTCTCTCTGTCCCCAGTCCAAAACAGACACGTCTGAACTGTCTGCGAAACAAGGCCTTTTACAGTGGGTGGTAAACAGAACAAGTTATTGCAGGTACGCTTGCACGCGCGCACACATAAACCAAAGCTTGTCCTCGGCAATGTTTGTGATGGAGGAGTCGGTATAAAACAAGCAGACAGCTGAAAGGGCACTTTGCCACTTGGCACACAGCCATTTTCCATTTAACGTCCCCTCCTTTCTCCTCCATTTAAACACAAGTGCATCAGCTCGGGAGTCGTTTCAACTTTGTCTCTCTCTTTCTTTGGAAAACCCACTTTTAGATTATGTTAGTGTGTGGCCAGGTTTCCTATAGCACCAAGAATGCTCCTTTGTTTTGGTGATCGGATCCTCATCAGAGGAGAGGAGAGGAGGAATGAGGACAGATGTGGAGGTGGGGGGGGAGTGCTGTGGGAAAGATTACCAGGACAGCTGCAGGCGGAGCAGTTACTCTTACAATACTTTGGCAGCAGTTCAGATTTCAGCTTTGTACCACCCTTCTTTTCAGTTCCCCTCCACTATCCTTTTCTCTGCCTCCACATAGCTGCATGAATAATGTCAAATCAAATCTTTTTAACCATCTTTTCTCCTCCAATGTAATTGTTGCGTTCCTATCACCATCTCCCTCCTACATTGCCTCTTTTTGCCATTTGCCAAAACCGCAACACAAGCTTGAAGTGGGCCTGCAGTTCGTTTCTGAAGGTCAGGTTTGATGTGAGAGCAAGGAGGCGAGGGGAGGGTGGAGGAGAGGGGGAACTGCTTTCTGGCCGTGATCCATGAGTCCTCCACAACACAATGTCACGATGAAAGAGAGAGAGAGAGAGAGAGAGAGAGAGAGAGAGAGAGGAGTGAAGCAGTGTGGTTAGTTGAGACTCTATCATCGTGATGTAAACATGAATACAGCACCCACAGATGTGGTTACCTGAACACAGAGATAAACGATCAGTCTTCTGAATCACCTCCCCAGCCAACATGTGCGTCAGTGTGAGTTTCACTTTGATCTCAAGCGCATCTTTGCTGCCAGGTTGGTGGATGGAAATCTGATGATCAATTCTGACCGATATCTTCACGAAGGATCTAAAGTTTATCTTAGACTGTACCGTGTACAGTGGAGGATTGGCCTTTTACCTCTGACACATCTAAAATGTTTCAGCTTTCTCATTCAGATCAATGTGAAGTTATTTGTTTACATAGTGTGTTTGAATATAATGCAAAATTATTTTAGCACAAATTTGAATAGAATTTCCATGCAGGTGGAAACATTAGTGAATATTGCCATACGGAATGAATAGTTAGTTCTAGAGATAAACAGTTTGTGCCATAAATTGTATTAATTCAATAAAACCCACAGACTATAAGAATCAAATGATGGAATCCATGAAGATAAAGTTGTTTCATGATTTCATATGTTGCAAGCTTTTTGTCTCTTCAGAGAAATTTAAAGGATGCTTTAAACTGTTGTTTATTTCAACAGTTATTTTCCACTGCACATTGGAAGACAGAAGTTTATTTGTTGTTTTTTCGGCTGTCAGCAAGATTACTTAAAAATTACTGAGCTGGAAATCTTATAACTCGATGAGGAGGAGCATATAGCTAAAGGAAAAGACCATAAACCGTTGGTGCAGATCCAGATAATGTTCTTGATAATAAAATGAGCCAGAAGGGTTGTTTGCTTTGGCAAAGTATGCAGTCTTTCATTACCGTTTTAGTTTGATACCAGATGTATCAAACTGAGAACAACAAGAAGCTACGTTAAACATCTACAGTAAAAGTAGATTTTTGAGTGCAAAAGCTTAACCCGTTCTCTCAGCTTGTGTGTGGAGCATCTGTTGGTCCGCACAGGAGTCTCTCAGCAGACGAGAAACCGCCAGTCAGCCACACACACAAACACACGCACTCACTAATTCTCCTCAGTAGAAACCTGATCCCCCTCATATTTCAAGTTCAAACGCTGAAAGAAATGCCTGAGAAATGCAATTTGGTGGAAAGGCTTGGCAAGTCAAACAACAACGGCAGCAGAACCTAATGAACTTTGTGGGAAAAGATGAAACGCAATTAGTTTCGTGGCAGATATAATGCATGTGTGTGAGTCTGATTGAGGGCAGGTTCCCATACCATGGTTTTTCTTAGAATTAATTGAGCTTCTTTAACTGTTTAACAAAGAAGAAAACCATGTAGCAATGTAACAGTAAAAAATTGTTTCTGTGCACAGATAAGCATGTGCAGATCTAAAGAAAAATGCAGTAATCACACTGTTTTTAGTATCAAGCATAATTGTTTGTTAAGCATTTATCGCTGATTGCAATGGCCAAGTAATGGGATACATGTGACGGAGAACAAGTGGAGGGTACAATATTTTCTTTGCTGGTTGGTGAAACTTAAATTGTGATCCAATCCTACTTCACAGAGACACTTTCAGAGAGGTCTTCAGTGCACACACAGCTATTGTAGCACACCCATCAGGTTAGAGAATGGGGGGGGACTGAAATTAGCACTGTTTGTTTTCATTTCAAATGGACACATTTCACTGGGAGCCTTTAATAGGCGTAAAGGGCCTGAAGGGATGGATGATGGATAGAGCAGGGGACAAAGTAATGTAACAAAGAAAAGCAAAGACAAAAGGGTAAGGACATGTGAGCAGCCACCAAAAGTATTTCCTAATTATCCTCACTAATCTTTTTTCAAGACCAAGAATCTCGGTGCTTTTTAATATACCAAATGTAGAATAAAGTTCAGCACATTATTCACGTTTATTCCTCTCCATCAGCTGAATGGTCGTGTACTGGCAGGTAGGCAGGCACTTTCTCATTGGAGCGGTGTGAGCCTGCCAGGTTATAAAAGCAGCCATAAAAATCACCTCCAAAACCAGCTCAGATGCCAGCCATATGGCTGTGAGTTTAACAAGGACAAACTGCACCTCCTCACAGCTGCTTGCTCTCTTGAGTTGAATCCTTTCTCTGAAACCCTTCCTTGATCACTTTTTCTGACTAACTAGCCCAAACTATTTACTCACTTAGCTCCCTGACACTGACGGCTATGTCTCTTGTTTCACTTGCTGTGACACCCTAAAGCGCAAAATGTACTTCTTTTAAGTAGAGTGGACATTTGAGGCCGACCTTGAGCAGCAGTTTCCAAAACAACATGCATAAATTTAACTTGACTCTACTGAAAACTTCAAATTCAAAATCAGTATACCTTTTTGTTCACCAGACTTCACCATTCTTCAACAAAGAGGATTTTTCAGTCTACAGGTAAACTCGTGCCAGTAACTCTCCATCCCCTGGGCCTCTGTTCTTTACAGCCAGGCTTCAATTGCCGCCCTGTTATTACCTCAGAGCTTTAATTAACGGACACACCTGTCACCATGCTGTGCACAGACCCAGCAGGTCACACTGAGGGCGCTGGGGAATTCCTGCTAAACTGTACTGCACATCAGATTATGAAGTAGTTGCTGATCTGCTCTAAAGAAAGCAGCACTGTTGAGAATCTTTCCAGGTGTTGGAGTTCAGGTAGGCCTCATAATGCATACACGCTCTTATTTATACATGAAGGGCATTGACCTGGATTGATAGGAATTCTAATGGAGACATCTGTGGAACTGGAAGCGGGTGAACAGAAAGCCATCAGCAGCGAGTTTGCTGGTTGTCTGCCATGCTAACAAGCAGAGTTAAAAGCCCAGAGTGACAGCCCTATTAGGGACTAATGGAGGCAAAGACAGCTGAGACCCTGATGTACACACACACACACACACACACACACACACACACACACACACACACACACACACACACACACACACACACACACACACACAATAAAAGATCACCACCACACCCCAGAACGGCCAAGAACCTCCCCCCCCACCCTCAAGCTTCTCCGGCTGTTTTTACCTCTATCCCTCCTGTCCTCCATCCCTGTAGTTAAAGATCTTTATGGGTGAGGGAGTGGCATAGAGATGGGGCGATGGGATGGGCTCTCATGCTATCAGCAATCCCTGGAGGTAGCAAAAGGTCAAGGACTCTCATTTTTCATCCTAGCCAATTACCCTTCCATTCCAACCTGGCTTTCCTCTGTCTTTGCATCTCACCCTCTTACCCTGCTGCGCTCCATCCAGTCCACTAATCAGATCTATTTTGCTTCACATGACCACACACATGCCTGTTACTCTTCACACACATGTGCCTGTAGCCCTACAGTGTCCTTCATATGAACAGCTGGAATAAATTGATATACGATAATTGATAAAAGAATTAAGAATTATTTTAAAAAAAAAGAAAATTCCACTCCAACTAATGTTACATTTTCCAGTATCATTCCGAAGTGTCCTGGGATGTAACCATAAAAGGAACATAAAAGATGAATGTAACCACCTTGACATTACCCACCCATAATAGCATTATTTGGGAGTATTTTCTTGGAGCCAGAAGTGACCGTGATTGGATGAGATGGTGGAGTGATGTTATCAGCTAATGGTAGTAAGCTGCATCCATAAACTGCAGTGTGCATACACAGTTACTGCAAATTATTTCTAAGTGCCTACTGATAAGTAACAGACTAATGGAATATTAGAAAATTCTCTCAGTAAAACTGAAATGTGAGCATTTTGGATGGCTGCTGTAATAGTCACAGCTATTACACATATATTTGACAGCTACAACAGCAGCTCGGATTTCTGTCCTCTGCAGTGTCTCCTCGTATCCTGGCCTGCAGGCAAACAGTTCCCCTTTCTGTAGACAGATAGATGTTCTTTTGATCTGATATGATTTTTTAGATAATTCCAGTAAAAATGCTCCCCACATGACAAACACAGTTGTGAGACCCACTTCAGTGTTGTTATCAATGAGTAAACTATCTACAGAGGCCAAAACTTTCAGCTATATCAGACTAGAAGATGGTCCCTGATGTATCCAGACAAAACAGGGGCTCCATGTCTGAAACTGTGGTGGGGTTGTGTATTTGGATCCCTTGGGTAGAGTCCAGACAAAGTCCTTAGGGGAGAGGCCTTGGCAAGGCTTGACCTTCTAGCTCCCTTTGGTATGCTAAATATGTAGCAGGAAACAAGAAGAACATCTATCTGTCCACAGAAAGGGGAACTGTTTGCCTGCAGGCTAGGATATGAGGAGACACTGCAGAGGACAGAAAGCCGAGCTGCTGTTGTAGCTGTCAAATATATGTGTGTGTCTGCTTGGAGGCAGTGGGAGGGTATCAAGTGTGGGAGATGTTGGCGATTGCTTCTAAGAAGAACGACAATTAACCCTTGAATTCTCAGTGACCCTCTCATTCCCATACTTAACCCCTCCCAGAGGTCAGAGGTCAACAGGCTCTAAGTGGCCTGTGGGTCTCTAAAAGGGGATTTCACAAATGAATCAGTCACAGTGAGGCAAAAACAGAAGTCTGCAAAAGAGAATGATAATCACTGCATTGATAAAGTAGTTACCAATCATAATTATGAATTATCTGCATTAGTAGTATTATTATTATTGGTCTGGTTGTAGCTCAGTAGAGGTAGAGCAGATCATCTACTAAGTAGGAGGTTTCAGGTTCAATCCCTGGCTGCTCCAGTGTGCATGCCAAAGTATTCTTGGGCAAAATACTGAACCCCAAGTTGTGCTCATTAGAGTGTGAATGATGCATAACATGTCAGTGTGCCAGTTATTACAGTGTATTAGTATTAGTGTATTAGGGCTTGCTTGACAGCCACATGACCTGGTTGTCTCGCAGTCACTGAGTCAACTATGAACTCTCTGCATGCTACACTATTCAAGAATCAAATGTGAGACCTGTCTGACCTGTCAAAGTGATGCAATGGCCCAGTCAAAGTCCAGACTTCAAGAGACTTCAAGAGAGTTCTGCATAAACAAATGTCAACAAACCCCCATGAATTGATGCATCATCGAAAGAGAGACTGATACAGAGCCAATCATACAGAAAATCATTTTGAGTTATGGCTACTAAAGGTAGTCGAACATGGTGGAGGTGAATTCCTAAAGCCATAACGTCAGCAAGAATAAAATAACTGGCAATGCCAGTTGAAGTGTGATCGAGTATCTTAAGACTGTTAAGATGTCCTTTGTTTAGTTTATGAAATGCTACACAAACTGTACATAAAAAACCCTCTTTTTTAAAAAAAAAAAAGATCAAGTGTTAAAGGATTCTATGCAGGCAGATTTTAATTGAAATGCATCAAAATGAGAGACTGCTGGTTTTGTGACCTTTTGTTGCATTAGCAATGTAAGAAATGCAATCTTTATTATTATTATTATTTATTTTTTTTACATAACTTCAATTCCCTTCTGAGTTCAGACAAAGTTCTTTTTTTTACTGAAGGTCACATTTAGGAAAAGATTTAAGAGAGGCAGAGAGAGTGCTTGTGGATAATGAGTGAAAACGTTGGGAGACAGACATTTTCCACAATAACTTCCCTGAATAAATTTCCACCAAACAATGCAGAATGTCAGCCAAGATACAGGATTTACTGGGACTCATTAAACGTGTTTGTACCGTGTTTATGACCACACATGACCTTCTTCTTCCAGTGATTCCAGGACGATTAGTGTACCTGTGCCCCCAGGAGGGAATCACAGTTTGGGTATGTGCAGACCCCCTGGGTCATAGTGAAGAACACTGGAGCCAGGCTGCCTGCAGTAGCTCCCCAGAGAGACTGTAGGGGATGTGTGTGGAGTTTAAAGTTAAGGGTGTGGGGGTGTGTGAAGAGGATGATTTTTCCAGCAGATATGCAGTTGTCGACCATAGGTTTAAATCACGGGTGGACATCTGCTTAATATACTCAATTAGTCACACAATTGATTATTTCATACAACACACACACATTACAATCTGGACCATAGAATGAAGTGCTGCTGGACTCTTTATAGCATTTGAAGGCTTAAATATAGTCTACACATGCATTGTGTGGACATAAAGACTTTGACAGTTCAACTCAGAGTGAACAATAGTGAAAGAGTCTAAAGAAAACGCAATCTTCAAAATGTTTGAAAGACCCTGTCAACAGTTGTTCTGATATGAAGAGAAAGACAGAAACTTAGGGAAAGACAACAAAAACACAGCTGGTGGTATGAGATGAGACCAAAAAGTCTCAGATTAACGTTGTGAAAACACACTTTCGGTCTAGATAGAAAACCATATTCCGAGGGGAACTACAGTCAGCCATTGGTTTAATTGGCTCTTAAGTTTAAGATAATGTAACAACAAAGATTAGGTTAAGCAAGATTTAATTGTCATTTTCTGTTCAATTTAACTTTATTTTGACTCATATTAATGTTCACTGTTAATCTTATTGAGAATACAGTAGCCATATCCCTTTTTAGTTCGGTAAGTAAGAGCCTATTTCAGTAAGCAGATGCCACATGTGATTCATAAAAACCAGATAGTAGCGCCTGGTCCAGAAAAAAACAGGAGGCATAACTGCCCAGTGGGTATTTTGAACACTCATCTGTACTACTAATGTTTTAAGGAGAAACAGTCTTTTTTTAAACTCCACCTTTGCATAATTCTCTATTGCCCATGATTCATTTTCTCCCTTTTTCAACTGTCGTTTTTCCAAAGCGGGACAAAAATATCTCCCTAGAAAAACATTTTTACTGATTTCCTCTGCCAGTAGACACTGTAGACTTTGGTCAGTTTGAGCAAGCTTGGTTTCCTGGATTGTTACTTTATGGGTTTGATCCTCACTGTTGCTGAAGGCCTGCTGACAGAGACAAATGTACTGTAGAGTGGACACTCACATATGTTAGAGGAGGATTTTAACTATCCACCTGAAATCTGTAAAACTCTGCACTTTCCCAAAATGATTCTTCTAGCCTTCTGAATGTAGCCAGGATGAAGTTGGGGCCAGCTGAATCCCACATTATATGTATATGTTTAGATACGTGACAATTTTATATATTTAACCCAAGCGTCACAGATCTACAGACTAAGTATTCTTGTTATAAGGGCATTAATACAAGATTTAAAGAAAGCAGGAGCCTGGTAGAGAACAGGAATCTTTGCTCTCTTCTTCTGTCCAAACGTGACAACTGTGATTACAGAGAAGATACCCAGCTTGGCAGGATATCAGTGAGCCCACAGTAGATTATTGTTTGAATTACATGAACATAAGAACAGTCTTTATCTGTGTAGGTCTGTCATTTGCGTGGCGTGCAGTTTTGCTGGTGGGTCATTATGTCGTTCTCAACCACATGCACGTGCTTGGATGTGCACGTGCAGGGTACAGCCACACACGCGAATGTGTCTGTCTTTATCTCTAAATTTAAGGTCATCCTCTTCACATTACCTCTTGACTTGTCAACTTAAAGTCAAACTGACATTTGAATGCAGCTAAACTGTCCCGCATTCAAATGAAAGACAGTTTAGCTGCATTAGAGTCGCAGTTAGCATAAAGCATATAACTGCGATTATCGCCTAGCTTTCTTTTTCTGTGTTTTGCAGATTTACTAATCAGATTGCCAAAATTTCAGTATGTACCAAACAGTATATTAAAAGGACAAAAATATTTTTTCAGTGTTTTTATTGACTGCGTCACACTAAAGCCGTGACTGACCCACTGGCCTACCACATGCACAGATGTTAAAAACATGCTCCCCACACAGTAACCTGTATATCCTGAAATCAGGACTGAAGAAAAGTAATTTAACAGAGCCATCATGGCTCACTTAAGCACCCCTCCTCTCTCTCCAGCTGTCTCTCTTTCATCCCTTTCTTGAAGTGCTGTGGCTAAGGTCCAGTTTCATGGGCTTAAATTGAATCAGGAAAATCAACTTCGTCTTCATCCTCATCTTTAATGAGAAAGGTGGTGGGATTTCCAAGGTGCTGCTCAGCTCTGTTTTCTTTAAAAAGGTCTCACTGTTCTGGGAAGGAAGCCTAGAGATATGGATTAGCTAAAACCCAGAGGAAGGAAGAAATAGATATGCTAGACCACATCACAGTATGCACACAAACTCATATATTGTAGGAAAAAACCTAAAGGCCAAGATAGCAAGGTGTTATAGGAGCTCTTAGGAGGTTATCCCCTTGCAGCTCAGAATCAAACAAGAGCAGAGAGGAGAGGGAAGGAGGAAAATCTAAAACACATTTTTACCCTTTGCCTCGACATGTGGAACCTGTACTGGGACTGTTTTCTTTTCATCTGGCTGTGATGGGGCTAAGGGATTTCTACAGTGTCCCCTCTGCCCTCCTCTCCCAGGAGGGCTGTGCTGACCTAATTATCGACCAGGACAGCCACTTGCTGAGAACAACAGCGCCTTCGCAGCTTTATGCTAAGTCCCCATATCCTCTGCTAGCTAAAGTTCAGCACTATATCACCTTTATGCTAAATGGTCGTGCATCCTCTTTTGCTGTGAGTTGAACCCATGACCAGTCATACAAAGCTGGGACTTCCAGTAAGATTAAGGTCCTCACAAAATAGTGAAACTGCACTTTTAATTAACAGAAATATGTTGGCAAGAAAACTGGCTTCAGTGCTAGTGGGAGTGGTTCATTTCCTTATTGCTTCATCTGCAAATGTTGCTGGATGGCAACTGGTAATCAGCATATATGAAAAACAAACAAGCAGCAGCAGCAGCAGAAAAAAAAGAAAAGAAGTAACCCTGTAATTTTAACATACTTCATCTTAAACCACATGATAAATGGCATCTATCACTTGAAGGATCATGTTTGATGGATGGAGATGTAATGCCTCTCTGAAACTTAATCCGTTTCTAAGTGTGGTTCAGAACAAAGTGTGTGAAATGTAGTGAGGCAGATTAAGAATGAGTGGAAGTTGGCGAAATCAAGTAAAGCAGCTTCAGGTTTGAAAAAGAGGATGCGTGGGTGTGATAAAGACCACCGTCTTCTCAACCTCAACTCTGTCTGTCAACCGTCAGTGCTCACTCATGCACACAGACACATGAAATTTGTGCAATGAGGGCTTTCCTTTTCCCTCACAAGTTTCCCCCACAGCTGAGACACTGACGAGCATCACTCTGCCCACACACAGCGTGGGGTCCATGTCAGCGCTCTGCTTACATTTGTGATCTTCTGCTGGGTTTGTGTCTTCTTGGGATCCCCTGTGCACCACAAAGTGACATTTAAATAAAATGCGGTATCGTAAAAGGTTGACGGATTATGGTAAATTTTCTCTCATCAAAAACTCATCTGTCAGCAGCAGGTCAATTCTGAAAAAACGAAGAAAATGAGTCCTCTGATTTACTGTTACACCCAGTTACAGAGCATCTAAAGTGCAATTCTGGTTCACTGCAATTTGGTGAGATCTGGGTAAATTCCTGCAAAACAAAAAACAGACTCTTTGTGTTTAGTGCTCATGGGTAAAAACAAGTCTGCTAACATGCTACCTTAGGTGGCAAAACCAGCTTTACAGTTGGTATTAAAAAATATAAATAATTTCCTAACCACTTGTTGTCAGACTCACTCTAAAATCAATTGCTAAAGCCTTGTTCACGCAGGCCTGGTGTTTAGTGATCCCCAGAAACCATCCATTACTTGGAAAAATATGTATTCTGTGACCAGTTGGCAAATGGTTGCTGGAATTTCCTGGAAACTGGTCACAAAAGGTATACGGTGCTGCACCAAAAACCTCCTTGGGATTGCTTTGGTTGCCACGCTTGCCTATAGTTTGCATAGAAGTTACTGATTTGTCTGTAAACACCAAGTGAAAATGTGTGATGCAAACCAGAAACAGAGAACATTTGTCTTGAAAGAAAAAGTGACAACTTTTCAAAGGTGTTAGTTGCAGCTGTGAGGGGCAAAATTTACTTTGAAGACAAACTTTCTCAGTTTACAGTTTTCATCTTCCATGCAAATTATGGGCAACTGCAGCAATCTGCTAGAGACCAAAGCAAACATGAGGAAGTTTTTGTTGCATTACCCGCTTTACGATTTTCCCTAACAATCACAGGTTGCCATGATGTATAAAGTTAATATAATTTTTCACCATAGATATGTAATATTTACACAATGTCAAGCTTTAGGAAAAACTAATTATCTCATAGTTGCAAAAACAATCCAACCTGTCACTTAACTTAGTTTCATTTTTGCATAACCGAGAGTTTAAGTGCAGATTTTGTATTTGTTGTATTTGTGTCCTTGTGCGGTTATGAGTAGACGAGATGGGGGTCTCCTTATGGATTCCATAAAGATCAGGTAACCACAGCATTTCTCCACCTTTGCATTTAACTGACTCACAAACAGTGACACGCTCACCACAGTGTAGGCAAGAAAAACCACAAAGGAGGTGGGAGGTGAGAGCGATGCAGGTGGGTTTAAAACTAACCATAAACTAGCTGGGAATCCCTCTCAGGCTGCTCAGAAGAGGTGTGGTGAGTTAAAGGATACAGATGTACGCATAAATTAAACCTCAGTAGTTGAAGTTGCGCTGTAGAGATTCAGTGCTCTGCAGATGGTGCAGAGGTGGACAGAAAGGTCAAAGGTTTCTTCACATGTTTACACTTTTCTCATTTGTAAATTACACCAAAAAATCCCAGCTGAGAAACAGCTAGGTGTCGTGGAAACTTTCCCTTAATTTCAAGTAAACCAGCAGTCACAAATGTCCTGAGAAGCCTTAACTTGATGACTGTCTATATCAGTGTGTTGATACGTTCCTGATATTTAAAAATGCAAAAAGGGAAATTATGTGATGCAACTTCATAAACATCAAGAGAGATCAATTTCACCTGGAAAAGGATAAAAACAAACACTGCATAAACAAAGTGAGCTCAGTTTGCAGTTTCACAAGAAGGAGTCATACTGAAAATACAAACTTTTACTTCCAGTAAAAGTTAGTTCAGCTGACAAGCTTGGTGGCCCTGTGTTAAATGACCGGCCATTTTGACTGTTTGTCTTCTGGGAAAACAGCAGTCCTCCGTTACTGTATGTGTGGGCACAAACTTGTGACATTTACTTGAATAGAGCAGAAGCAAGTAGCCTAATTTGGAAATAACACACGCAGATGCGGTTGGCGTGTGGTAACTCAAAACACGTTGATGCTGGAGAAAAATGGATGCTGGTTTAAGAATATTTCAGTTATCTTCATATTACACATCGTTAGCTTCATAGCATAAGTGCCTAAGTCATTTGACTAAGTCAATGACTTAGGCACTTATGCTATGAAGCTAACGACATATTCCTGTGTGTTTTATGTAGGCATGCATCCTATGTAGTAGGTGTTGGGTGGCTTTTGCACATGGTTGGTGGTCCAATTATAAAAACACTGAATTCTGAAATTACTCTGCATGGCAGTTGCATGGTAGCTTTCATGCCCATGTTGTGTGAATGACAAAGATCCTCTAAGGTTAAAAGGCATTACCACATATTTTACTATATTGCACTATACTTTTCAGCATTTAATGCTTATGGTCCGCTCAAAAATCCAGAGTTGGGTGGAGGTGTTATATCATGTCTTACATCATGTTGAATGGTAACAGTCAGGTTAGGGGTTTTGTATGTCTGATGTGGTGGTACCTCTGAAGTGCTAAAATGGGGTAAAATAAGTTAAAGACTGTGGGATTAATGTCATACTTCATAGGTCAGAGGCCTTGTTGCAGCAGTAGTGTGAGTGTTAATGTGTTTGGTTGGAAAGAGATGCAGACACGGGACTGGGTTGTCATTTGAAACCTAGCTTCTGAAAACAGAGCACTCTGGTGACATGTGAAACCTGAAGTGCTGATTGAATTTGGTCACATTCACGAAAGCATGCACTGACAAGAAAAGAAAGAAAGAAAGAGTTCGCAAACAAGCACACATCTTCTTCTCTCAAAAGCAGTCTGTGTTATTGCACAGCATGTGCATTTGAAGCAAACTTCCTCCAGATAAAGCTTGCACAGACGTCTGGGTTCCAATGGAAAATCCTGAAACCAGTACCACAGGCGTTCTTTCTATGCAGCACCTGATAGGTTTTCCTCTTCCTCTGCGTCCAGACGGACCACGCCAAAACCCAGACTGGAGTACAAACACAGGCAGGAGAGTAAAGGTTTGGCAGGTGTATAGAGAGACAGCAGGGTGAAGGGAAAGTTGGGCTGACTTGAATTGTACTTTCAGAGTTGGAGAGGGTGAGACAGGTAGGGTGAAAGGGAAAAGAAGGTGAGCGAGCGAGCGAGAGAGTGTAGTGACGAGAATGAAGTGGCTTGCTGTTATGGGTGTGATGGAAAGGAGAGAGAGGGAAACCCAGACACAAACATAAACACTGGCAAACACTTCAATGATTCCTCTTTCTAAACCTCACCCTTCACCTCTCTCGTCAGTTTCCAAGCATAAATAAATATGACATGGAAAAGCATCAGACAGCCTCCATACATCGCAAAGAAACACCAGCCTGTAAGTGAACAAGTAAAAGCAAAAAGCGTCATGGTAAATTTTGTTGTTTCCATTCAATAAAATGACCAATTGGATTAGACTGTCTGACTGTCACTGCTTCACTGCCATCCCATTAGATATCTGCTTGTTCTTCTTCATAGTCACAAACCTGAAATAGATGAGGAAAAACAGCAAGAAAGTCTTGCCTTTCTTTACCAAGAGTAACACACAAATGCTCTCACACTTAAGAAATATATACCCCAAAACAATATCTGAGGGTCATCATTCCATGATCGGACAGAGGAGACCATAAAGGCGTGTGACTGATCCAAAGAAAGCTGAAAAAAAAACAAAAAACTATTCCATCACCATACAAATGTGCATAGTCACACACTATTGAGTAGTAATGTTAAAACACAAGCTGCTTGGCTTTTTCCTTGAAAGGCATCATGTCACAGATTACTGCAGCTCCCTGGCCTGACTGGCAATGACATCATGCCTAGGCCTACTCCCAAAGATCCCTATGGCTGGCAAACGGCCAATCCTACATCTGCGAGGAGCCCTACACATATTAACACACATGGACACGGATACCCACGGAGCAGCATAAACACCCCAATGTTAAGAATCAGCCAATCCATTGTTTCTCTGGGCAAGAGTATAGTAAAGATGCTCTGCTGGTTCCAGTCCCAGAAAACAACTGTATGCTCATTCAATAGTGAGACTCAACAGAGCAAAATGATTTGGGTCAATTATGTCGACTTTGATTTAGTGTTCATTTTTAATCAACATTTTCAAAGGCAGACAATAAAATTTAATCAGAACCCCATTAAATGACCAAATTGTGCAAATTCCAATGTATATATATGTATATATATATATATATATATATATATATATATATATATAGATAGATAGATAGATAGATAGATAGATAGATAGATAGATAGATAGATAGATAGATAGATAGATAGATAGATAGATCATCAAACGTTTCCACTATAAAGCCATGTGCATGCATGCAAAGGTTGACAAGAGGCGAACAGCCTCTTGTATAGAGATATGAATCATATGTTTACTACTCTAGTAGCTGCATGCTCATTTTTGACTTTTTCAAAAATCACTCAATTTGTAGCAGAAAGAGTGGAGCTAAAGACTCTTAATGAATCAATTAATGTGCATGGGTGGGGGTTGCTACACAGTGAAAGACAGTTTAACGTCTTGTTCAGCCACTTGACCTAGGATGTGAAAGTCTAGCAGTCCAGTCTTCTCCACGAGCTTCTTAAATAGCTTCTAAAAACACATTATTGGGATTTTAAAATGACAGGATGATGCAAGTATGTTTAATTATATATTTCTAGCTTCTTTTAAGTAGACTGTTCTACCCAGTAATTTAGTGTCCATGTGTTCTTCATTTTCATAAAAGAGGAGTGAAAGTTTATCAGATGCATAGAGCCTGATTCACACAACACAACGTGGCACAGACATAATAAACTGCTTGTGTGTGTGTGCATGTGTGTTTTATGCAGACATCTCTGTGTATGCCTTCTTGTTTACTGAGTGTGTGTGTGTTGGTGCTGGATCATACCACTGGGGTCAATCTGGGCCAGCTGCTTGGAGCTGATGGAGTGAGCCACACACATGCTCAGATGGGACCTTAAGGGAAACAAGAGGAAAGATGAGAACTGAGAGAAGGAAGAAGGAACAAGGGAAGAAAGGGGAAGGGAAATCACCTTAAACACTGAGACACATCAAACTATGAGTGAATATGAAGCCAAAAAAAAAAAGTCTTTCAATGAATTTAAGGGCATTACCTACCTTTCTGTATGCAGCCTTCTTTGTCGGAGGCAGTCTGCCGTCACAGAACATAACTAACTCACAGGAAATTATGGTTGTAGTGTACGAAATGCAGTGTTTGTCTATACAAAGGTTGTTGGAAGTTGCTGTGAAATCAACTCCTACAGACCCCTTTACGCAGGTCTAAAGACTGGTCAGTGACCCCTTGATAATAACAGGTTGCCAAGGACTGCTTCCTCAATTTGCTGGCGAATGGTTGTGAAAGATTGCTTGCTGTTGCTAGGTGAATTTGGTTGCAGGTTGTGATTCCTTAGGACAACAGCAGGATGCTGTGGTTGCCCATAGCTCAAAAACTACTAAGAGCATTGGGACAAAAACTGGAAACTATTTGCCTTCATAGTAAAAATTCCACATTTGGAAGTGTGTTGGTGTCAGTGGTAAGGCACATGTTTTCCTTTGAAGGCAAATATACTGAATTTCTGAGATGCTTTGCACTTTTTCAAGATTTGGTGGTTAGCTAATGAGTACTCGCAAGTAAATTCACACCATGGGCGACCTTAGCATTCTGCTAGTCACCAACAATGTCTCAAGGGTTTTGGTGCAACAACCTCTCTGTGATCATTTTCATTCAGGAACAACCAGAAACCCCAGGCAGCCACACCCCAACTGGTTGGGAAGGTTGTCAGGAGGTCACTGACCAATCATTAGGTCTATGTGACTGAGGCTTTAGGCTATAAATACTCTGATGGGGGACACAGTTCATGACACACATCACTAAACTGTTCAAAAACCCAATGGGCAACAAACTTCCAGCCTTTGTATTATGTTTTTGTGTTAATCTTTGTAACCTTATCTGAGGAATGTGATTACTGTTAAATGTTTTGCCGTCCTGCAGTAATAATATTCGCAATTATATCCTCATGTCCATTTTCATGCAACCAGTACATTTAAGAAGAACAGTTCTCCTTAACAATAATTGAGCCTGAATATTTTTGGCTGTCTATACAGAGCAAGTAGAAAGTAAAACTATGTAAAAGTCTATTTTTACACCAAGAGGACTGTGGTGTTCCAGCTTGTGAAGCCAGTAAAGGCCTCACACAGAGATAGACACCATTTCTCCACACACATACTGCTTCACCACCCACTGCATGGTGTTTGTTTAATATAGCATTTCAGTGTGAGAACACTATATCCCACTCCCATCTTTCCTGTATAAGGGCACAGCTAATACATTTGTAATTAGTCTGACACTACACATGCACACACACATGCACACTTAGTCCCTGCTGCCTCATGGCACAGTCCAGAGTTTATCCTAACTGAGAAATAGCATCTGCTTCATCTCTCTTTTCAGCCAACCACGCTGCTCACAGAAAATCACTAACACTCTCATTCTCTTGTACACAAACTCATCCGTGCTGACACTCGCAAACTCATGCACGTGCACAAGGTCGTTAAACAGGCATGGATGTTATTAGGGCTGGCACCAGTGCTGAAACCTTGTCTGTCTTGCTGTGATGCCGAGAAGTGCTGAAAGAACAGATTTAGACTTTTGTGTTCTTGGTGTAAGTAGGCCAACTCCTCGAAACACAGATTCCTGCTTACCGTTGGCCTGGAGTTGTCACTGTGGTCGTAATAAATACTGGAAAAACAAAGTATCATTTGCTTAAAATCCTTGTATAGCCAAGTCAGCTGGGTATCTTGTTGCCAGAGAACGCAACGGGTCATTTTTCAAATAATACTGAGCCGTTGCTAAATTCAACTCATAAATCAATTGTGTCAAACATCAATGCGTCTGATATTCTTAACGGACATTAAGACATGACCGCTGGCAGCAGATGTGTGCTATATTCGGCTGACTCTGGCATTTAACAGCAGCGAGACAAAAGTTTGTCTTAGCTTTAAAACCACGCTGCTGTAGGCTGTTAAATAAAAAAGAAATGATTGTCTTAATTTTTGTCCTGCTAGCTGCATGCTAACTTTTGCCTCACAAGACTGAAACATTAAAGTTATTTAAGGTCATAAATCACTCTTGTGATATTTTTTGGGACCTGAATCAGCTTTAAGTTTGAATTTAGCCAATAGTTTTGTCTTTAAACAATTACATGCAAAGCTAATGCCATTAGCACCATAGCTTTAGTTATGCCTTGTGAGCACCACTAAGTAGTAGCATAGCTGTAGGGCCTAATTTCAGGCTGTGTGAAGCAAAAAGGTCACTTAAAATCATGACAGGAAAAGTAAGCAAGCACTTTGTTGTGTATAGAAAAAAAAGCTTGCTAAAATTAAATCGTTTTCCAATAAATTACTGGTTTATTCCATTACTTACTTAGACTTAGGTCCTCCCGCACTGATCGGCGCATTGGACGACAAGAGAATGCCATCGAACTCAGTCCATCGCGGCGGTTACTGCTTCATCCCATGACAGTTCGACCAAGTGTAAATCTTTGAGGAACGTACTCCTCCACATTATTTTGGGTCTTCCTCGCTGTCTCTTTCCATTTCTCAGGTTCCACAGGACCGCAACGCGGGCGGGTCTCGGGTCCGGTAGCCGAAGGATATGACCGGCGAATCTGAACCGACGCTTGGTGACTTGGACGTGCTCTACTCCAGCACGGTTCAATTATATTCAGAGGTTATGTTGTTAGTGGGGGGATATTGAAGTAGTATTTAGTGTATTTTCTGGTTTCTCGTTAAGCTAAGCCTGAAGCTTAGTTAAGAAAACTGAAAATAAATGTACCACAATCAAGGTAAATGTGGCAACTGTAATAATCCAGTTAAAAATTTAAAAAACCCAAACTGTTTTCATGACTGATGCTTTTGCAACCACCCCTAATCATTATTTTAACAGTAAAATCTGTCTAGACTTTACTATGAAGCACAGCGTAATGAGAAAACATTTGGAACTACTTGTATAAAAATATTGGCTCAGAATTGTATTTTTAGTTTTGTTTTCACGTGTCTAAGCTCCTGCTTTTGGTCATCATTGTCTTGCATCCTACTCACGAAAAAAAAAAAAAGCAACACAGTCGGACACAAAGACCAACTGGACATCTATGTTTAGCGGAATAGAGAGCGAGCGGAAGAAAAACCTCACCAAAAAGCTGAAAGCAAATATCCTCTGAAGCATACAAAAGAAGAAGAATGATTTTGCATATAGAAGTGAGAAAACAGTCCATCTCAGAACACAGAGGAACAGGAAATATATGTCAGGCTGGAGCCACTGCTCTTCCTTCCTTTTACAGAGCTTACCGTCTTTAGGAGATAAAGATAGATGGAGGGGGGGTAACCCTGTTCGATACAGAGAAACCCTGTTGGAAAGGGGAGATAACCCCGAGAGTTCTTGAGTTTCTACAGAAGACCACCGTCACGCTTGATAGAGTTTTCTCATACAAAGGACTCATCTGAAAACACCTGGGGAAAAGTGTGTCCTGGAAATTGCAACCATAAAAAATGCACAGCGTACCACAGATTTCTGCCGAACCTCAGAACTGAAACTGATTTCTGAGTGAAACACACCTCCAGCTGAGGTTTGCTAGTCTAACAAATCTTTAAAAACTCCTCATTGTGTATGTGCAACATCCAAAAGCTATAGAATCAAAACTGAAAGGACATTCCAGAAGCCTCACAATTACCAAGCTGTGCTTATGTTCTCTGACAAATCAGAAACAATCTAGGCTTACAGCTGACTAATCTACACTATTGCGCTCTAATGTCTCACCAATCCTGGGAAGACGATTAACGTTCTCTAAGGGCTTGCTGGGAACCCCCCCCAGTCTCACAATGATAGACGTCACAAGCACAAGCAGAGCTAAGCTGCATGGCATTTCTAGGATAAAAGTCCAAGTCCAAGTTAACACAAATTCCTGCTGGCAAGATGTTTAGTAAATCTATTTTTACAAGCACAGAAAGGCTGATCATTGTTTATATCACAGTGTTTAATCCCCGTTGCTTGAGGAGGCTTTCTTGTGGTTACAGCTCTCTAGCCAAAGGCATTGTCATTAAAATCCCATTTATACAGAACGTGTTGGAAACACTGCTGCAGATCTCTCTAATTTAAGCCACATCAATCAAAGAACATTTATTTTACAAGGTAGCTTGTTTTGTATGTAATCCAACATTGTTTAATTCCCTGAGGTGCAATTTGTTTCATTTTTAAATGATGCATACAACCCCAATATCATATAAAAAGCCTTTGCATGCTTCTGCTAGCTTTGCAGAAAATTGAAGTTCATTCTACGCTACACAGGATAAAATAAAAAGTACCTTTTTAAAATGGGGGACCTAGATGCCAAACAGTGTGGGAAATTTTGTGTATGCTTTACTAAAATTCTGACACTTAGAAACATTGGCTTAAATAGCTTTGTTCAACTCGGTTTCTTTAAGACCTTCAGTTTTAGGGGACCGCTACAATCAACATCACGATATGGATCATGTTCTGTGTTCTCTGATTTACTGCTAAAGCCTCCATTTGTTTATAATAATCCACCCATGTGATGTATTGAAGGCTGCTAAACCATTCAGTTCTGTGTCTTTTGGGCTAAATTGGGTAATTTGTTTTGTTTTAATAAAGAAGGTGTTTTTCTTGGGTCAGATTGTCAAGAAGCAAATTGCTTTGTAATCACATCACACATGGAAAGTTCAGATAATGGCGGACAGAGCATGGCGCTGCTTCTCGGCTGTATGCAAGTATTAGCACAGCTATGTTTTCATTGCAAAGGAAAACATGTCACTTCATTTGCCCCAGTTTAGCCAATAATCACAGTGACTGGCTGGAAGGAGGCAGGCGCCTTGAAGCGATCTGCAAGATGATCAGTAAGCAGTCTACGATCACGATTTTTTAAATTTTTTTTATTTTGAGTCACGTATCAACTGGTCTGCATCCAACACACACACACACACACACACACACACACACACACACACACACACACACACACACACACACACACACACACACACAGATAGAAGCAGGCTTTTGTTTATTGGGTTGTTCAAAGTAAAATTCCACTCAATTGTGGCATGCCGTAGAGTAAAAGGGTGCCAAAATAAAGACAGAATAAAATAAAAAGGGAACAAGTTGTGCCCATTATGTTGAACAATGCTCTATGAACTTGCACTCACAGAGCAGCACAAACTGCAAAAGCAGTCCTCAGGAAAGAGGCAGGCAGCAAAAGGGGGCCTGTGTGACCATTCAAACAGGCAGCGTGTGGCTGAGGGCCTAGAACAGCCAGCAGTACATTTCCATAACAGGAAAGGTCAGTGTTGTGGCTCCAGGGGCTTTAGAGACGTTAACAAAATCCATTCTGGGAGCTTGCTGCTTTCCTGCTCTACAGTACCAGTTTACTGGACTCCGTTTACTGCTACAGTCTAATATTAAACACTGTAAAGTATATCACCATATATCATCAGTTATCTCTGGACTCAGATTTTCTATATTATATTTAGCACAAATTACTCTGTGGGGATTTTATCTTTTAACAATTGCATTCTAAAGTTGTTTTATCTTGAAAGTAAGAAGTGCCGTCTAGGAAAACTCAGATATCCAATTTATATCCGACATCGCATCCAGCAATATTTCCTAAAATGGAAACAAGAAACCATATTAAACAAATGTTCATATCGTTATACAGTTTTACTGTAGTTTTTACAGCAGTAGCTATGAAGATTTTAAATGCAAAACACATGATTGTTATATTTTAAAGGAATCGTCTTTATGTATTTAGCAACATGTCTGAAAAATAATAAAGTACAATTCTGGATATGTATTACTTGTGTGCAGTGTGTGTGTAGTTTAAAGGGCTTTTTTAAATTTATTTTTAAAGATATTAACTTTGTGTAACTGGCAACCAATCTTAACATTTCTTCCACTACTGAAAAAAATAACACATGGTATATAACTGAGCTGAGCTAGAAGTACAGATTCACATACTCTACTTTAAAAAAAAAAATTTTAACAATATGAGAAGCTCAAAATAGATTTTTATTGAAAGCTCAGCAGCATAACATCAGCAAACACTTGCTTGATTATTTCACCTGCCAAAATCATATCAGTTCACTCCTTCATTGAAACGTCACTGCAAATTTTTCACTTTAGAAAATCTGAACCATACAAAAAGTTCAGTTTTAAGCTGTCTTTTTACAAAAGGGGAAAAGTAAAAAATATTGTTGTTCAAGGCTAAAATAATGCTTGGTCATGTCTTTATTTTAGAAACCCCACGGAAAAAACAGCTTTAATTTTGTGGGCAGTTTGTGTAATAAAAACATGCTGTATTCATGTGTTGTGTGTGCAGCTACGTGCTTTGACGTACAGTGTTTGAAGTGGTGTTCCATGCAAAAAAACAGTGGAGGAAGTTGAAACAGCTTCTGGTCTTTCTCTTGGAACAGGCCTTGGGGCCTCAGGGGGCCCATAGGAATAAAACACTCCTCAGCACAGCCTCATATACCTCAACACCTGCAGCACACAAAAGCCCTCTGTGAGCGAAACAGTCACTCAAAAGTCAGAAATGCTTGTCTACGACAAGAAAACAAGGTATGTTGAGCATAATAAGTTAAAAGGTAGACTTGACTTTCTATTAAGCCAACAGGTTGACATAAAATGTATTAATATCATAGCTTTAGTGGAGTAAACTGAATTGATTAATAGCAACTATTTTCACATTTTTTCAGTTTTTTTTATTCTAAGTGATTTTTAAAAAAACGAAATTATAATTTGGCTTTGTCTTGTTTGATCAGACGTGTCATTACATGCCTCAAAAATCGCTGCACGCATACAAAACATTTAACTTATTATTATTTGAGCTTTACTCCAGAAATTAAACAAAATGCACAGAACCCATTCATTTTTTAGGTCCCGACAAGCCCCTTCTACAACCACCTCACAGTATTTTCCCATGGGGCTCCCGAACACTCAAGACTTAAATTGAAAAAATATTGACATTGGAGTGGCTAAAAAGACACAGTGTACCTAATAGATATAATTATCCAACATAATTATCTCCAATGATAACAACAGATAATACCGCTCTGTCTGAGTGCATGTTTGTTGTTGTGTCTGAAAGGATCCTCCCTGGAAAGATGGGCAGTGCCACCTCTGCACCAGCTGAACTCAGCCAGGTGTGGGTGTGGGAGAGTGTGTCAGGATCAGGCATAAGGCTGAGGTTTGAGGTCACCCACTGTGTGGGTGAATTCCCCCTTTTGGCATCAACAATATTTGGTCCTTGGAAACTGGAGCATTCACCTTGTAGGAGGTTAAGAAAGAAAAGCAATAAAGCAGTGGGTTTGTATGCATAATCCACTACACAGCAAGATTTTAATAACATTGAGTTGAAGCTCATTAATTTAAGAAATCGTTATGACAGATCTGGAGTCCAAAGAGTGATTTCTCTGTCTGGTCCCACAGACCTAGGCCCATTTACCTAATTAAAAAAACAAACCAGCCGTCTCTGCGGCTCTTGTGTTTACTGCTCTGTGATGGAGGGCATAAAATACAAGCAGCAGTAGAAATGCAAATAGAAGGCACGGTGACATAGAGCCAGATGAAAAGAGGCAAAGGACAAAGAAAGGAGAAATGAACTGATGAGAGAGGAGTCGGCTTTAAGTAAGGCTTTGAGGGAAAAAAACAACAAGTTTTTGATTTATTTATTGGCTTTTGGTGCAGTGGGAATTGTTTGACATTTGTGTCTAATTATTTCTTACTGAAATGTGATCTCTGCTTGGTAAATATGAAGGCATTGCCAGCAGCTGGTTCAATTAGGATAGCATAATGACTGGAAATATAGGGAAATAGCTTATCTGGATATGCCAAAATGTAAAATAATCTCTAAAGTTCACCAGTTAACATGTAAGCCTTATTTGTTTAATATGTCCAAGAAAATATAAAAATGACTCATTAAATTACAAACACTGGTCTTTTCTGATTTTAGTGTTTGTGCTGTTCTAACTGTGAATATGGTTACACCTGTATTTGTTCTTTTTTGTTGGATTCTTTATTGTGCAACAGCTAATTTTCCAAAAGTTAATTTGTCAGAATTTTATACTTTCTGAATTGTAATTTTTATGTGTTAGCGTACCTTGATTTGAGGTTAGAAAGAAGACAAAAGGTACTGCGGTGAGGCTGGAGAAGAAGAGGAGAAACAGAACAACCCACGGATTGTGGGGACTGAAAGAAGATGAGAGTGAAGGACAGTGAAGTCATAACAGTGGAGCGGGTGGAGGATGAAGGAGGAATGTGAGATGTGCTGTGTGATGAGGTGGAGGCAGAGGGAGGAAGGACGGGGAGATGATGCAGCAGTACGTACAGCAACTAAATGCTGCAGAGGAGATCATCTGAACATATCTTAGTTCCAGTAAGAGGCCCACAGCATCGCCTGATGACTCACCTGCGGTAACACTGCATCACCCAGAGTATGAGATCATCAGTTTAATCTCACCCAGATACAGATCAGCACAAAGCAGAAACAGATTAAAAACATTATTGTTTTATCATCCTTATCTGTTTGGAGAGTATCAGCACTAAAATGTAACATTATCTTTGCTTAACACAACCTGCATTATACTTTATTCTTGATCAATAACTGATGTTGGCATCATCTTCATCTTAATTTACATTACAATATTACACAGGTCAAAGTCATCCACAATCCTAGTGCTGGTTCCAAGCCAGGATAAATGAGTATAGTTGTGTCACAAAGTGCATTTGGCATAAAGTCTTTGCCAAATAAAACATGCAGATCATCAAGAAGTAGATTTTCATATTGAATTGGCCTGGGATAACACCACCGATGATGTCAACAAGGAGGGTGCTGGTGGAAACTGTGCTACTGCTGGGTGATGACAGAGGTGTGTTCTGAGGCAGCAAAAACAAAGGACAGGTTGCATTGTAAGGCCACAGAGGTTTGTGGATGTAGTGAGTGTGAATGTTTGGATTGTTGGTGTGACAGGATAAAAAAGATGCAAGATGAGGAAGGGATGGTGGCGGATGACTCGCAGTAGCGTCTCTTGACAGGAACAGCCAAAAGAAAAGGAAGAAGAAGAAGAGGAAGTAGATGCTGCATAGATCAGATAGAAGGTTGGATGATCTGAATATCTGAGCATTTACTGCCGTTTCTTTCAGTTTTTGAAAAACTTCAAACTAATTACCAGTAAATGATTAATGTCTTTCATGGTCCTGGATCTCTGACCCAGCGTTTTCAGTTTGTTGAGTTTGCTGAGTTTATTTCTAGTTTCTGGCTTTGGTTATTCATCTGTTTCTACCTATTTCCTGTATGAAGCACACGTCTTAGCCTGCGTCTCATTGTGTGTGTGACTTCCTGTTTTATTTTGATAGTCTTCTGTTTACTGTGTATTATGTTCGGTTTTGCTTCCCCTGTCTCTTCAGTCAGATTAGTGTCAGCTGTGCTCCACCTGTGGCCTGTTCGCTCGTTATCCTCTTTGTGTACATATTGTCTGCATTTCTCTCATGGGACAGTCCTCCCTAGCAGTCTGTGGTCACTGGTGTGGCAAAGGTGTGAGTTTCGTTATTCATGTTGTTTTGTGTTTCATTTTACTTTAATTAAACCAGCTTGTGTTTCTCAGTCCAGCATTTGGGTCCCGCCTCTGCCCGTCACACAGCCTTGTGTATAAATGTTGTTCAGCCTCCAAGTAAGCATACTTCTGAGGAGATCACCCTTAAAAGGAAGAAAGAGAGCAAAAGATTGATACTTTGCAGTTCCACTTGCTTTGATCTGCTCCATCTTGTTGGTCAAGACAGGCTACACGAGTGACAACAGTGAAATAAACAGAATCAGAAGTCTAATAGTTTTTAATACCGTCTTATACTACAAACTGCATTTAAGGCAATCATGTGAATTATTCATCTGTCTAATCTGGGTTTCTGCTGATCTGTAAGGGTTAGAGCACAGCACAAAGCACACAGAGTACTTAAGCTGCTGCCCAAACGACACTTCAGTGCTGTGGGACGAGCATTGGGTTACATAGGAGAGCAAAAGCTCACTCGCTTCAATTATGCTACAGAGGAAGAGAGATGGAGAGAGATGAATCAAGGTGGGGGCAGTGGCAAGGGAAAGCAAATGCAAAACAGAAAAACTCTCTAGTTATCTGTCTGATTATTTATTGCCACAACAGAGCTGTTTATTATTATTATTATTGCCGTGATGATGGCCTACGTTAGATCATAACAGAACTGTGTTTCTTAGTGATGCTCTGAAACAGGCGTGGGCGCTGTGAAACCAGATTGGTTACGTGTATTTCAGTAAAGTTGTAAGAATATTTATTTCTCCTACATTTACCTGGAACCGCTGATTATTTTTTTCACGATTCTCCTTCCTTTACAGACATCTGATGGAGATGAGAGACACCAGCTACAGCACTTCCTTTTAAAAACAAAGAAATTCAGCCTCGTCCTGTTTCTGGCGCTACTGGCACGCAAAGCGACCAGCAAACCACCCGGAACTAAAGCAAGCAGATTCCCATCAGGGATGTATAAACTAGTGCCAGGGCATCCTCCAGGGCACATAAACCAGTATGTGCGCATGGAAAGTATTTAACGTCTTTTCATGGCGAGCGCGTTTTTCAGTGCCTGCACGCAGTGAGACGGGCCATAAAGTCCATCAACGAACTATGCGGCTATGGTTGAAATGTGTTTATTTAGTTACCCAGAATGCACAGCGCTTTAAATGCTGATCAACTGTGGTGTGAGCAACACTTGGGGCAGAATATGTTGCATGTTACTTTCCAAAAAGCAGAAGTTATCTTCTAAACCTCTTTCAGACCCCTATTACTAATGACTTCTCAGCACTGTCCTTCATATGAAGTGTGGCATGATAAGGCAACTGCATTTTAAGTTATCCATCAAATCTATATTTTGAAAAACCTTTTACTACTTTTCACTCAAAGCATTTATGTCAGGACCCTTGCTATTTTTTATAGAAGCTGAAATCGAGACTTCTTTGAGATAAAGTGTTGAAAGAAAAAAAAAAAACATTATGAGGGTTTATTTTGAAACTTTTAATGCTACCTGCTTCATTCCCAATTAATTAAAATTTCTCATGGCTTGCATTACATCTGCTCATATCTAATGAATATGGAACTTCAATAAGCATTATATTGATTAAGAAACTTATAGATCTAAAACAGCTCTGTCAATTCAGTTCAATAGTGATTTTCTAATTTAAATATAAAACTGAAAAACATGAGTGAGAAGGGAAAAACAATCTTCAACCGCAAAACATTTTACAAATGAAAGAAACTGGATTGATCAAACAATCTTGATCACACCCACATATAGCCACTAACTGGTTAGTCATTCACCACCGTGGCCTCAGCTTACGGACCAACATGTGGTATCTTATTATCAAGAACATATTTAGGTTTGGCAGTGAACTTCCACTTAGAGAGTGTATAATTAAGATTTAGAGTACCGGTACTGTTATTCTGAGTAAGGCAACTGATCAAATCCCCCTGACTTTCTAAACGATAAGCATGCTGAACTGTAAATGCCATTCTGGCTGTTTTGTTGTGTAAAATTGTGCGCTTGAGTGTGACTGAGTGGGTGTGAGCCAGCTGGCCCAAAAGTCCAGCAGCAGCAGAAGAAATAAAAAGAGAATTACCCCAGTTTAGACTGTGATCCGTCACACTCCACTCTTCCAGCACCTCTGAAACTGTCAGCACTTAAGCAATAATAGACATCTGTGGGCCATCATCTTCTTTTTTTCTACTGCCATGGTTGACTGAAGAATACACTTTTTTTTTTATTCTGATGTTATATATTTAAATATTTTGTATTTTAAAAAATGATCATGATCATCATGATCATTTACAGCACTGCTGTTAAAAACTGTAGTCTGTGTTAACAACTTGTTTTGACTTCTGGGAATTGCTCTCAAGCAGCAGGCTGCATTTCCAGTCAGTCAGGTGACCAGCTCTCGTCAGGGATCTCCCCACGGTCACCTGACATGTGCCCATTCATTTGCTCACGAGCTTTCTCCTCTCTCTCACCTCCCTTTCTTCTTTCACTTTTGACTGCAGCTGCCCCCCTGGTTTAACAGTGGCACCCCCAGCTACCCTCTTCCTCCCATCAAATTTCCCTTCCACATTTCTAATGGGCTAAAATCCCCCCTGTCCTCCTGCTGTTTCATCGCTTTGCCTTTTCCTCTACAGGGACTTAATTCGCCCTCTGTTCGTGCCCGCTCTTTGAATTATTCAGTGAGCTGCTGCTGCTCGCCACAAAGAGCCATCTCTAACACACTGACACAGAAGTGGGGTAAAAGCAGGTACAGTGACAGTATGATGGCAGAGTGTGAGGGAAGTGGTGGGAGGGTGATAGACTGATGGCAGCAGGTGGTCTGGCTGGGAGCTTCTCAGGAAACCCCACACTTATCTTCCTCATCCTCCACCACCTCCTCAGCTCGGGCAGCCCAAATCACATAACCCTGGTTTATAACTAGCTGTCATGGTAGGCGAACTAGAAATAGATGGCATACTTGACGGCAAGCCTGATCTGATACAGAAAGCAGCAGGGTGCATGCTGCGGGGAGGATCGTGTGTCCTGGGCGGCCATCATGACAAAGCAAATCTGCCCACAGCCTCGTGCAGAACTGAACGTCAGCCTGAAGTGGAAACGCCACTCATTTCTTTTAAGTTGTTAGCATGTGGGCCAGGACAAGCCTATTGAGCAGAGGAAAACAGAATCCAGCCATTCACATCATGACCTTCTGATAACTGCTATCAATGTTTTTGGACTTCTCACTGTAGTTTGTTGAATATTTAATAACTTTAATTGTGTGGCTTAATCTTTGTTTTAATATAAATATTTAAACTTTTGTAATATCTTGCTGAGACTTTGATAAGAATATTCATAACTTACTGATAGCTGAAAATATCATAAAGGTTAATATGAAGCATGTTATTACTTATTAGCAATTATAGGTTAGCAATAAGATTAAAAAAACTGGGATAAACAGACACTCCTGCTCTTTCCAATCTTAGCATTATGCAAACTTACATATACTGGTTTAAACTCCCTAAGACAAACAGGAAAAGAAAGCAAATCATGCTTTCATTCTTTTAAATTCAAAGCCCATGGCCATGTGCCGATGATGCCATCTGCCCTCTTGTTAGCACCATCAAATAGCAGCTAAACACAGCAGCCAATATTGCTGCTGACATGACACAACCTTATGAAAAACTCTTTAATGCTTGAGTACCTCTGTTGCTCGAAACCACTGAATCATCTGAATGTCGCTGATGAAGACGCTTCACCCCTTTATTGGAGGCATGAAATGACTTACTTCAGTAAATCAAAAGGAGCAAAAGTGACACAAGATAATCAAGTTAATAAAATATATAAATCTAGACAGATCTGTATGTGTGAGGCTTAGCTAGTTCACAGACCATATTGGAAACTTGTATTTTTTATTCTTCTTCTTTTTATTGTATTTATTTTCGCTCATAGCTCATCTCAAACTGAGTTGAGGGCACTTTAAAAGATTTGCTGCATTGTCAGTTATAGGGATTGAGGCTGACATGATTGCACACAGCAGCAACCAACTGAAAATAAGCTGTTTTCAGTTGGGCAGCTTCCTGTAAACTGTTTTCTGCTGAAGGTTTGATTCCTAAACCAGAAAATGTGCTCCTAGTAAATTCCTTTAAGTGTTTCCGCGAAAGGCTTCAGTGTCCATGAGGACTCTCAGTTATGTCATACCTTTTAGCAATTTAAACTTGTTTGTCCAGTTTCTGAGTTTGCGAGTGAGCTCTAATTTTCAAACACAGCACAGCGTACATACAATTATTCACACAACATACAGTAATATACATACTATTCCCTTGTGTCTCACTTTATGTGGTATTCTCTGTTTGAGGGAAAACCCTGATTGTAAGTCCCATGCAAATACTGAGGGGAAAGGGTGGAAGAAAGCCCCCCCGGTACGTGAGGCACATGCTTCACTGAACACTGAGGCACACCAAAGCACACTGGTGCTGCTGTGGGAGGTGTTGCAATGTCAGGAACTAGAGGCTGAGGAACTCCTGACCTTTCCTATCATCTGTACTTTCTGTCAATCTGACATCTATGCATCACTGAGTGTCATTGTGAAATGTGGGAGGGCTGGGAGAATGAAAACCGATTTTTAAAAAACAACAGAAAACAGAGTATGAACAATGCTTTCAGGAAGCACAGCACACACAACAGATTAGTTTTGCATGTTAATGTATGTGTTTCTGACTGAAAGTGAAACAGAAATGAAAACAGAAGAAAAGGCAAACAAAAAAGAAAGTAATAGGTGAGATCAGTCAGAGGAAAAAGAGTGTAGGGTGAAAAATGTGAAATGAATATGACCAAGTGGCAAACATATGAGCAAGATTTACTTTTTTAATATAAATGACTCCAGGTGGCACAGACATACAGCCCTACAGAGTGATATTATAGGATGAGGTGATGTTTGGGGGAGATAGCGTGTATGGTAATACCCCTGACGGGACTATTTCTGGACTGTCTGTAAAAGCCTGTGTGTGAATTCATGTGTGTATATGAGTGTCTCTGTATGTGAATACGAGTGATTCAGTGTGTGTGTATGTGTGATGTAGACCATGCAGAGTCAGTCAGTCTGTCGTGGGGCTGTGGGGGATTCCTGTTTAGTCCTCCAGTGAATTTCTGGGGGCTCACTGCAGGGAACAGGCGGGGCTGCTCGAGGGTGGGGGGGGACTATCAGTTACTCTTGATGATGTGTCCAGTTTCTGTTGTTTATAGTTCCTGTCTCCTTGCTTCACTTCTTTTCTCTGCTCGCATCTCTTTTTCAACCACTCGAGTTAAGGAACAACACAGAAACCACACAGCGCCCTCAGCAAACGCATATATTCTTCATATTCTGCTTTTCATCGTTTTTAACCACTTTGCCTCGTCACAAACAGCGTCACTGAGTGCGCAAAAAACAAAACTCAGCTAGTATCTAAAGTGATGCATCTTCTGTAAATACAGTATTTTTATTTTGACACTTTCATATGGCTGAATGGATGTCCTAGTTTGTTTATGCCAACTTGTCTTAAAAGGAAAACTCACTTTCAGTCAATGCCTCTTACACAACTAGATCTGTATCAAGATAAACTGTCCACTGAATGCTAGTGAGTTTTTATGATACCCATGAGAACAGCAGTAAAAAGAAGCAACAGGAATGTTGTGGAAGGCTTGAAGTTTGAATCACCCTGAACACAAGATATAGTTTTGGATTCACGGCTAAGTTGTAGCTTTCACTTGGTGGCCAGTGCTCCACTGGAAGTGTGGGTATCCACTAACAACAGGACTTTTGGTTTAATCCCATCGCCTTGCATGGTGGACTTTGCGTCCTAATGGCGGAATGAGGGAGAATGTGTGAGCAAATTATCATATATCACAATGACACATTGGACACTTGTTATGACGGGACACCAAAATTGGTTTTGTACGAGGCAGTGAACATGTTTTGAAGGTTGTTAAATCGGACATTTTAACATGGAAGTCACTTTTGGAGTTGTTCTTAACAACCCAAGCTATGGGTCAGCCAGTGCATAAGAATTTAATCATTTTTATTGATTGAAAGTCTTTCTTATAGTATGTACTCAGCCTGAGAAAGGACAAAATATTCTAACAGACTCTTCTGCATTACAAATCATGTGGTAAACAGGTTCCTATCACACCACTTTTAACTTCTGCTTTTTTTCAGCGGCATCCTTAACTCTATAAGTTTTTTCCTGTACGCAAACAGCTTTTTTATTTTTTATTTTTTCATCTCTGTGCTTTATCTCCTCTGCAGATGGTTTGACCTCCAGTCACACCCTAACCCTTGCTTCATCGATCTCTGGTCTTCCTCTTTCAGAATTCTGAAATCTCAGATGTACGTGTTACGCGTCTGCAGTCTTCACAACCTCGAAGGACCGCGGTGAGGTCAGAGGTGAAGCGTCCCTTTCTGCTCTTCAAAACGTGACACTCAAGAGAAGCGGCAACTTAGATCCGGATGAGTGACTGTGCATGTGTGTGCATGCGTGTTCATCTGTGTAATATGATACTGAGTAAACAAAGTGCAGCGTGTTCTGGGGAGAAATTGTTTATTTAAATTAGAGGCTGACTGGTATGTGAACATGCGTGTGAACTACAGGCTTGTGTACATGAGTGTAGTTACATATGTGCGATATTGTGAAGAAAATGAGTAGATGAATACACCGCTGAATAGTTGACAATTTGACGAAAGGGTGTCATTTCTCTGTGGAAAACCCAACTTCCTTACATTTGCCTTCCTGCGATGTGTGGCGTGTTTCTCCCAGCCTGTCAGTTTGATACACACGTACGCGTGGAGTAACATAAGTGGGACACATAGACACACACGCACACAAAGAAGCCCAGCTGTCAATCAGCATTCAGTAAGAGGCATGAAACAGACAGGCTATTCTGTCCCTTGGCACAGGTCCCTAAACTGTGGCCTAGCTGCTGTAGAGAGAGCACTGTGTGTCACACGCTACAGATACAGCCTAGTCTCTGTCATGCACAAATAACCTCTCCCTCGTTCTTTCTGTCTCTCACTCTTGCTCTTTCTTCCTGACACAAACCCAGCATTCATCTGCATACATACATCTGTGTACATGTATGTATAAAGAACATTTTTCATAGTGAAACAAAAAAAAAAAGAAGAAGAAATCTGTCAGAGAGCTGGCTCAGAAAATCCCCTTCATTGAACATGTTCACCCCAAACAGACAGCATGTGTGTCTGTGTGTGCAGACACAATACACGTGCAACAATTGTGACTGTTGGCACAGCACCCCCACACACCTGATTCTCAAACCTTCTGTTTGCAAGAGGCAACCAATCAAAAGAGAGTGTGGTAGGTGGGCTAAAATGGCTTGTTTCGCACAGAAAATGAGATCTCTAGCTACACCAAGTGTAATTATGATCATTTTCAACTGTGTCTCATGCATAGCTACTCTAGTATAGTCAGAGACTAAACAAATGCAGCTGGGATTGAGCATAAGAGGTGCACTTACATTACTATTGTGGAATATTAACAGTTTTTATCAAAGCTTGGTGACAGGGTGGTGCAGTGGTTAGCATCAGAGGCTTCAAAGCTGCTGGCAGACTGAGGCCTTTCATTTTTATTGGTCCTCTCTGGGTACGCTGGCTTCTTTCCTCAGTGCAAAGACCTGCATTGTTAGACTGGTTGGTGATTTTAAATTGGCAATAATTGTGGATGTGACTGGGAATCATTACTTTTTGTCTCTCTACTTTAGGCCTAGAATGGATTCTCAAACTGTCCAGCATGTACCCCATCTCGCACTCACTGCCAGTGAAGCTAAGCTACAGCCGCTCCCATCTTCAAGCGAAGATAGAGGTGGTTGTAGCTCAGGAGGTGGAGCAAAACATGGGTGAATGAGGCAAGCGCGTACGCTAAATTGGATACGATACAGAGAAGATTTGCATGGCCCCTGCGCAAGGATGACACGCAAGCTGTATAACGAGCTTTGAGTGCTCAGGTAAAGTAGAGAAATGCTTTATAAGAACCAGTGCATTTACCATTTACCAGTTCCCCCACAACCATAAACTAGATAACATTTCAAGAAAATGCCAAATACTATCTTGGCAGTAAATGATGTGATACAGTCTACAGCCTAGCTTTCAATATTACTAAAATAGAAGCTATGCACCAAAATTGAACAAAAATATGTGCACAAGACATGTGGTGACATACTTCTGGCAGCATACAGAAGCTTCCCCTAACCCTAACCCCCACATGTACTGTTTTACTTACTATGCTCCAGTTCCTTGATTCACTTGGTGTATGAAATTTGCATCAGTTGATGTCATACTTGTTGTATTTCTGGAGCAGTGGCACTCTGGCAGCAGGCACAGTGGCTCCTTTAGACATTACCTCACATTCAAAATCACACATGTATCCTTACTAACTGACAAACAGACACATGTGTTGTATGGGCGCAAAAGCAAACTGTAGAAAACAGTAGAAAGAAACAAGTTGAGGCTTTAAGTCTTAACCTAAGGTGATGTGAGGGCCCATCTCCTTATTCTGGAGAAAACTGAAGTTTGTCCGACGAGCAGGGCGAGGCCTGGGATTAAAAGAAGTGGAAAAGGAGCGCACATGAAGACTCAGGAAAACTCCAGAATAGTTGATTTAGACTTTATTAACACTACAGCGTGCTGACATTTCAAATTAATTAATGTATTAAAAACTGCACAAACCATCACAATGATCACATTTTATTAGCAGGTGTATCCCTTTGAAATGATTACATTTGCCCGTCCACCACCTCCCAATGAAAAGAACTCCCAGTGCTTATTAATCTAACAGTCATTTTTTCATTTCTCACATGGAGGGAAACTACAGCGGCCTGGCTGGCACTGACCTTCAAGTAAAGTCTTCCAACTCACACAGAAGCCATAATGAGACTTTTCCTTCCAGAGGCTTTTCTGCAGTCGCTCCCCAAACGACCGCAGGAAATGGAATCTTCTGAAAGGATCAAAACAAGTCAAGAGTTGCGAATAGTTTGAGTTTCCGATAAAGACAATGCGCCAGATTCCAGCGCCTTCAGGGACATAGACATATCACAATGAATCCTCTGTGTTTCTAAAATGGAACACGCCCACTTGCGCGCACACACACACACACACACACACACACACACACACACACACACACACACACACACACACACACATGCACACAGAATATATATATAGTCTTAGGAACCACTCAAATACACACACAAAACACACGTAGTGTTTATTAATAACTGGGAGATCCTGGGAAACAGTGAAGTATTGCAGTGAGGTTTTTTTTGTGGAGTCTTTTTCATACCTGTTAGTCAGGGCTTAGTGTGGTGCATGTCTCTGCATATCCTGAACTCTAGGTTTAAGTGTGTGTGTATGTGTAGTCCTCTAGGCTTCTAATTTTAACAGTGCTCTGCCTTTGTTTGGGGCAAGAAGGTAATTGAGAAATTCTGTTTCTGCCTGTATGTAGGTGTGGTTAGTGTGTGCCCAGGGTCAGGCAGCCCATTAGCTAGTCCTCCTCTCCTCTGATTGCCTCCTTTCAGCAGCCAGTTTGACAGCTCTGTAATCTATAGTTACTCAGTGGGTTCATCATTGTAGGTCTGTTTGTGCATGGGTGTACACGAGTGTGTGCATGTGCATATGCGCAGAGTATGTGTGTGATGGCTGGTTGCTTGGACAAGTCACAGATTAACCACTATTTTTCCTTCTGCTTATCCTTGTTGGTCATAAATATGTGTATAAACTCACACTGAGATAAAAAAAAAAGAAAAAGAAAAAAGAAAAAAGAAAGACAAATTCATGACACACAATTCATGAGAGTTAAATGCATGTTGTGTTAAACTGTGACATAATGTGTTTTAAAGACTGTGGGAATCAGAAATTTAGCAAATAGAAATTACTTACCTGTAGAAGTTACTGGCAAAAGCCACTATAGGAGCAAAAATGGAAAACATGATGATATCCAGCTGTAAAAATCCAAAGCTGTCGCCAAGTCAAATTGAAAATGTCTTACTTCATGCGGTTAAGTACACAGGTTTTCATCATATATGACAGTTTATGTATTTAATCTCCAAAACGGCACAAATATGGAAAGATCTTTTAATGGGTGTTGATTTGCCACCCATTAAAAAAGTAGAGAACATCTGACATGTATGATACTGCAAAGAACTCCCTGCTGCTATAGGTGAAGTGAGTAATGCTCACCAATTCAGAAAATGCATTTGCTTTTAAAACATCAGGTTAAGAAGCTGCACGTATTTTGGAACTCGCCATTCTTTTGTGAGTTAGGCTTCCTCAGTATCCTCAATAACTTGATGACGCTGCAGCGTATGTGTATGGTCATTGTGCTTTATTCAACTATTTTATTTTATGTTATTGTATACTTCATTAATTTAAAAGCCTCACTGAAAATAAAAAATATAATTTTCGAGAATGACCTGGCCAAGAGGGGAAGAGAAATAACAGTTATAATACAAACAAACATAATGTACTGATTATACGTACCTAAAGATTAAGAAAATAGTTACAAACTAATTTCAGTGCAGCAATCACAAAAGTAGTCTTTTTTTGATACATTTGCACCAAGTTATGCTGTTTCACATTTTTGCTAGCAAATACATTCAGATAGCATCTAGGAAGAAATGATGAGAAGATGTTAAATTTCCAGATATCTTCCCATTTGTCCCATCCAGTCACCTGCAAAGTTTGGTCTGGAAACAGGAATTACACCTCAGAATGAATTAGTATTCTGGGATCATTTAAATGTCTCCCTGATTGTATTCCTTGATGGGTAATAATAACATCCAAGCACTGTGCATGGTGACTGCAAATGCATGCATTATCTTAAATTTACTCACATTAACATGTATCTAAATTTAAAGATGCAAAATCATGACTTATCTCCATGTTCTCAAGGCTTACAGGTCACTCACATAGTGTTGCTCTTTCACACACATTCACACACGCTACACTTAGAGTGGGGGGTAGTGGTTAGCAAAAAGAGAAGTCAGCTTTAAAGAGAATGCTTTCATCTTTCCCACAAGCAGGCTGAGAGTCATCTTATCTCTGAGGCTTGGCCGGGCTATCTAGAGTAAACCGCAGAGTCTGCAGGAAAAAAAGGTAAAATTGATGGTGCAGTCCAGTTTCTCCCTGTTAAACATTAGTCCCAGGAATTCCCCATGGCTTTGTGCACATGTGTATGTGCGAGTGTGTGTGTGCAAGCATGCGCGTGTGTGTGTTTGGACCAGGTTGTTTCAGTGTTGTGGGGACGCACTTCTGTTTAAACATTCACTATTTGGCTGCATTTGTTTCTTATGACGACAAGAAAAAGCAAGTCCCCGTAGCTTAGGTCAGTATATTTTAAGGTTTTAAGCTTTTTTTAAAGTTATTGTAAAGGCAATGGTTAAGCAAGGAGTAGTTATGGTTACGGTTAGACTCTCCAGGAAATGAATGTAAGTCAGTGCAATGTCCTGGGTTACGTGCACACAGTGTGTGTGTGTGTGTGTTTGTAAGAGAGAGAAAGAGAAACACAGTACTTACACCATCAGATTTCTCAGAAGATAGCACCTGTTCTGAAGAACAGGGAAATAGCATTCCTGCAGTCTTTGTGTTTGAGGAAGGTTAGGTCAAAAACAAAAAACAAACATCTAAAAGGAATACCATGCGTGCAATGCATCTCATCCCTGGAAGTCACATACCAGTGTTTTGTAAAATGCTGCCCCTGTCTTACGATTATCAAACTTTGGGGGTAACAGCCTCAAATCACTGATGTAATGCATAATGAAACACCACCAGAGGACATCTTGTGTATAAATCTGCAGGAATGAGATCCATACCCTGGTGTGTAGCTGCTGTCACTAACTGAAGACTTCTGTGTGAAGGAGTGGACTAGGTTTAAATAAGTGGCTTCTTACTCTGCCCATACATATCCCCTCACTGGGGATAAACACCTCTCTTGTGTTGTATACCTCCTCCTGTTGCAGACTTTGGAGCAAGGTGTAAAAAATGAAAATAACAGGAAAAGAAAGATAAATATAGAGGTGGATGATAGAAAACCTATGAAAGAATGACACACAACAATGAACATCTGCCACCCTGCATCTCACACACTGCTCTACCATGCTCTCCATGAAGCAGCAGGCCTTTACCTGATCCACCAAAACAGAGGAATCTGTTAAACACAACACACTTAAATACTCTCCCAGATTCTTAAGTGTGACTGTGAAATATAAACAGCAACAAAATGCAAAAGCAAGCAGGTTTTTTTCACTTGACACAGACAGAAAGGCACATCCACAATTCCAAAAAGTTGGGACATTGTGTAAAATACAAATAAAAACAGAATGCAAGAAAGGAAAATGTTTGTTTGATGTTGAAACACATCTCAGAAAAGAGGGGCACATTCGTGCACATGGAATTAGCACCTTGCACATTGGAAATGCACCGTCAATACTCAAAGACGTAAAAGATGCTCATGTTGCCATCCAGGCAACATAGTTACTGCATGTTTCAGTAACACAATGCTAAACCATGTACCTCAGCTATCACAACAGTATAGCTTTGCAGTAAAAAAGTCCAGGTGAAGAACTAGCCTGCCTGCAGTTCAGACTTTACAAGTACAAAAGCAGATCCAGGACTGTTGAGCACCTAGAATCCCCTATCGGACAAAAACAGGACCACATTCCTCTCCCAAAAATCTGGCAACGGGTCTCCTCAGTTCCCAGATGTTTACGGAATGTTGCTAAAAGCGCCCACGTGTTGCTGCCATCAAAATTTTCTTTAAATGGAATATTTATTCAATTTAAACAACAAATTTGTTTACAATGTTCTGTTGTGAAAAAAAATACAGGTTTATGAAATCTCCAATCATTGCACTCTTTTCATTTACGTCCCAATTTTTGTGGAGTTGGGGGTTGTACGCGACATCTGACACAACAACTTTTATAAAAGTCTACAGGCTCAACCCGTTCATTTTCCCAGGACTCTTTTAAAACATTGTTTTCTCCTCTTGACAGTTAGTAGCGTATGTGAAACAAACCGCCTGTTTCAGCTGGAGACTGTAGCGTCAGAGTCTGTTTTATTTTGCTATATCCTAGCAACAGAGCTGTTTCTGCTTACTTCTCTCTCCACCCTCTGGCCCAAAATCCTCTAGGCTGCTCTTCCACGTGTGTGAATGTGTGTGTGTGTGTTTGTGTGTGTGTCACACATCTGCTTTGCATTGTGCAGGATCTCAGTGCTGACTGCTCTCTAAGCCCATGATCCTGTTATAGCAAGCCAGCGAGACAGAGAGGCAGCGAAATGGTGGAGATTGTGGTGAAGTGGGTGTGAGGGGTGAAGATGGAGAAAGAGAAATCAAAGAAAGGGAAAGAGATAGAGAGGAAAATGAGATGGCAGTAAGAGTGCTACAATAAAGGCAGGAAAGCTAGGGCACGTGAACAAAGAATGTGACTGCTTCATAAGAGAAGTGGAAAAAAGAGTTGAGGGGAGAGGTTTAATATGGAGCTATAAAAGTTTTCCAGCGCTTGCTTCATGTGAGCAGCAGAGGTTTCATGCTTTGCCTCCTGCAGGGCTGGATGAGCTGTCGGGCGGGGCTGGCTCACGCTGTTCTTCTGGTCTGGACCAGTGTTTGGTACACAAGGTGAGGCTCAACGGATGATCAAGGCCAGACTAGGATGGAGATGTCTTGCTGCTGCCAAAATAGAAGAACAACAGAAATGGAAAGCACTTGGATGAAAAGAGAGGTCACTGGGTTCGTTTGGTTGTTCCTGTGTGTTTCCATCACCTCTTAATCTTTGTCTCCTCTCAGTCTACCGTTATTCTCCACTCCCTCCCTCAGTATCACCTCACTCCTATGGGCATTTCCTCATTTTGATAGCCCTCTCACACCAATGCCAACTAATTATTGAGCATCACTTTGTGATTATTTATTGCGCGCATAGGGAGTGTTGAGCCAGAGCAGTGGAGAAAAGGTGAGAGAAGAGTGCAGCTTACATGAGGAATGGCTGGAGTCAGTTCCCTGTTGCAGTGAAACATTTGGCAAGGGCACTGAACAATCAAAGCTTAAGGGCTGCGTACGAGTGTGTATGTGTGTGTATGTGTGTGTGTGTTAAGAGAGAGTAGTGAGTCAGTTTGGCATTAACCCAGAATATCAACTATAGGGTGCTTGAACTTTGATGAAGCAAGATGCTGCCAAGAGAGCATTGTGCACTCGTAAAAATATTATACAACATCTTGGGGGTGGGCACGATACACGGAGTCCAAAGTACCATCAGGGTGTACACCCCACCCCTGGCATCGTTGCCCACCTCTCAATTTTAAATACACGTAGACATTGAGGGCTGGCAGGAGGGACCATGCGCTTACCTGCTGCTCTCTGGCAGGTAGCTCCAAGCCCTCCTGGGTTTTAAATGCACCTTAGAACACACATGCATCAACATTACAATGAGCGGGTGGAGGGAGGTTTGGAGTCTTCTCTCACCCCCATTCTCTGCGACCTGCTGGAGCAGGGGGGCTAGGAGGAGGAGGAGGAGTTGGCCGTCCGACTGCGGTCTGGAGTGTGGAGCCTTCCTGCTGCTGCGGAGTCGGGGCGGTCTGCCTCCCCCCACCGCAGGGAAAAGGGAAACACCAGCTGGGTCTGGGTGCAGTTCCCCCCTCCAGGGGCAAGGGTACCTAGACCCGGTTTGTAGAGTACGCTTGGGGAGTGTGATCGTGTGTACAACGTCTCTTTATGTCTGTCTCCACGTTGGTTGAGTGTGGAGTAAGTGCATATGAGAGCATGAGGGTGGGAATGGATGTTTGTATCTGTGTGTGCCTGTATGTCTGTGTCTATATGTCAGGTTGGGTGTCAGGCGCCACCTCTCTGGGGACATCTCAGGCCCTCCAAGGTTTGGAGGCCTATCTCCCCCTACCACCACTTCCCCTGCCAGTGGCGGACCCCCTCAGACATCGGTGCGTTGGTGGTTCTTTGTGTCCGGGGATGGGCGTCCAGGTACACACCGGCTCACTCCTTGGCGGCCGCTTATCGGGGCCTGGAGCCTGGGGCTCGCTCGGGCCACTTCGGAGGTGGGGTGCCCCCGGCCTCTCGGCCTGGGGCTCGGTCACTCAGGCGCAGCTGGCTGCCGGCGGAGCTCACGGGCGCGTCACTGCAACTCCCCCTGGCTTCTGCTCCGCGGCTGCTGAGTGAGCCCTCATCTGGGACTCTCCTCAGCTCTTTCCGGGACAGTGGCGCAGCTGCCCCTCTGTTGGTCTTCCTTGGTCTCTTGTGTTCTGGGGGCCTCTGGATGTCTGGAGTTTTGATCTCCTCCACACCTGCTTCACGCCCTGGAGGACGGGGCTGTGGCCCCCCCACACCCTCTAGCAGATTATTACATGAAGGAACCTTTTAAAAAAACAAAAAACAAGCGCGTCCATGCTCACAGGTGTACACACGGGTGATCACACCCACAAACTACACCCTTTTTGGCTCCTACCTCAAAGCACACTGTGTTCTGTTGATCTTATGTGCTGCACAATAATGTTTAACATTTAGTATTTACTGTCATATTCCCATATATCATTGTGATGTTGTTTATTCTATTACTCTTGTTCTCTTCTGCTTGCTTTCTTTTTTCTTTCTCAGCAGGTGATCCAGGTGATTGATATATGCATTTTTTTCTTCTCTGCCCATTCTGTTGGTTTTTGTCTTTTGCCCTTCTCCCCCGTCCCTCTTCTCAGCTGTTTCTCTTTCCCTCTTTCTTTCTCCCCTTCTTTCCCCCAGTCAAGTCTGTCCCGTATTCAGTAAGTGAAAATAAAATAAACAAATAAAAGGTGAATCAAATGGACCATTACGGCAAGGCTGGGATGGTCAGTTTGGTAAAGTAAATCCGTTGGGCATCTTTCTTTGCCTTTAGACAACAATTCTGATGGCAAAAGAGCCAAACGGGACAGGCCAAAAAATAAAAATAAAAAAAATAAATATATTATACAACAGCTGCGGTGTGCGTTTGCATCTGTGTTTTGTTTCTATCACTTGCATGTTCTGTGTGTATGTAATGTATGTTTTTCAGCTAAACCAGAGGCTTTTCAATCAAACTAAAAAGAAGAAGGGAATGCCAAGAGAGCACTTTAGCCTTCAGATGAAGAGTGATGAGAACAGACCCACAATTACTAGAGAATTCTTTCATTCTTCAACCTCTGTTGGAAAAACAGTGATTGTGTGTGCACACTTGTGTCATTCATCTAGCTACCAAACTCTGAGTCACATCTCAAAATCTATGTACGCACTCTATAAATGTCACATCACGTGTCATCAGTGTGTTGCTGCTTTCGTTTACACGCTGACACATGCTGATACAGACCACAGCTCCTCAAAACTTGAAACTTGATCAGTTGTAGATACAAGCGAGGCGAGAGTCTACTTTTTGTTCATTGTGCATACTCACACACACAAATTCTGATCAGTTAAACTTTTTTTCGTGCTGTCTTTTATGCATTAAACTTTACGCATTAAAGATGATCACGCCCTGCAGCTAAAACAGGAAAGTGCTATAAATCTTTGTAGTAGTCTTTACTACAAGTAAGCCTTTAGCAACCACAGCTGACTTGCAACCATTTAACACCTAGCATCCCAGTAACCACATAGCATGTGAAGCAAAACGTTAGGTAGCACTTCAAGAAATATTTTCCTGAGGCAGTTGATTCAACAAGCTATTTTTTTTGTCTTTAATATACTGTATCTTCCCCTTTACACCCCCATACTGGTTCTACTTTACAATATCACAGCTGGGTCAACAAAAACATTACTGGAGAGATTGTCTGCTCTCCCCCTGACTTAACAGGTCCAGAAAACAAGCTGTCTGAATGCATGTATGTATCCAGCTGTTACTGCCTGTCTGTTTAAAGCTCTAACTACAACCTAATGGCAAAAAATGATCTGGTATCCACTAATGTGAAGTTATTTGGTCTCATGTGCACACACACACACACAGACACATGGATCCTGTTAGTTTCCAGGTGGAGGGGGAGTTTACAAGGTCTAGTTCAAGACTAAAATCAGCAAAATCTGGTCCTTGTCCCTTCTTGACCTGAAAACACGCACACACACACACACACACACACACACACACACACACACACACACACACACACACACACACACACACACACATGCACACATTCATACACATTCATTACAGGCAGTCTAAAGGCCTGTGGGCAGTAATATCAGAGACAGTTGGTGTTTTTGCAGCACTTAGTGGTGCAGTATTCCCTTACCACGACAACATCCAATCACCTGCCAGCTCCTGACCCGTGACCTATGATACAGAGCTGGGGATAGAGAGGAATAGAGTGCATACACTGTGGGACAGGGTGGTCCACAATCCACGGAGTTGCTCTGGTTTGCCTCCAAGCAGGGAGACCTCAACAAAGCCTGTAACCTCTCAGCTAACACAAATGATTAGAGCGAGCAAGAGAGAGAGCAGCTATTAGCTGTTCATCAATACACTACATTAGGCTGGTACACGAATCACTATCTTTTCATTACATATGTGGACAGATAAGCCTCCCTGAGGGACTTCCCCTACTTTCATTCCATGACCTCTGCATCTCACATACTCCTCATCATCCTATCTCACTCCTCCGCCTCCCCTAAACTGAAACCCACCAAACATCTTCTATCAGTGCATCTTCTCACTTTCCTTTCTCTATGCCTTCTTTCAATATGTTTTTTTTCAGCCAACTGTCATTGACATTTTTCTCAAAACATATTTGACACAAGCAAGAAATCCCAGCAGTAGTTTTTGTACTTTGTCCCACTCTGGACACCAAAAAAGGAAAGAAAATAATACAAATTGGATTTCAGGTAATTACTTTGGTAGCTCGCCTGTTACGCAAGTCTCTAAATTCAACCCAGCTTGACCTTCTATACTTCCACTCCATTTTCTTGGTATCTAACAACCCAGCACTTTTCCTTCAACTCCAGAGTTTTATTTACAGTTTTACATCTAATCTCTAGATTTCATCCTTCCACTCCTTTCCGCTATTTCCATTTAAAACAATAAACAAAATGGAAGCCAGGCACCTTATGGGATGGGCCTTGTACTGTAAGCAATTACTATAAAATCAGCCCTTTTATTTAATTATTCATATACCCAGGGGTATGCACTAACCCAATTTGGCCCTGTGTTTTATAAGAGACTAGAGAAGCACATCGCTTGGTGGGCACAAAAATTCATTAGCCACTAAACACCAATGGACAATAGTCTGTTTTGATAGGAAAAAGACACCATACGTGTGTATGTGCATGTATATGCGTGTGTGTGCCTGAAGGGAATCAAGCTATGAAAGCAGAGGGAAAGTGACGATTGAATTCTAGGCCATACTCATGACTCAGTACTTTATGGGGAGCAAAGCTCCTTCTCAGAACCACTAAGTGGAAGAAGTAAATGTGCTTTACTGTGTGTGTGTGTGTGTGCGTGCGTGCGTGCGTGCGTGCGTGCGTGCGTGCATGCGTGTGTGTATGTGTGTGTTCTGTATCCTCATATGCAGTCTTGTTTACTAGCAGACTCTTTTTTTTTCAGCCATAAACAAACATCTTACCATCCTGGGTACTTTTCTTCCAGTAAGCTTTCATATTAAACCTCTCACTATTTCCTGTCATATGGAGGCAGATGTTGCCAGCAAAAGTGTGAGAAGGAAAGTCATCACTTATTTCTTATCATTCATTTCCAGTCACATAGAAGTGAAAAGCTTCCCTATAAAGGCCAAGTGCTACTGCTGCTGCATTCCCATTTTCTATGAATTGTATTGAGCTGTTCCAGCTAATAGAACTGTCTACTGTCTAGCCTGAATGTCTGTTTGTAGTCAAATATGACAAATAAAGATGAATTCAGTGAGAAATATAAAACTAACAAATCCGACACCCCCAACTGGTACATCTTTTGGTGTCTGGTCTGCTGGATTTCCTCCCCTTTTATTAAAATATTCATGTTCTACACGTGCAGTCCCTTTGTTCATGTTTTTATACTGAATACACGTTATATGTCTTTGCAGAGGAAAGATTTGAATGACAGAGCAGAGTTAGCTATTCAGCTGTGAGGCATAAGGTTATGATTATCAAGAGGTACGCAATGTACCGTCCTCATCTGGTTATACGTCAAAAAAAAGCCTTTGTGTTTTGGAGAGACCTTTGCATGGGGTTGGGCTGCCACCCTAAAAGCAGCAGGTGTCTGTCTGATGTGCTCACACCCTGGCTCCATGTCCCCGGCCCGGTGTGTCACAGGGCTAACAGAGGCTAACTGAATATAAGTAAAGGATTAAGCACCTGGACTTCACACAAAGCAGCCAGTCTGACTCGACATGAGATGAATGTCATCACCTGGGAGGGCGATGAGATGAATGACCAAAGTGCTGAGGAGCTGAGAGCAAAAAGAGGAGGAGAAACCAGGAGTGAAAAAGGTATGATACAGAAGTATGCTTTCTGTCAAAAACAAGCGGTGGAAGGCAGTTGTAGAAGGAGGTGAGGTGGGTCCATATCTGCAGTGCCTGTGGAAGTAATAAACCGTTGGCCATTCGTCAGCTCTGACATTAAACAGAACAGGTGAACACAAGAAAAAGTGAAATGGGAGCAGAGGAAAGGCGAGCAGGAGATGGAGGGAATCCCCTGTATTTGGCAGCACCTTGTGAATGTCGTCAAGCCGAGGATCACACTTCCATGTCAGAGTCTGGGCCTGCGGTCAAGTTCAGCAACATGAGGTTCAGCATTGTTACTCACTGGAATATTAGTTGCTGTCACTTTGCTTGCCACTCCTTTAGCTTCTTTTCCGCTGACCTGTCAGGCTGACACCCTTGTTGCTTTCCATATACTTTGCACCTTGACTTGTTAGCCATGCGATTTTGTCTATTTGCAATAAATAAGACAAAAAGTGTTTTTCTGATGCTACTGTCGGCAGAACAACTCACTGTTAAAAAGTTTAACACTGCTTCTTAACATGTGGAAATTTTGCAGTTATACTATATGCATACAGTATGTATACACAAGATTGTTTTCAGAATGCAAGACAACCTTGTGTATTAAACTTTGCTGTGTTGTTGACTCATGCAACCATCTCAACCTCGTCTTTACACAAACTTTGTTGCACTATAAATAGCAGTATGTCCCGCAGCTGGTAGAGAGCACTTGAATGTTAAAATGTCATTATGCTGAAATGACTGATAAGGTATCTTTTTCTTTTGAAAACAATGACAGTTGCTTTCACAGAACACGACAAAGAGTCACAACCTGTGTAAAAAAATATTTTTGATACAATCCCTTTTAAGCAAATGTTAAAATGCATAAACTAGCATTAAAAACATAGTAACAAGGTATGAGGTTTACCATGTTACCAACCTATCTGTTTAAGCTCCGTACTACTTGTTTGTTTTTTATGCAGGCTAAAAAGGTGCGGCTGAGGCTGATAAGAATGTCATTTATTTTACTGGTGTTTCAGTGACACGCTAAATTCTTCTTCTTCTTTCACGTTGCCTTTAGTGGTTGCCACAGGAGATTATCTGCCTCCATCTCACCTTCTGTACAGCATCCTCCTGTTTCATCACAGCCCTCTGTTGTAGTCATGGTTGTCAATGGTTGTGCTTGTTTTTGTGTCTTTTGTTTCTTCCTGAGGACTAGGTTGGGATGGGCAAGGCGGGCCTCACTTTTGGGTGGAGCTGCTGCACCTGTTGCAGATTCTCGTCATCAGTTAACTAATACTTCAGTGTCATTTCTTGCATCCGGTCTCCAGATTGTCTGCCTAACCAGTGTGGTAATCAGGCCGTTTCTTGTTAAAGTCTGTGTGTTTGATGAACCTTCTTCCAACAACCACCTCTTTTTGCGCCTTTCTGCTTTGAGCTTGAGATGATGTTCTGTTAATGTTTCTCTTTTGGCAAGTACTTCTGGACAACTCCCTGGCTGCCCTTTCATTCTTCCTGCTGTCCTTGTTTCTGTTGACTTTCATTCCTCTTCTCTTTAGTGCATACCTCCATTTTTCCCTACCTACTCCCTAAGCTCACTACAATCACAATGGTCATCTGCAAACATCTGAGTCCACAGAGACTCCTGCCTGACCTCATCTGTAAATCTGTCCATCACCATCCCAAACAGGAAGGGGCTCCGAGCCGATCACTGATGTAGTCCCACCCCCTCCTTGAAGTCATCTGGTACTCGAGCACAAACCTCACCAGTGTCTCACTATTCTCATACATGTCCTGCAAAGTCCACGCCACTCTCTCCAAGACATTTTCATACCACCCTGAGGTATTCTTTCGCTCTTCATCCTCTTCAGTCTTTGTCCTCCTTTCTAATCCTTCACACCTCCTGATTTACTAACTGTCCCCTTAGTTTCCACATGTATCTATATGTTTAGATGCTCTATAGGTTTTATCAGTCTGTTGGCATGCTGGGGTGCAGGCATCAAAGCAAAGGACGCAAACAGACTGAACAAACTCATCAGGAAGGCCGAGTCTGTTGTTGGCATGAAGCTCAGCACCTTGAGCTGAGGTGATCAGTGACAGAATGGCGGCAAGACTGCTGGCAATCATGGACAATGACTCGCACCCGCTCCATAACACACTAGACAATCTGAAGAGCAGTTCCAGCAACAGGTTCCTTCAACCTCGCTGTCTGAGGGAACGTTACAGGAGGTCGTTCCTTGCAGGTGCTATCAGACTCTTTAATTCATCCACTTGGGTCCACACATGTGGAACAGAATTAATCACACTGTCACTTTTGTACACCATGACATATTTGCACACATACTTGTATATTTATGTTTATACCTATATCTCTATATTTATCTATTTATCTTAATATTTATCTATCATAACTATGTTTCTACACTCATTTTATAGGAGTGCTTGTTGTTTGCTGTATATTTGCTGCTAAGACAACTCACTTTCCCTCTGGGATTAATAAAGTTTCTCTGCTTCTGATTAGGATTCTGAACAGCTTCTCAAAGTATTTTGTTCACTTTGTTCAGCTCTGTATTAATCATCCTAATCTGTTGCACATCCTTTCCACCTCCTTTTCTCCCTTGTTAATTGATATAACTTATCTGTTCATCTCTAGCATCACGTGCAACTGACGTTAAGCCTCTTTTTTGCGTCTCACTTTGCTGTTTACCTATGCCATTACTCTTGTCTACTTTTTCTATCTTTCTCAGTATCCCCTTTTCTTTTTTAAAAATCTTTGTTTGAATAAAAAATTTGATGAGTCATGCACTAAAGAATAGGACAAATTAAAATGTTGAAATTATGGGAAACATCTTTTAAGCCACATAAGCCACAAATACCAGTGTAATGACAAAAGAAAAGTCAGGGCACTACCTAAACGAATAATTGTTTTTTTTCTGGGTATCAAAAGTGTCATATCTGGACCACAATGGTGGCCAGCTGTCAGACCAACACTGCCAGGCATAAAGACATTTACAAGCTATTGCTTAACACTGACTACAGACCTGTTTTTGGCTTCATCTTAGCTCTGTGATGTAAAAGATGATTGCACAATGCAGTGGCTATAGAAAAGGAGCGAAAGGGGTGTTACAGTGTCAGCCTTGGGGTAAACTGAAAGTAACAAGAAATGTGGATGTCACCCCCAAACCCACAACCATCCTCACATGCAGTTGTTTTAAAATGGAAAGCAAAGGAAAGCAACTCTGTCCATGCAACAGCAGCAAAGGAGGGGTACAGGAGCTAAGTTTATTATTGCTGGTTCTGTCCATGCATATCTAATAACTAGCATATAGTCTCAGCCAGGTGACCAAGAGAATTATTTATCGTCTTATTATTAGTATATCATTGCTGAGTTGCTTAAAATTTATAGCTGATGCTACATTTCATAATTGTGTGTGAGAGAGCAGCAGGGATACAATTATTATGTCTGTCAGTCAAATGCAAAACAGAAATCGATAAAGGTTACTCCCCTCTCGTTTCATATCTGGGGAAGCCACAGATATGAAAACAAGAGGGGAGCCAGCAGAGAGTGAAATGAATGATTTCTGGAGTGAGTGCAAAAGAAGATCTGAAGACTTCCTTTTGTCTGACAACAGGCGACTGACTGTTGTTAAGTAAACACAAAGCAAAGTTTTACTCAAACAAGTACAGAAACTGTGAGGAGCATGCACACTTCTTTCCACGTGTACGTGCATGTGTCTGTGTGTGCTTCAGTACACTGTGTGTTCATCTTATAAACTGAGAAAATCAAGGACAGCTTTAGCTCTTAGCAACAAGAATATGAATGTGCAGGTGACAACAATTTTTTTCATTTTCACACTCTGCTCTATTCTGCTGCCTGTGTCATGTCAGTATTGCTTTTCTTTCTTTTCTCGGGATTGTTCTTGTCCAGTAGAGTAGACGAGACACCTCCGTAAATGTTTACTGTATGAGAGGGTTTTTTTACAGATGTGATTGAAGAGTGATAAACATAAAACATCTGGACACTGACCCAACATCTGCTATTATAAGGAAGTTGAACACAGAGACCAAGTGTACTGAAGAAAGTATGAAGAGGAAAAAAGTTGAATGGCACACTACAGTTTGCAGAAACCAGCTTTCATAACCTGATGAGATAGAAACACCTAAACCTTACTAAAAAAATTAACTGCACAAACTTGCATCTTGATTTATTTCTATCTCGCTCCCTTACTTCACCTTTCTGTTGCTCTCCTTTTCATAGAAAGCCAATAAGACAGCTTGGGAGTCAGGCACCCATTGCAGGGGTGGATCATGCAGGATACAGAAAAGAGAGCCAACAAGGAGCAGATGTTAAAGAAAACATGCAGAGACACACTGATGCAAACACACATTTGGAGCATGTAGTTCCTGTCCTGGAACTGAAAGTACAGCTTCACCTCTTCTAAACACGTACAAACTCAAATTGAAGTAAAAAAGGGAAGTTATGGAACACATCAGATACAGAAAAGCATCCCCCCCCCCCCCCCCTCACATGAAAGGGCATTGCAACTTTGCAGAAACATAATTTTCTGAGTAATGTGTATGCTTCTTGCAGCCTTTGTTAAATCCCAGTACATGTATGCATGTGTGTGTGAATCAGGCTGATCCATAATCATCTGAGGAAACATCTGCGTGGACCTGTGTGGGTTGAAAGGGGCGGTATTTGCAGATAACCTCTGACTTCTCCGAGAGGAAGCTTGGAGGGAACCTCAGGAAGTGACTCTCAGGACTGAAGCACAAAACAGATCTTGCATTTACAGCAGCAGTGAAAATAAACACAGCTTTCAGGTGCAGAAGCACAATGACTCGAGTGTGTGCATCAGCACCTTGCCTTATTTTTAACCGTATAACCAGGTGCATGCAAGAAAATTCACTCAACAGTTTGCACATAGGAAATAAAACAAAACAGCCATGTAATAACGTGGTCTGTTTTTAATGTGTATTAATGCCACACCTGAACCGTTTTTGCAACACCTTGACAAACACGGTCATTAATCAATCAGTCAACAGCCTATCACGCTATTTGTTCTGTATGTTCCCAAACTCTCGAGCAGAACACTATAAAAACCCCACCGCAGGCGAGGGGAGGAGAAATTGGCCCTGTGCCTCTCTTTCAGAGCCTCTGCACAGAAAGGAAGCAGCCTGAGTAGTTGTATTGTAAGTCCTTCCTGCAGTTCTCGAAAGGCATAACTATGCTTTACTGGGCCTGTCTTTTTGCCAGTGATGTCCAAGATACCAGAAACACAGCTGTTAAGTGTTGTGGCAGAATGCTACCCAAAACTGGCATGGCACTGTAAAATGCCAGTGTGATGGTTTACTGACAAAATAGGTTGGTCTTCTGGGTAGCAGTGCATTCCTCACATTTTGTGTTCTTCATATGAAATATCTCTGTGTCACTGTCAAGATGCAATCCATAAACTTTATTTTAGCATGGTTATAACTTCTGCTGTTGGTGCAAGATTGTAATTGTTGCTGCAAAATAACCAGCAGATACTGCAGGTCTGTGAGGTGGCTGTACGTGACATGAAGCTCTTTCGATTTGTGAATTTTATATTCTGGTTGATACAGGGAGGATGGTGCCTGCTCTGAGGCTTCACTGGTTTCGCTTCTCCGCTCTGCAAAACCACACATACAAATACGTCCCCTCACAGTACCACGTCAACACAAACACTCACACAAGCGTGGCTGAGGGCGGACGTACGTCAAGAGCAAAGAGTGGAATCCTACTCCCCCTATAACGTCACACGCCCACTGCTGCCCGGCATGGCACCCAGACAGTTAAAGGCAGCGCTTGTGATGAGCTGAATGAAAGTGTGTGAGTGTCTGATTGTTCCTACATCGACTGACAGTGACGTCTGTCCATTCTCTCCACCTCCATCTCTTTCTCCATTTCTCCATCCCACGTGCAAGACAGACGGAGAACAATAGGAACAACATGAGCGCAGATAAAGCTAAAATATAAGACAAATATTAAATAAAAATGGTAAGGCAATAATAAAAAGGGGACTATTCAGTTTCAGTTTAATCACTCCCAGACCCAGGGGAATAAGACACAGCTGTGTTATCATTGGTGTCTGTACAACCTGTCAAAGACTCACCCACTCTGACACACATACATGCACAATGGGTAATTACTGCCAGTTAGCCCACTCATTTGTTGCTATTACACCAAAATGACTTCCTCCACTGCCCATTTGAATGCACATCAGTGTGGAAATACCATTTAAGCATGTGGGCTTGGCAGACTAGTCACAATTTTGCAATTAATGTAAATCACGTGCATTTTACTTACTAACTACTTTCTCAAATGCTTTCACAAATAAGAGCTGATGTCCTGACAAAACTTAAATACGGCATTTATTTTCAGCTGCAACCTCTGACATCCAGCAGGTCATTACAACCTGCACACATTCTAATAGAAAGAATACAATCATAGTCTAAATGACCACGTTTTAGTTTATTTTCCCGTCACAGGTGCATCAAGTGGACACAAAATGTTTTAAAATGTATCTTTTACATTTGCGCCATGTTTTATTAATAAATGTGAATTTCTTAATGAGTTGTTGAATTTTCTGAGTCTTCTGTCAATTTTTGCAGACAGCTTGATGCAAATATTTGCAGTTATTAGGAAGCTATTGCCAGGAGCCTGTTAGCTAATCTAACTCAAACCCTGGAGGCAAAGAACTTATCTAACTCTCTGCCAGAACACTGAATAAGCGTGTTTCATCAAAAACGTCCAACTATAAGTTGAATAAATATGATCCCATTTAAGAACAGGAGAAAAACACTGACAAAAAGTGAACATCTTTTCTGAATTAAAAGATAGCATCAAATACAGCTTCCAGATATCTTTAGAAGCTTAGGTAAGTTCAAGACGTTTATTTTGATAATATCTGCCCTTTTACCTTTGCGTGCTGAAACTTGTGAGGCAGTCAGTGTTGCAAAGCACCACTGAGGCCTTCAACGCCAAGGATTTACATGATTGTTGACCTGGATTTAAAAAGACAGAAACAACAAAGAGAGAAACGGAGGCCTCTGAACATTCATTATTAATGCAGACAGCTAAAATGCATAACAGCACCAGTTTGAAACACTGAAGAATTGGGAACGAGCTGAGAGAAGAAGAAGTAATATTAGCCTTTCAGCACGCTCACCTTGGGTAAAGTAGGATGGGTCCCAACTTGAATTTGTAAAGTCGGCCAGAAATCCCACTAATCAAACTAATAGTATTACTGTTAGTATTTGGTTTTGATTGTTGCATTGCTATATGTGATCAATCACCTCAAGTTTTCTTATTAATCATGATCTGATAAGAAATGCCAAACAAACACTGAGAAAATAGCAATAGTAATGAAAACATACTTTGTCACTCTCTTGTAACTCCATAATTAAATGTTTGGAAATCAAGGTGATTTTAACGAAAACGACAGGGACATAAATATATTCATATGTCCCTGTCCCTGTTATTTCACATCTTAGCGATAACAAAATGGCATACAAAGGAAATAATAGCTGATGGATCAAGAAGAAGCTTTAACTTCCAGGGTGAATTGTCTCGTTACAGATTTACCTTTAAGCAGTTAAAAGATATACATGCTGGTCCTGAAAGTCCCACAAACCCAACTAGCAACTAAGGAAGTGCACATCTACTTCCCAGTGAGATTATTCATCAGCCAGCATATCTAATTCAAACACAGAAATATATCTGGGCCTTTTTGCCAGACCACCTGACCTTCGACGCCATAGTAATGGTCTGCCTGACAGAGCCAAAACATACAGCCTGAGCAAGTCCCGTGGGTCAGTCTGTGTTTTCTCAAACATGCACACAAACACACACGATCACACACATGCATGTGCATTCACAGTCGCAGTATGTGATAAGTGCTGCAGCCCTTAACCCTCTGAGATAGAGGGAGAACTTTAAGTGCAGACAGGAATTCTACTGCTCTCTCAATCACTCGTGTGTGTTTGTATGTGAAACATGGACAGTGTGTGCCTACATGTGAATGTATCGGAGTTAGTTTCGGCTGAGACGTGTTTCTTTTTCTCTCTGACAAACCAGTCTGACTGCACACATATTCACACGCACGCGCGCGCGCACACACACACACACACACACACACACACACACACACACACACACACACACACACACACACTAGTAGAAACAAACACATGCACAAAAATGTGCATACAAGTGTGCTAAAGTAGAGAGGTGATTTGTGAAAGATTTCTCACGGCCAGAGTGCCCCGGTCTGCACTGAGCAAATACTGATTGATTGGTAGAGAGGCTGGAAGTGCATTCCACAGAATTAGCCAGTGTGCACAACAAACTATAAATGCACACTAATGCTGCATATTGCAAGACTACTATCTCTTCTGTCAACTCTGTAGGAAGTAGGTAGACATTAAGCTCCTTCATTTTCCTACTGGACTAGGTTGCAAACACAGTTTAATTAGAGACACATAAACTAAGGTCTCCTACAGATTTAAGGTCACCAAGAAAACTTGCATGTATGTCCTAAAACACAGAGGACATCAATAACAACAACAAAACAAACCCCACACAGCCAAAGAAAATGAGATGCATTGATCCCATAAATTCTGTAGCCTGAGCAGTTACAGGATGCTAAAAAGCTCAGTTTACAAGAACAGTCACTGTTGTTTCTTCTGTACAGCAATAAACAGAGAATACATTGTTTTTCTGCACATTTAAGCAAAATTCATCTAGCACACACTTGTAAAATCATGGTGTAACACTTTTAGATGAATTGTACAAGATGGACCAGATGAACTGGAATTTTGCAGAATTCCACTGCTTCAGGCTTCCATCAGCATGCTGCATTATTGCCCATTACAACACTTACAAATGTTTGTGCATGCAAGTTATAGCACGTACTCCTCAAACTGATCTGACATGAGTGCACAGTATATGTGGAAGCTTGCATCTAAATCCTTAAGCCGGCACACTTTCAGGGACCAGCTGTGTACAACATGCAAGAAGTTTCAGATTTCGTGCACAAGGAATTGATTGCCTTCCAGCAACCCAGTATTGCTCTGCTAGGTAATGCAATGATTAACCAAAGAGCCGCCCAACACTGATTTAAATTTAAAAAGAACGAACAGGAAGGAAAACTCGAAATGAAATCGAAGCAGCATGTCAGTTAGGGGAAGTTCTCATCTGTCATCTCAGTCTTACCTCGCTCGAAGTCATTACATACCATATGCTTGTATTTCCAGCTCTCTGCAAAGGTGGGCCTAACTGCAACGTTATAACCTTGGAAACATTCGACTTCATATTTTCAACCATCAAGTCTCTATTGTAGCACTATCTGTCAAAATGTACAAAAAGTAAGTAGCATAAAATTGAAAAGCAGCACTTAAGAATTTCACAAGGATAATTAAAGAGTCATAATGTCCTAATATGTCATAATATGGTATTTTATATAAATATACTATATATATTTTTTTATATAGAGTTAAGTAATGGATGCTCAGGTATTGGGCTGCTCTAATCATAAAGTTTTTCACTGACATCAGCTTGAATGAGAGCAGTGTCATCTCAGGCACAACTCTTTAAGCTGTAAGCACAGAAGCCCCACCCACCTACTGTTCTAATATTCGGTTTGCAGGGGGCAGCCAATCAGAACAAAGCTGGCTTAACAGAGGAAAAGGAGCTAAAAAAATAGCTTGCTTCTATTCTAGTAGACTCAAAGGTAACACTACAAGAAAACTACTTGGATTAAATGTACTGACTTTTTAAAATCTGAAGTACCCTTTAATACCCCATGTAGTGATGCTGTATTTCCCCAGCCTAAACTCAAGAAAAGCATGAAATTGCATATCCATATACCTCTATCTGGTATAACTGTCACTCTCAGATAAATTGTACAGTACAGATGCAGATAATAACAAAGCAGCTGATGTCCCAGATCTGTGCTGTTGCCCAGTCATAGTGTGTGTTCCTGCTGTTAGACAAAACCACTTGTCCCAACTACTGTTTTCAAGTTCATTTTACCAGCAGACAAAGAGTCCATTTATCTAAGGGGAGGCAGCGAGAGAAGGAGGAGGCAGCGAAGACTAACAGAGAGCGAGGACAGAGAAGAGAAAGACGACTGACAGAAAGACTTTCCAAAACAGCAGATCCTGGAATGTTGGTGGAAGGTGCTACATTGTTCCAAAATATTTGTTGCTCTGTCGGCACGGCAACAGGACAACCGTCGTGTTTATTAGCAAATCCCTACCACGATACCAGCGAGTCCAGAGAAGTAGAGGAAACACCCAGTGAAAAGGAATGACAGCCGTGATAGGGAACAAAAAGTTATCATTAAAAAAAAACGCACACACAACAGGGCTGAACAATAAAAAGAGACAGCCTGTGACTTTCATTGTTGACTTTACATTGGTAAATGCAGGGTGGAAATACCAACATGTTCACATAACCACGTACAGTGGAAGCTACAGGTATCTGTAGCTGCACACAGCTGCAAGTGGAGCAACACATGGCGAACAGAACAAACTATTGTCACTCAACTATGGAGGCCGTTTGCTTCCCTCAGATTCACCCAACTTAGCCTTAAACACACACAAAGGAGGGAAATCTCCCATGTTCTCCCAGTTCTCTGCTGTCACCATATATGATGATGCATACAGCAAGGTGATCAAATTAGGAAATGTAATGCTCCATTACTAGCGCACACTGTGGAAAGTTAACAATGCAAAAAAGAACAAAATAGATTCTGGGAGTCTTTATCCCTTTGAGAAACAAAAATGATAAATTGAATGCAAAGCTATACAATTTTTCAGTTCAATAAACTGACAGTCTCACGTCTTGATGCGTGCTCAATCATCCAGGTAAGTAAATCTCCAAAAGTTGATTCTGTTCATCTGGACATAGCGTTTTGTAGGAGAAACGTGTTGTCACTCATCCAAGTGACTTCTTCAGTCTCAGCTGACTGCAGGTTTCCCCAATCGTATAATCTGATAACCGTATATAAAATTTGGCACTGATATCATTTGGTTTTGTTAATTTTTATTATTCAATTCAATTCAGTTCAGTTTAATTTTATTTATATAGCACCCGTGAGTGAAGAAGAAACACTCGGTGCATTAAATTCGTTATCTTCTAATGTCTGTAATGCACAGACACACAGATTCCAGTTAATTAGTGCAAACATAATAAAAATGAAAGTAGAGCTTTTGTTCATCCCCACAAGCTCCACGCACTGTAAACACTGAAGGAAAGACTTCTTGGGTGGTCTGCTGGTTAAAAATACTCAAAAAATCAAAAACATGGCCAAGAAGTCCAGATCAGTCATTTGTGAATCCTTTGATTACTCTCTTGACCAATTGTGCTGTAGTTACCAAGATATGTATTTTCATTGAACAGTAATTGTTTAGGAATACAAATAAATATTTAAAAACTGTTATAAAACCAAATTACCATCACACAATAACCAATGGCTGTCTGAGCATTTTAGTAAATCTAATTCATGCAACCAAAGCTACAGAGAAGAAAGTTTCTGCTGCTAAAATTTTGTCCTTCGCCTACAGATTCTCCCTATGATATGCAGAATCTGTTTATATAGAATAAACTGATGAAGATGATAGAAATCAGTGTCAGCACACACTGTAATGATTAAGCTACCACGCCCTTAATCATGCATAATCTTACAAGTTAATACAATTCCAATGACAGACATATAGGGTTCATTAACAGGGAAATTAACTATAGACACCAAAACATTTTCTGTACCTTGTTGTAGACAACATATACACCTTATTCAGTACACCTGATCACCTACTTGCCAATCCAAATATCTAATCTGACAGCAACTCAGTGTATTTGGGCGTGCAGACATTTTTCAAACTGAGCACCAGCAAAGAGCAGAAAGGCAATTTAGATTACTTTGAATGCGACATGGCTGAGAGCATCAGACAGGTTGGTCTGAATATTTCAGAAACTGCTGCTCTACTTGGGTACGATTTCTAACATTTTACAGAGAAAATCAAAGAAAATATCCAGTTCTCTGGGAGAGCACCCATGAAGGTTTGATGTGCTGTGATGGCCTACAGCAGCAGAAGAATACTCCGGTTGCCTCTCCCGTCAACAGAACAGAATAGAAGTTTGGAAAAATGCTTTGATTTCTGCTGCAATATTCTGATGCCACAGTCACAATTTCATGAATCCAACCCACCTGGTATCAACGGTTCAGCCTGCTGGTTGTGGTGTAATAGTGTGGGAGATATTTCCTTGCTTTAATTCAGGGCCCTTAGTACTAATTTCTAGTCTGTGGGAGCTTACCTGGCTTTGGACCTAGCCTCAGAACAACTGCAGATCTTGCCACATCAGTATGACAAGCAACTTATCTAAGATAATACTTACCCTGTCATGTTGCTGTTGCTACTCTGTGTTTTATTATTTATTGTAATTTTGTCTTGTTCCAACTTCGGTGGCTGTTTGCGAAAGTTTACAGTATAGAAACTTACTATCTGCTTTAAAATGCTTATGTTTCTGTTTAAAATAAATTTAAATTGGTGGTCTAGAGTGTCATTTTAATGGACACATGTAAGCCAATATGACTGAAGTATTTGCTACAGTGTTAATACAGCATCGTTAACAGCCAAAGAGCGATCAAAGTCTGAGCCTCCTCCTCTAAAATCATAATGCCACTCAATATTGATCTATGATCAGGTTTCATAGCCGTCTCAGAGGAGTGTTTTGAGAAAGATCTCTATGTGCTGGAGTGTGTTAATGTGCTGGCCTGTACATGTGTGGATCCATGAGAGATAGAGAGAGGAAGATGAAAACAGAGAGAAGAGAGTCTCTTTTTACTGTTGCACATCTCTGGTTTCATAGGAGAGCATTCAGCAAGATAGAGATAGCGTATATTCATATATATATCAGGTAGACCTGAATATAATTTAAACAAAACATTCACTGTGCTCTGAGTAACTCTGTATTTATCTTAAGCTTTTTGACAACCCTGCATTTATGTTCTTTCCTCTTCAGTAAATACAAAAGAACAAACATCCATTCTTCCTTCTTTCACCCACAGGCTAAAACTGCTGCTCAGCTTAAAACAATCGCTCAGTCCTGTCACTTTCTCCCTCCCTCTACCTTCTTCTCCCTCCCCCTTCCCTCTACTTTTTTATTGCCTCTGAAAAGCCAGGCTGGAATAACCAGCAAGTCCAAACACATGCTGACAACCTCCCAGTCACACTTGTACACACAAACAACACACAAATGCAGCCCGAGACATACTAAAACAAAAACACACACGCACCTTGTGCGGTTGGGTAAGGTTCCCCCAGCTTGCAGAGGTAAATGGAGTGGAACAGGTTAGCACTGCTGCCTTATAGTGTCCCACCTGTACAAACACAGTGCCTGATCGTGGCTAAAAAGGCTCACACACAGACACAGACATGGACACGGACACACACTAATAGTGCTCCATCTGGACTGAGGCACTGGTGGGTTTTAATAGCTATCGATCATTTTCCCTGGTGACACACTCACACACTCACCTCCCTGTTACAGGCCAAACAGAGCCAGCTGAGGACTCATACAGGTCCCCAAGAGTATACACAAAGGCACACACTGCACATTTGCACACAACCTAATAATACAGTACCAAAAAGCCCTTTTTTTGGTCTGTGTGTGTGCGTGTGTAAACGTGCGTGGAGAGAAAATGAAAGAGACCTGCTGCGGCTCACTCTGCCTTTCTTTTTAGATGAGGTTATTTAATTTACATAATGAGGCCCAGGCTCACTCTCATAGATTGAATTACTCTGAGACAACAAATAAAAATGAATACAGACAAGCACCCCTACAAACATACAAATCTCAGTATGTAACCCTTTCACTGGAGTTGTTCTTTTGCTTTGGCCGTGGTAAAAGAGCAACTGTAAAGAAAAAGTCAACTCTGAGAACCTGCAGTGTGCCCACCCTCACCCAATGACGTCATCGCACACTTGTGAGTGAGTTACAGTGATCTGAAAGGGTCAAAATGAGGGAGAGCCAATCGATATTCCATATGATTCTGACCAATAAATCTAAGATGTGATTAGTCAGGGTAGTTAGCGACGATTAATTGGCTAAGCTAATAAAGTCCTTTGAGTGTGAGGGTGCCAGAGAGGCTGCTGGGAATCGTGTTGATTTTACGAGCAAATTAATTAAAACGGCGCCTTAAAAATCCCCGTCAAAGTCCGGCATCAAACAGTCATTGTACACTCAGGGAAGGGCAGAACAAAGAGACATCAATCTGGGAGATTCAATGTGTGTCTGAGTGTGTGTAATAATCAAACACAATGATTCCTTCCTTTACTCCATGTTGTAAATCTAGAAAGGAAAGAGGGACATTTGTCATTTAGCACTGTCTTTCCTCTTTCATTATAAAAATTGCTGCCACGGTATCTTATTACCGTGTAAGAGCTATGAGCATGTGTAAAGATGGGTCCACGTGAAAGTGTGCATGCACCCAACATAATTCTCAAATGGTGGTTAAAAAAAAAGCAAGGAGGGGGGTGGGGGGGGGGGGGGAGATCTTTTCTAGGATAAAGACGCAGAGGCTAACAAAGGAGAGCATGAGGGGGAAAATGACGTTGTTATGGATGATGAACTGTGCCACTGTTTTTGTCTCAGAGCCTCGGTTCAGTTTAAACTTTGTAGTGAAGTTTGTCCACTCTTAAACCAGTAAATTAGCGTTTGGCATCCTTGTGACAGATAACATAAACTTAAATAGCTCAAGTTGATCTATTTTTCAAATTCACTCAGTTACGTCTAATCTAACAATTAAGCATCCATGTGCATTGCAAAATTTGGAAACCAAAACTAGAAATTGTGTTACTTTGAACAATTATGTAAATAAAAGATTAACCTTTTTTCCCCAAATGACCCAAAGTCAGAATTCAGACCTTCTTTTCAACATATTTACCAAAATTGGTGTATTATTAAGGGGAAAGGTCCTGAGAAAATTTTATCTCTCTGAAATTTTTTAGCAAGATCTCAAACTTTGAATGGCTTGTTTTGGGCTATGATCTGTTCACAGTTATCATTTACAAAAGTCGAGGCGAAGCAAATTTCAAAGCCTTCCAAATACGGTGTGTCCTCAACTATATGCTGTGTCTGCCTAACTATCACCGTCGAGACTCCTCTAAGCCTCACAAAATTAAACTGACTAAATAACTGATGCCGGTAAACCAGAAGAGCTGAAGCAACATATTTTTAGGACGCTGGTTCCTCAGTTCATAATGCAAACACGAAACAGTGGAGGTCAAGTTGACGTCTTAAAAAAAAAGTCAGAGCACCCATTTGACAGCAGTAAGCCCCTCAGGAACATTTAGCAGACTCTGTGGTGGTGGTGCACAGTTCTGCCAAGCAGCGACACCTGCACAAATAGAGTGCCACCTTCATGGAAGAATCATCAGAAGAAAAACTTTCCACTATCCACAACCCAAAATTCTCCATCCAGACTTCTGCAAATAAAAGTCTAAAGAAACCTGATGCATTCTGAAAAACAGTCCTGTAGACTGATGATGGTAAAATGAAATTTCAGAGGGCGTGCAATGAACGCAAATGTGTTTTGAGGGAAAAGGGGTGCGGAAATGTATAAAAGCAACACCTTTTCAAATCCCGAGGACAGGGCTGCATGGATCGTGCAGTCAGTAGCATGGAATGGAAGGATTAAATTAATCCACAGCAAATCCTGGAGGCAAACATCACAATGCATGTAAAAGCTGAATAGAATGGCTTCTAAAACAACATACAGATCCTAAACATACCTTAAAATAAAGTAAATGACTTTCTCAAGAAGTATAAGCTAAAGTTTCTGACATGATCCTCAAAATCCCAAAGAAACTGTGCATGAAATATTTTAATTGTGTTCATTTTTAACTTCAGTTCCTTTGTAAACCGGGTCCACATGGAGTCTCCAGAGCTGGATCTGTACTCTAAAGCAAATGCTTGCTCTTTCTTTAATCCATTACTTTCAGCTGAATATTTCAGCCATTTGGATCTAAAGTTTAGCTTTCCTTTTCATCTGCATGTTTATCAACTGATTTATCTGCTTGATCAGTGTTTTTGTGCACTTTTACTGCACTCTAATTGTGTGGTTCAGGTGTTATGATGGCCTCAGTCTACAGACCCAGACATTTACACACATACGCCGAATGTGCGAGCTTGCTTACAGTCCAGCAGGACACACACAATCGCCACAGCTGGGTGCTTTTTTCCGTCACATAGCAGCTGAAACAACAATTGTTCTCACAGCGTAAGACCATTGTGTGTGTGCACTGTCTCAAACGCTTCAACAGTCTGTCTCCTTGTCTCTCACTCACCCTGCAAATCTCGAGGGATGCCCAGTTTGACGTAAAGAGCAAAAGTTTCTAAAACGTTTCACTGCTTTTGCACTTGTGCTTTTCTTTCTCACTGTGTGGTGCTTTGGCCAGTGTTTCAGTTTAAGCTACTGATACCAACACAAACACGGAGAGCAGTCTGAGATTTTACTGAAATGAGCTGCTGTAACAATACAATTAGGCCACAGCCTGTTTCCATCACAGGGGAAATCCTGCTGCCTGGTTGGCCACTGATAGGAGTGAGACGAGAGAAAGAGTGAGAGAGGAGGATGAGAATGATAAGAGAAAAGCAAAGTGTGGGGGGATACGTGAGGAGGACATCTGTGATCCAGTCCAGAGGGAAAACAGCGCAGAGGTACCGTAAGAATGTAGGGGGTGAAACATACGAATGAAAGGCCGGAGAGGAAAAGGTTATGATAAAATACACAAATGTTGAGCAAGCAGCAAGGGTTAGTTAACCAGAGGAAAGACGAGGCAACTTAGAAGGCACAATTGTACCACTTCGGGACAGGATGCAGCTGAGCAGGAACAAAGCACTAAGAAAGACAAAAAAAAAAACCAACAAAAAAAAACATGTTTGTGTGACAGTGTTGATTCTTTATCTTGAAAATAAACCCCAGAAGCAGCCAGGAAAGTGTCTCTGGCCTTTGTGTTGCATATAAAACAAAGTGTTTCTGTAAAATCTGTCCTATAAATAAACATCTGTTTTTGTTTTCACATCTGGATTAAATATTACGATGACATCCTATTTTTTTTTTCACTTAAAAATGTTGATGACCTCTGTTTTGTTTTGCTTCTTTTTCTTTTTTAAATTTACTTATTAACATATTCATGTATTCTTTTAGTGAGCATGAGGAAAATCATATAAGAAACTGTGGATGTTAATCTTTAAATATGCTCAACAATGACTGCAAAAGTGCATGTAAAAATTACAGGTCAAACATTATATATTTTTTATGGTTACCATTATGGCTACTTGATGTTTGCATCCACTGCTGCCTAAATGTCCAGGTCCGGGAACAGCCAACTACGTTCCTGCACAGAAAATCACTTTGGCAAACTACCATGCTGTGGTTACCCCTTTATAACTTTTTATGCATGGCAACCAGGGAAGAAAAGCAGGCCCAATTCATTCATCCAGGCTTCAGTCATATTGAAGCATTTAAGGGTTCTGTATTAAACACCATTTGAAAGTATATAAAACAGAATTCACCAAGGCCTGACTTTTGCCATGGGATTTGACTCTTAAAAGCACTTTAATTTAAATGAGATAATAACTTTAAATGACATCATATGTTTTGCCTTAACTTAATTCGTCTATTCAGGACAATGGGTGAAGCCATACACATGGATCCCTGCTGTCTGGTGGCGACCACAAGAACACTGATTTCTTTTGTGTGTGTGTGTGCTTTAATTTAAATGAAAAGAAGTCATGAATAGATTAATGAGCAAAGATGGATAAATATTTCAGAATGTGCTGGTTGAACATCATAAGCAGGCATCTAAAGAACTCGTACATATTCTGCTTCCTCTTATTTTGTTACTAGAGTGATTGTTATGAAACTACAAAACAGTGAATGAAACTGACAGAACGTAACATAATAGGAAACACTGCATAAATTTACTTTGCAAAACTCATCTTAAGCGTTTCCTAATGTGTCCCGTCGCCTTAAAGAAAAGCAATTTGTCTCATAACTGAAACAAAATAAGATCTGTTAAGCCAACCAGTTAGATCAGATTATATTTGACTTTATTAATAGCCCGAGTTTGACACATACAACAGTACATAAAGACAACATTAGCAGCCATAAAAAGTCAGACGGTGGTGGTTTTTTATGATCCAGTTCAGCCTCCTTAGGTGCCTCTCTGAGCCAGCTAGCGCCAGGGGACTGATTTACTTGTCACACAAGGGGGACATATTTAGACTGGATGTGCTGGAGAGAGTGTGCAGTAAAGCTGGCAGGGCAGTGGATGACCCAGACAGTGGGAGTGTGGGGGAGACACATAAGACACACCAGTTAACCTCCTGCCATTAAACCAGCTTGATTTCTGACCAAGGGCCATGGGACAATGGAGTGTACTGCACTAATTACACACCCTGACACAGATAATAGGACATATACTTGCTCTTTATGAGAACAAACAGACGTCTGTAGATCTCTTTAACAACTTGCAGTTTTAGCAGAAATAAAAGGTCTTAAATATGGCTTTGCAGTGTGCCGTCTTTGCAGAAGCAAGAGACTTGATTAAAACATGTCTCTTGATGACTGAATCAACAGACAGTTGTCTTGAAATGTCAGACTACTGGTTGATGCCAATCCACCCAGAATGTGCAGTGCTAGGTGGATTGTGACTAAATATGTCTGTGTTTATATTAACCTTTCTTAGGTGTCAAATTTTAACTCCCTCAGCATTTACCGTACACAGTACAGTCACAAGGAAATGCAGGGTGTGTCTATGTGCTAGGTAAGACAAATTATATGGGACCACCAACCCAAGACCACCATAATATTCCAAGACCAATAAGTAAAACGTCACAAAGACTTTCCATCGCAAGTCTGCATATACATGGAAAAATAAGCTGTAATTTGTTCATACAAAAAGGGTTTCGGTGATTTCATCTGTAAGTTTTCAGAATTATCCATGTTTTACTTAAACAAAAACAAAAGAAATGAGGTTAATTACAAAGAAACCTGCAATAAAAAGAGTTCAATTTGTAAAAAATAAAATAAAATAAAAATAATAATAATAATCTATATATAACACTTTAAAGCCACCCTATTTTATTATTTTTTAAACAATTTATTTACTTTTATAAAGTAACATAGATAAAATTAAATAAAACTCTACAAACTGATAAAAACAAGAAACAAATACAGGCCTGCTACAAAATATTATGAGTCAGGTGTAACTTTGATTTTTTTGTCTCAAATTCAGCAATATATTCTTTATCATTATTAGTAAACCAGAGCTATTACTGAGTGCATACACCTTTCTTACCCTATATAAAAAGACAAGTATTTAATTTCAAGCAGTTTGAGTGTTGAAGGAAAATATCACTTCTCCACATAGTATCATCTATTTTAAAGTCATAGAAACTTTGAAAAGTTTAGCCTGATGAAATTCATCATATATTATGATTTATTTTTACTTTCGCGTGGTTCTAAACGACTAAATGAAAAGCTTCCATGTGTGCAAAAAACTTTAAGCAAATAAAAAAAAGGCATAAATAAAAGTAACAGTAAAAGTTAGCAGATGAGTATTTGGGCTGGTTCACAACAAAATCATCGTAATAAGAGAGACTGAGGTCTGGACGCGCTGCTCTGATCGCTGCCTGTCCCGCCACTGACAGTAAAGCGGGTAACCAAATATTCAAAAACAATACGTCATCCCACAATGCAGCGCGCTTACGTTCTCCTTTACAGCATTACCTCATCCCACAATCCACCGCGAGATTAAGAATCTTCTGGGTGGTGGTCGTCTAGGCAACGCGCCTTATCGGAGGACTCAGCCCCGCCTCAGAGACACGCCCCTCAGCCAATGGGAGAGCCCCGTCATGACATCATGGTTATTTTTAGAGAGGCAGCGGCAGCAGATAAGGTTTGCCTCCACGCTGGACCGCTCAGAGTATACACACACGCAAGCGGTGAGCACACCGGAGACGCTCGGTGGCTGACAGGAAAAGTTAGAGCCGCGAGGCGCTTTTCATTCACGGACTCAATATAAGTCTGGATACTTTGACAAAAGCTTTGTGAACAATTTCCACTCAACATAGAACAACCGACCATCGCTTGGTGAAAGAAGTAAGTTCTGATTCCTGTGTCGAGAAAAGTGCGCTCTCAAAGTTTGGAAGTTTTTACGCACAGAGAGGACGTTTGGAAACCAGTGTTTTCCTCCTCGGTAACCAGGAAGAAGAGAAGGGGGGACGGAAAGCTGTTTTTGTAGAAGACTGTGTAGCTACATTCGGTTTTTGTTTTATTTTTTCTTCTATGTATACCAAGATGGAAACTACTTTCTATGACGACTCACTCAACGCTTTCTCCCAGCACGACAACGCCGGCTACGGATACAGCAACCCCAAAGCGCTGAAACACAACATGACACTGAACCTCACCGACCCGCCGAGCGCTCTGAAACCTCACCTCCGCGCCAAAGCTGGCGACATCCTCACCTCCCCCGACGTGGGTTTGCTGAAGCTGGCCTCTCCGGAGCTGGAGAGGCTGATCATCCAGTCCAGCAACGGACTCATCACCACCACGCCGACCCCGACCCAGTTCCTGTGCCCCAAGAATGTCACTGACGAGCAGGAGGGCTTCGCGGAGGGGTTTGTGCGCGCCCTGGCTGAGCTCCACCACCAGAACATGCCGGGCACAACAAACGTGAGTGTCACCTCGACTCCACCGGCAACTGTCAACACTGCGCTGCCGCCTGTTTCATCTGTTGCCGGTGCCACCGTATACAACAACAATGCTGCCATGCGCTCTGAGTCGCCGGTTTATGAGGACTTGAACACTTTCAACCCGGCCATCAGTACCGTGTCGGCACCAAACTACACCACCTCAGCCCCCACTATGTCCTTCTCTGCTGCCCCGCCTCAGCTTCCCATCTACGGCCAGCCTTCCCCTGCCCAGCTCCCCCGGCTCACTGCGCTCAAAGAGGAGCCCCAAACCGTGCCCGAGATGCCAGGGGAGACCCCTCCTCTTTCTCCAATCGATATGGAGAGTCAGGAGCGCATCAAGGCTGAGAGAAAGCGGATGAGAAACCGCATCGCTGCCTCCAAATGCCGGAAGAGGAAGCTGGAGCGGATCTCAAGGCTGGAGGAGAAAGTGAAGACCCTAAAGTCACAGAACTCCGAGCTCGCATCCACCGCCAACATGTTGCGCGAGCAGGTGGCCCAGCTGAAGCAGAAGGTGATGAACCACGTAAACAGCGGGTGCCAGCTTATGTTAACGCAGCAGCTCCAGACCTTCTGAGGTGGTGTCAGCGACAGAGGAGAGAGAGAAAAGACTGTAGTTGAAAGAATAGGACGCTTCCTGTGGTAGTGAGTGTCTGCGACTCCCGAAATCGTTCCGGTATTTGGGATGATGTGGCGCGACACTGGCGGGACCGGGGACGGTACCAAACTGAGTGCCACGCGCTCCCCAGTGGCGCGTCCTAGAGATGGGCTCAGGACTGTGACAATAGCCATGAACCAGAAGGGACATGGCAACAGGCAGAAACCCCTTCTGTTTCTGTGTCGTGCTGTTTTTCTTTACAGAACTGGACAGGACTGACGTTTTCTTGATTTACACCGAGCCCTGCATGGACTTCATCATGACCATCAATGGAAAAACTCAGTATTAGAGGATTTTTTTTTTTTTTTAAATCACACGCAATACAGACTTTTCTTGCTGTAGCCATAATTAATGGCCTCACTTTTTAGGCGTGTTGGTCAACTCTAAACGGCTGAAAAGTTGCAACAAATGCTGCCTGACTCATGAGTTAAAGTACAATGTACATTTTTTTCTTAATTGTAAGAAATTAAGTTAGAAAAGCTTCAAGATTTACTTGTTTTTTTCTAAAGCTGTTAATGGGGTTTCACTCATTGTTATATGTATATAAGATCAACTTGGAGTACTTATGTTTACCATTTGTAATAAGAATACTGTATAATTTTTTATGTTTGTTTTCTGAGCACTTAAGAAATTAATCAATATTTAAGAAAATAAACCAGATAAAATGAAGCAACATCGCCTCTGTGTACTTGTAAGAGTGTGACATAAAAAGTGGGTGTGCCACGAAGAAGTCAAACAATAAAACATGTTGCAACATGTTGTAAGAGCTGCTAGTGCTGAGTACCTCAAGCTAAATTCCATTAGTACTGGTATTGATTGAAGCTGAGTGATTGTGTTTCAGCTGGCAGGCCGGGCTCACTTACTCCTGATGGAGGCCAGTTCTGCAAATTGGGGTTGTAGAGTTTGCGATCTCCACTTTTGTGTCTCAGCTCACACAGGCTCAGAAGAAGAAAAGTGTAACTGCCCTATAAAGTCTCCCATTGCTTTGAGCAATAAGTAACATTTTCACATCATGTAACACTCAGTCACAATAGGCTAAGGTGTGCAACCCTTAATTAAGAAATCTGGAACTGATTTGATTAATACGACATCTCCCTTGCTATTTCATCATTCAGTTATTCACCATTGCTCTGTCCTTTTGTAAGTATTCAAAAAGGTTTCAGCATGTCAAAGAAAAAAAAGAAGTGTTAGGTTCTGAAGTGCAAATCTCTGTATGGGATAAATTAATACAATAAACTGTGGCTTGGTGGGATTATGTATATATATGGTGAGTCTTTTTTTTTAATCACATAGTCATCTTTCAGTCAGTACCAGCTAAAAGAACAAACAATAACCCAAACAAAGGCTTTGTGGTGATGGCTTTAACCACAAGAAAAAAGAAAATACAAGCCTGGAGCTCAGTATCTCAAAGTGCTGAATATTCTTTAACTTATTTACGGTACAGCAATGTGGGCCTATAAATATGTTATGAGCACTTTTGAAATAAATTGGGATTTTTTTTTGGGGGGGGGGGGGGGGGGGGTCAAATTTTTCACTTATAAAAAAACAGGCGTAAATTTTTTTTTCTTGATGTCTTCACTAAACCCAGCAATTAAAGTGAGTCTCGTTCATGCTTACGCAGCAGGTGCAGCTCAGGCGTGGCCTACAGCAGATAAAAGGAGTGGGCTTTCAAATACTGCTGGACATCAGCACGTGTGCTGCTCTTAATGAAACACTGGAGGGCGACATACATTGGGGTGGATTACCGGTGAAATTGCCTGAAGTGCTCGAAATCTCCACAGATCTGTTGCAATTTATATCGGGTTATCAGATATTAATTTTTGTGGAAATTAATAGAGACTGTCATATAGAGTGTAAATAAAACAGAACGGGTTGTTGACTGAAAACCTAACGAAGTCTCTGACACACTGTGATGCTAAGGCTGACAGAATATTAAATGTTCTCTTTCTTTTCAATCTTTATATTTTCCGATTTTATTTTTTGTTTGCTTTTTAATTCTTTTATATACAAACAAACATCAAATATCTTTATAACACAACCTGTTTGAACACGTCAAATAAGGGAATTCAGGTGTTGTCTTTGTTTTAATTGTTTGTATTATTTTTCCTTAATAGAGACAATCTCTGTGGGAGACATATCCAAATAGACACTTTTCTCCCTTTCCCTTTAATTATTCCTTCAGGAATCCCGATTTCTCTACAAATCTGCTCTGATTTCTCAAACTTGGGGCATTGTGACATCATTCCGGAAAGCAGTGCCCTCCCCTGCCATATAAGGAGAGGGAACGCTCGGAAGACCCACGTCAGGACCGAGGAGGCGTTTATTACGGGAAGTGAATCGACTGACTACATAATCTCCTCTTTGCATAATACGATGTGTCCTGAGACGTAATCTAAAGAATAGACCGGACTTAATTAAACAGGCAAATCCATCAAATGACTCCAAGGGCGACTAAAAGCAGACGTCTAGATGTTAAATATCAGGAGATCATAATAAAAACAAACGTTCTTTAACAAAATCCGCATTCTGTAGAATAGTTCACTAACAGCTCACATAAATGATAATAGGAACAATAGAACAGAAATAATATGTTGATCGATCTAGTTGCTTGGTATCCAGGCTATTTTATACCTAAACTTCCCCACATTCAAAGGGGGCATATGTATATTTTTACTAAAGAAGTTTACATGTATTTGAAAGTTAAAGTTACTTCGCAAATGTTTGCATTATAGTACAGGCTTCAGCCACTCCCTTAGTCACACTATAGAGTCTTTAATTTACGCATCTAATCTATAAAATAAAATGGATTGTTATACAAAAACATGCTGCTTCATGCTAATAAATACTGTTAGACTGTCTCCATGAGACTTTATGCAGCAGCATTCTGCTGCATAAAGTCTAACTGTACTTGTATTGGGGGAGTGTCTTTCAGGGTATAAAACTTCTGCTAATTTTACTCATAAATATTATTAATAGCTCTATATCTCTTCATCAAATGATAAAAGGAAATCAAAAGTTGTCATTATTATATATCAAACCGATTTTGACATTTAGGCCAAGAGTGATTCAGACATAAGGGAGAATCTTTCTTCTCCCCCACACACCATTATCTATTTTATCGCTTTCACAAACATGCAAAATAATGTTATTTTTACACAGCTATTATTCTTGTCACCTCTTACTAATACAATACTAATACAATAATTTCACAGTGATTGAGGATTGAAGTGCTATTACTAGATAAAACAATTAACTGCATCTAATGGAAACTTGACCGCGTAATTGCACAAAGGTCAGGTTGAGCCGGCTGAATCTGTACAGTGAAAGGCTTCTGTCTGTTGTAGTTGCTATGGGCGGGGTATTTTACTAAGCAATATGGTACAAAATACACAAACAGAAATCAGAACAACAAATTCTAACAACTGTGGCGCATGAAGGCTGAAGGAACATTTTTTTATTTTCCTGCAAATTTAAAATGTGGAATAATGTCAAAGGTTTTGAAAGCCATGCAGCATCAAATTCTAAGAACCCTTACGCCGTGGATGTGATCCGGACAAAGAGAAGGGATTTGGTTTATGGTATCTCACATACTGAGGATCTCCTGAATCTTTTGGTTGCAGAGGGGGTTATGACAACAGCAAGGAGATCTATTGTTTTGTCCATCAGGACCCATAAAGATCAGAACTCCAGGGTCCTGGACATCCTGGAGGCCAGAGGTGAACGAGCATGTCGGAAATTCTTCCATCCGTGTCTTATGCTGGCAGAACCTGAACTATACCAGCGAATCAAGACCTATGTAAGGAGTATGAACGAGCAAGTTCAAGATAACAGGAGACAGCTGATTGGGTATTTGCTGGAGAGAGATTGTGAATGGGGGGGGAAATTAACAGATCAAACTGGAACCCAGAGAACTTATACTAAAAGGATTAAAAAAGGATCTAGTGTTACAAAGAAAGGAAGTGGTACCATAGTACTTGCAACATCAGAGCATACACCAGCTCAAAGTAAACCAGAAAGCCTCATTTACATGGCTGCTAGAAAAGGGGATCTCTTATTACTTGAGGAGCTGTTAAAAGACAGTGATATCAACACTGTCAATTCTTCCAAAGAAACTCTATTACATGTAGCTGCAGAAAATGGGCATTTATCCATCGCTGAGCTCTTGATTCAAAAAGGGGCTAGATTGGACCTCCAGAATGACGCTGGCCACACAGCTCTTCACAGAGCAGCCAGCAGAGGGCACACAGAGCTCATGAAGACCCTAGTGATGGCTGGGGCCCCTATACATACTCTGGATTTGAAAGGCAAAACTCCCATTCACCTGGCAGCAGAAAATAGGCATCTGAAATCTGTAAAACTCCTGGTGGAGGAGGAAGCCAGGCAGTCTGAAAGTCACAGACAGAATATGTTTCTGCACATGGCTGCCATGGAAGATGATTGGAGGTTGGCTGAGTTGCTGTTGCAGAGCGGGGCCACTGTTGATGCCTTAAACAGCCATAACAAAGCAGCTCTGTTTTATGCAGTCAAGGAGAGCAATGAGAAAACAATGACTGTCCTTCTCAATGCAGGGGCTAAAGCTGACTATGATGTCATATATGAAGCCATTAATCTTCATCAAGAATCAATTCTCCAGCTGTTGCTTGGTGAGTTTGGTCCAGTTCTATTTCAATTCATTGCTTTGTTTTTGAGATGTTACACAAATACAGAATAAACCTGCAAAACATCCAAGCTCACGGTCAGTTTTGTTCAAACCACAGCTAATGCCAGAGGAGTCCTGAACAAAGATGCCCTGGGCTCTGCTCTCTTTTCAGCTGTTCGAATGAACTTTGATGGTGCGGTGAGTGCACTGATAGACAGTGGAGCAGATGTGAACATGCGCGACGGTCGCAGATATACGCCTCTCCTACTGTCAGCTGAGCTGGGACACTCAGAAGTCTTCAGGTGACCTCTTTCAAAATAAATTCAGTGGCAATAAAGTAGCCCCCGTAGGCCTTCACACTCACACTCAAGAGCATTTCAACAAAATCAATCATATCATTGTGGGAATCACGTAATTATGTAGTTTACTTAAAGAACATACTAGAATAAGAAGAACACTGTCTAACTACCTTTATAAAATCCACCCTGCCTCATAAATGTTTATATTCACAAATATAATTTATGTATATGTTAAAAAAAAATAGCAGTGAGATATTTGTGGCACCAGATGCTGGTCCAAGTCAAATAGCAGAATAAAATCACGACTGTACAGGCGCAATGACACAAATGGGTTTAGAAAAGGCAAAATGCTCATCATTCTCCTTCTATAACAAATATGTATTTTCCATGTTTGTTTCTAATTTTATATATATCATCATTTATGTTGTGTTGTACATATTTGGTGCAGAGCATATGCATCTATTTTAACTGTCCCTTTTCTGTATTTTTTTTAGCAGCTAAGCCAAATATGTAATATCTTACATTTTGGCTTTTTTTTATTCTAGTGTTCTCGTAGCAAAAAATGCAAAACTGGATGCTACTTTATCTGACCTCTCTTCAGCATTGCACTTGGCTGCTCGCAGTGGTAGCAAGCCCATAGTGCACACACTGCTAGAAAAAGGACTGGACCCAAACATTAAGGGAGCTAAAGGCCACACCCCTCTCCACTTGGCAGCTCAATGTGATGGGCCTGACATAACTGGTCTGCTGTTAAAAGGTGGAGCACAGGTAATTGTCAAAGCATTAACGGTTGCTATCAGTTCTGTAGATTTTCAGTATATTAATGCAAAGTTGTGTGTCATTGCTATAGGTAAATGTAGTAGGCCAGGATGGTCTGACCCCTCTGCATATAGCCAGCATGCAGGGTCACACAGACACAGTGATCCAACTTCTTCATAACAAGGCAGAACCTGGAGTCAAAGACCGGCTGGGGAGGACAGCCCTGCACTGGGCAGCCTTTTCCCAGGTAGATAGTTGTGTGGTGGACTTGCTGCTGTCAGCCAAAGCTGACCCAGATGCCACTGATAATGAGAAAAAAACTCCCCTCCACCTGGCTGCTATGGAGGGAAAAGTAGACGTGGCGATTTCACTGCTTTCCCACAGGGCAAAGAGGCGAGCTAGAGACATGGATGGCTCCACTCCTCTTCATTACGCAGCAGCTGGTGGGCACGTCAGTGTGGTTACAGCCCTTTTTCAGCCGCTCAACAATAAGGGGACTGAAGACAGGAATGCATGGAGGAAAACACCACTTCATGCTGCAGCTGAGAAGGGACATGATAGTGTAGCTCTGCGGCTCCTGGAAGCTGGGGCCAAGATAAATGCTACAGATCACAATAAAGACACACCTCTGCACTGTGCTGCACGTGGTGGACACCACAAAGTAATGAAAATACTTGTAAACTGGGGACAAGCTGGAAATGTAGGATGGAGGAATAAAGCCAATCTGCAGGCTAAAAATAATATAGGGAAGACACCATTGCAAGTTGCAGAAACTAAACACACACCAGAGCATGAGAACACTGCAATTTTACTCAAGAGGAAGATGTTTCTTATGAAGTAAGCATCATAATTTGTGAACGATGTTGATCCAAGCACTTTGCAACTTGTTCTCTAGTGTGTGTCTTTCTCTTATTTTTGGTTATATTTTTCTCGTTTTGCATATATCGCTCTTGATTCATTGTATTTCTTCCTGTTTGCTATGTATTCTTGCAGTCAACTGTTCATATTTTATTCTTAGGCATGCACCTAAAGGTCGGTTATTTTTTGCTCTTCTACTTTCATCCAGATTAAAATGAAACTCAGACTTTTCCTAGCACCTTCTACCGAATACACCTTCGGCTAAGCTGACTGATACCTTTTTGTGGTGAAGCATTAAAAAAAATCTAACCATTGCTTCTTTTTGCCCACCTGTGGTTTTAGAGTTAGTCACTTCAACGACCATACAGGAAAGTATGTTGATAGCATCTAGCCCCGCTTACACCTTTGCAGATCCTCTTTAAAGGTTATGCAAATTGTATGCAAGCCTGGGTTTGCAAGCGTTGGGTCAAACTCCAAGCACAGAAAGACAGCAGTGCTTGGTGACAGCTATTTTGAACCACATCCTTCATAAGAATAGAGCACATGGCAAGCTGAATAACGATTTTATTCCTCCATTTATTTATTTTTATTTCAGTTTGTTGTTGTTTTTTTTGGACAAGTAAAGGTCTAATGTCTGTATATGGAGGTGGCCTACTTGAACAATACTCTATAAAAATATCATTTGACGTAATAGGAAAACCCAAGCTTTTGGCCTCAGAAGCTATGATTGTCCCCTTTAGCAAGAATGAGTTCTGGTACATGGTTCCATCAATTAGGGCAAGTCTTTCAGGTCCTGAAGCAGTAAAGCAGCCTCAGACCATCACATTACTACTGTTAAAGTTTAGTTCAAGCCAGCTTTAATGGGACTCAAACTCAAAAAAAATATTAATTTTATTTTGCAATAGCTTTTTGCAGTAAGAGAAGAAAAGAAAAATTAGTGATGAAAAAGTTGGTACACCCATGCACTTGGGCTAAATGAAATATGAATCAAAGGTCCTCATAAGGTGCCAGTGATTTGGGCCTCCTTAGGAAGAGGCTGGTGAAGCTGCTGAGAGTCTGGGGTAGTGTGATGCCAAGACCTACAGAGCTCTCCGAGGCCTTTAGAAAAGGACTGCAGAATATCTAAGATAATAAAAAAAGATTAACTTAAGTCACAATAGTCTATCTATTGCCTTTCAAATAATTTGTATTGGTTGATGGAGTCAAAGCAAACCAATTTTAGAGAATATTATTTGCAAATGACACAATTTAGCTTTGGTTCTCGTCCCTTGCACAGTTTGTGCATTTTCTAATCTGGTAATGTTTGCTGTTTCTCCATAGATATTTTGTTTAGCTTCTGCTCCCCCCATCCACCCAGGGAAGAGAATAGAGGGTATTCCTCTGTATACCATGTTTAGCTTGGAGCATAAAGTTCCCTGAAGACTGCCGAATTGGTCCACTATAAGTAATGTTGAACTAAACTTAATAGTTGACAGTAATGCAAACCCCTGGAAGTTATTTCTGCTTGGAAATATTAGTTTCTGATGCCAAGATATTTTTGTTATATCAAAATATATAAGCTATGTAGGTATAACTTAAGCATACCTAACTCTTTTTCTACTGACACTAAATTAATCCATCTCTAAATCTAAAAAAAAAAAAAGCAGGAAGTAAGTGTTATGATATCTGCAACTTTAGGTTGTTGTTGAAAACAAGTGGTTTGTTGTTGACACAAGAAGTGACACGGGCGTTCTTCACTTCAGTAAAAATACAGATACTTGTGTTAAGAAAAATACTCCAGTCATAGTACTGAAGTACTCATTCAACTTATTTACTCAAATACAAGTAAAAAAAAGAAGAAGTTCAGGCTCTGAAATGTACTGAAAGTAAGAAAGTAAAAAGTACCCTTTTGTAGAACTTTGTGCAAAGCTAACTGAACCTCATGCTGTAACATAATAAAATAATATCCATCCATTCGCTTCCGCTTATCCTTTTCACTGGAGCCTATCCCAGCTGTCATGGGGCAAGAGGCAGGGTACACCCTGGACAGGTCACCAGTCTGTCACAGGGCTAACACACAGAGACAGACAACCATTCGCACTCACACTCCCGCCTTCATACCTATAGACAATTTGGATTAATCAATTAACCTATCCCCACAAACTGCATGTCTTTGGACGGTGGGAGGAAGCCAGAGTACCCGGAGGGAGCCAGAAAAATGATTACAGCCAGGGATGAAGGTGGGGAACAGGTGGGGAGAGAGCAGTTTTAGTGGCTCAGCATGGGGAAGGATCACAACTCACAATCATTTCTAATGCGAGCTCCAGTAGGTTTTTTTGCAGTTATGCTGCTGCTTTTTGTGGATTTGCACAGCTGAATTCAGCTAGATGTAAGCACGTTTCCCATGCTATGTTGCCGGAGCTCCATCCCGAACACTGGCAGCATTCTGTTTATACTGTCTTTACAAGACAGCATACAGCTGGTATAAGGGTTAACTTCAGTGAAGGAATCTAATCATCAGCTTACATTCAAATACATTTCTGCTACTCTTGATGTATCCTAACTCCCACCTTGAACAGCTCAGTGCTATAGATTCACCACAATATGGCAAACTAACCTGTTTACCCTGCACTAAACTGCTGAGAATTTGAATAATCCAAAGGTGATATAGCTTAGTTTGTTTTTAAGGATGTTTCACAATAGAAAAAAAATAACTTCACATCATATACAGATCCAATATTTGATTTAAAAATGAAGACATTACAAAACACACTGAGCAATCCTTGCTTTTATATATAAACTCTCTTCTTCTGCTCCTTCTTGTTTTATCTGTCTTTATCTCTGAATTAAGTTATCTTTCATTCTTTTCTCTTTCTGGGAAATGCAGCAGCTCGACCTTTAGTTAGAAGACACATTATGTGGAAAAATTGCACACAAACAGCTTCTGTATTTGCTGATATTATGGAAATAAATCATCATCCACTTTGGTTGGTTTTCTTCTGTGGTCTTTCAGCCCCTTTAGTGTTGCTGAGCTGGTCAGTGCAGTCATTCATTCATTTTAACAATGCACCAGATTGTTTATTCGTCCACTTCCAGCGCTGTTGCTCTCTCTCTGTTTATTTGGAGTTTTCAGCCTAATGATGGCCACAGCATGGCTTGCATGGCTTGCAACTCTTTTGGGTCTCACATTTAAAATGACAATGAAATAATTACAGTGAAAATCCATAAAATACAAATTCAACACCTCAACTTCAGATAGTAAGTCGCTACTTATTTGCAATATGTTTCTTGGGAAATATTACTTTTTTAGGGCCAGGTCGTTTTTTGGTTCTTTTGTTATTTCTACCCACCCCTGGACTTTATCATGTGAAAGTAAAGTTTTGCATGTCTTAAATATATTAACATAATTTTGCAATACCATTTTTGCATTAGGAAAAGGAAAGAATAGAAAAATTAGTCATGGAAAAAATTACACATGCACTTGAGTTGAATAAAATAAAAATCAAGGGTCCTTATAAAGTGACAGTGATTTGGGCCTCCTTGGGAAGAGGAGAGCCTGTGAAAATGAGAAACTGTGTATAAATATGGCTGCAATTCTAAAATAGTTAATGCATTTTTCCCTTGAATTGCAGCAGAAAGTCTGCACTTCAATCACAATATGGTTGTTTACATATATTTGACCTATAATCCATGTGGTGGTGGTGTACAGAGGCAAAACTGCAAAAAAACAACAAAAAAAACTAATTTTGTCCCAAACATTACAGTAGTCACTGTATATTGATCATTTTTCACAAAATCAGTTATCATGCTGAGTTATCTTGTCAGGCTTTATGAAAAAGTATGTAAACGACACATTAAAAAAGTTGAGCATTTTAGTTTTGAGGATGTAATGTGTTACCTCGATTGGGACGGCTTCACCACCACCCTTCAGTGTAAGTATTTTTGTTTAGTTAGTGGTTAGTGGTTATTTTTCACATAAATATTGAAATGAGATGGCACAATGTTGCCTTATTTAGCCTCCTAAGACCCAAATTATTTCATGGCATGCATTTTTAATTTCTCTTTGCTGTTGTGACTTTATAGTGTTCGAACACTATAAAGTCACAATTGAGTAATCATGTGCAAAACTCCTTATTTGGTGTTTGAACACAGCAGCATTTTTCCTGAGTGCAAAAACAAAAGGAAAAACAACAATTGTGCCCCTTTGAGCAATATGGCTCATTTAAAAGCCATTTGAAAGAGCAAAATTTAGTATTGTCGTCTAGACAACCCAAAATGTGATGTCCCTATATATGGACGCCAGGTCCTAGGAGGTTAAGGCAGGGTTAGGGTTAGGATGGAATTACCGTATGTTATAGGGTTTCTAGATTTATGTGGTATTTGTGTAACCATCAGCCGCCTTTTTGTGTCTGGTAGGCTAGCCAATGTTGCCTTGTGCACTAACTGGTAAGCAAGTCAGCTATGTTATATTAACCTTGGTAGGGTAGGGTTTTCATTTAGTTGACCTCATTTTGAGTTTTCTCCTATTTAGCATTTACTTTTATCTACTTTCTCTATACAGATTTGGATTTTAGTGATACAGTTAATAATTTTTCATTTAATTAAAGTTACAAAAAGTACTTTTTATACCTTTGTCCTTGTCTTTATGTCTTATTGCTTGGTTCCTGGCACTTGTGTTGCCAGTTGCTGTTATTGTGTTGGACTAGGTTAAGCAACTCATCCAACACATTGGACTTGTTAATCTTGGCAAACATCATTGGATGGAATAGTGAGGATCGGTAGGAATTTAACTTAGTACATGTACTTGAGTATCTTACTGAAGTAAAGGTTTAATTTACTTAAGTGTTTCTATGTTACTCTACTTTCTGCCTCCTTAGATTCTTTTAGCTGCTCCCCCTTAAGGGATCACAACAACAGATAGCTCGTATATTTGATTTGACAAATGAATTCTTGGCACAAACCCAAAAAGATCTGTAATAGAGTTACTTTCTGTATTTTGCTGATTTTTGTTGAAGTTTTAGAAACTTTGCATTTTAAAATTACCTGCCACTTAAAAACATTACTTCTTACACTCGCTCCACTTCTAAAACTGCTATAAATGATGCATAAACGATATGATTTTATCTCTTTCTGTCTGATAAGCTCCAGTGATGGAGAATACACGCTCAGATCACTTTGATGTTTGAAGGCCTGCAGTGATGATAAATATAAACTTGCCTCAAATGTCTTTAACCTAAAGCAATGAGTTTATTTTGCAAATGGTAGGAGTAGAAATTTGTGTGAAAACTTGGGGGGAAAGTTCTGAGAAAATAAAAACTATGAAAATACAATGCTGAGTAAAATACAAATACCTGAAAATTCTAAGAACAGTAATTTCACACACTAGATTATCTTTCACTCACACAGATTTTGATGCATTTAAATGCTTTACAAAAGCTTGGTATAGCTGCAAAATGTTGTAGATGATTGTGCAGCGGTGATTATTATCTGCATTTACCGTCATTTAGATCTTCCTGTGTGATTGTGGTCCTGGCAGCAAAACCCCTGAAGACCTATTAGCACTAGGGTGGGATTTTTTTTTTTTTTTTGAGGTTTAATGACAACAGGAAAAATGTGCGCTTCCTTCTCATCAGGCTAACTGTTACTTTTCCAACGCTGTTATATGAATAAGAAATGTCAACGAAACTTCGCACTAACAACTGTTAAAGTGTGTAAAATGTACTTTTTTCCATCAAGGGTCAAAAATATCGTAGGACAATGCTAAAATATTCATCATAAAAATGTATTGTATTATTTGGTGTTAAGTAATAGAATTATAACAAATTATATAAGGATTCAATTTGACAGTATTTTTTGCCAGTGATTTTTAGCTCATTCTGTGTTTAATTTTGCACACCTGAGCTTTTGTCCCTGTTTCTCTTCTTCAAGAATGTTTTTTGACAGCTGCTCTTCCACTAAGCGCATGATGAGGTCTGATTAGGCTTGGCAAAGTGTAGATGGTTCAACTGAAGCGCCAGATGCAGCTTTTTTCCCCTGCTGTATGGTTATGTTTTACCGTATGAAACAGCCAGATGCAGCTCTCGGGACTCATGTCAGATCTTTGCTGGATTTTTATCTCTGCTGAGTGGTTATGTTTTTGATAGCGTTTATTGCATGCATGTGTGCTCGTATGCTTGCAGGCATGTGAGCACAAATGCGTGTCATCATTCCATCTATAAACAAGATAGATTTGAGTGAACTGTGATTAAACTTTTTGGGTGTTTATAGTGGGGTTGTGTTAACAATCCATTAAAACTTGGCTTACATCCACCGGAGTCTGCAAGGTCAACTTAATGATTTGTTGGTTGAAATTTTACAAAAAGCCTTTTAAGTCACAAGATGTCTGTGAAGTTTCTCAGTTCTCACATTCACAAGTGTGATGCGTATTGTTAATGTTGCACCCTCAGACAGACATGGCTCCGTTCTCCTTTTGGCAACTTTATTTTCCTCAGTTCAGGTTTGGAGTTTACAGGCAGCATAGCATATCATCAGCAACCCATGCTGTCACGTTCCACACGCTGTTTACTTTTTTCCTTCTTGCACTTACTGATGACATCACAAGTCTGAACTTTGACCTCCTGGAACTAGTGAACTAAAATAATTCACTGAAAATGTGTCCCAAAAAAAAACAAAAACACAATTAAATCAGTATACTCTTTAGAGATTTTTTCAGAGATTCAGAAAATGTCAGTTTTATAGCCACTCTCACATCACAATATTAACATATAGAAAGTACAACATCAAATGTAAAAGCTTGTGTTCCATTTAACCTTTGACCTCTCCTTCAAGGTCAAAAGACTGATCTGACGATCAACAATAATTCCATATAGTCTTTTTTTTTTTTTTTTTTTGCCTGTCCCATTTGGTTCTTTAGCCATCAGAATTGTTGTCTGAAGACCAACAAGGATACCCAATGGATTTATTTTGCCAAATGGATCATCGTGGCATTGCCGTATTGGTCCATTTGATCGACCTTTGTTTTTATTATTTATTATATTTTATTTTCAGATGTTACAGATGGGACAGACATGAGTGAGGGATAGGAAAGGGAGAAAGAAAGAGGAAGGAAAAGAAAAACAGAAGGGGAGAGGGACAGTGAGAAAGGGGGGGGGAGAAAAAAAATCTCCTGGATCACCTGTTGAGAGAAGAAGAATAGAGAACAAGTAAAAAAAAAAACAAAGCAATATACTAAACACAACACCATCGCATTAATCTAGCTAAGTGTAAACAGCAGTAAATACTAAATATTCAATGTTGTTGTGCAGCACGCAGCACAGACAGCGCACAATGTGCTTTGAAGTAGCAGCCAAGAAAGGTGTAATTTAAGTCTACGAGCAGTGAACACCCGTGTGCATACCTGTGCGCTTGTATTCAAATGGTTTCCACATGTAATGGTCTGCAAGAGGATGTAGCGAGCCATAGCCCCGTCCCCTAGGGCATGAAGCAGGCATGGAGGAGATCCAGGCCCCAGACATCCAGAGGCCTCAGAGTGCGAGAGCCCAAGAAGGACCACCGAAGGGGCATCCGTGCCACCCTCATGGGAAGGGCTGAGGATCCCCAGACGAGGTGTAACCCAGTAGCCACCGAGCAGAAGCTAGAGGGGGCTGCACTGGCGTGCCCGCCGGCTCTGCCGGCAGCCAGCTGTGCCAGGGTGAACCGAGCCGCAGGCCCAGAGGCCGGAGGCCCGAGGGCCCCCCGCACCCCGGAGGAGGCCTGACCGAGCAACAGGCACCAGGCCCCGCCAGGTAGCCACCGGGAGTGAGCTGGTACATAACTGAGTGCCCAGCCCCGGACACCAAGAACCACCAACACACCGACCCCTGAGGGCATCAGTCACCAGCAGGGAGTGTGGTGAGGGGAGATAGGCCTTGGAGGGCCTGGGAGTTCCCAGAGAGGTGGAGTCTAAGACCCGACCTGACATATAGACACAGACAAACAGGCACACACAGACACAAACATGCATTCCCACCCTCATGCACACATATACAAACACTCAGCACTCACCCAACGTAAGGATTCCATATAGAGTCTAATTGCTAAAAAAAAAAAAAAGAGTGGCAAATCATACAATTGAAAATTGATTCTTTACTAGGTTTTCTATTATGTGTAGACACAACACTGGTTCATCCCTTGAGTTATGTGCATTGTTCATGATGAATGACCCAAAGGTCAATGTAAAGTGGTTCCAAAAAAATCATCTGAAAATGGGCCAAAAATGAGGGAAAAGTAGACATAAAAAGAGCACTTGAAAATTTTACAAGAAAAACTGAATCATTGGAAACAATTTTTTTTAATAAAAAAAAAAAAAGAGAGAGAGAGAGATGTGACTCAAGACTTATGCACAGGACTTTACTTTATGGTTACTTGGTCTCAAGGAATAGGAAGAGTCCTTCCTGGACTATTTAGGCAAGAACTTCAACTCCTCTTGAGCGTCATTAGTAGTCATCAAAATAAACTAATAAACTGGGCCTGAACGATTTTCCTAGTTGCTGTATTTAGTTTTGGCCTTTTATCTTTAGGCCCTTTCATCTGTGCTTCCACTGCTCAGCTATCCCTCACACCATCTGCTACACTGGGTAAAACTAAATGACATCGCTCCTGTTTTACAAGTTTACTAACACAAAATATAGATCAATGCAAATTAGATAGAGGTCAACTGCTCTGTCCTCAAAGAACTAGACTAAATTTTCCTAACATTTAGGTAATATCAGGTCTCATCAAGTGGGTATATTGGAAATGTAAAAGCTTAAATGCATTTTTACTGCCTGGACTAGTTCTATAATCTGATTCACTGAAAGAATTCACAGATTCTTCTTTTTATTTCTATATTTCTTCACCCCAGCTGCGCGATGAAAGTGTCGGTGTGGCGGGTCGTGGTCGGCGGTGTCGCTACAGGGTAGGCGAACGCATCTGCAACGGCATCCGCAATCACGCCTCGCCGGGTTAAAAGACTGACTGGGGTCCTATGTCGTTGTTGTTGTGGAGTTGTGTGGCTGGCAGCGGGAGAGCGGCATCTAACTGTGTGTACAGCAACTGTGAGGAAAGTGTAAATAAAATATGTTGAAAAGCTTTATAAAGTCATCGAGTCTGATACGGCTCCTTTTTTAAACAAATTTATAATTAAACTATAGGTTCAGTGGCCGCACACTGCCATTTTTCAGTCAATGTAGGTTCCAAAAAACTCCCAAATGAGTGTCATCCATAAAGTTTGGATACAACTTTTAAATCAAATTCAATTCAAATCAAACAATCAATATTTGATTCAAGTGCAGATGTTCAACTTTAATTCGAGGTGTTAAATTTTTTTGTATGAACCATTTAAGATTTACAGTCATTTTTATACACAGTGCCCCATTTATAGAGGCTCAAAATTAATAGGACAAACTAAAATAAATGTAAAAACTATAGACTCTTTTTAATACTTGGATAAAAAAAACCCTTTGCAGTCAATGACTACTTGAAGTCCACAATGTTTGAAAGATAATGCAATTTGGTTCATGAGCATATTTGTCTCCTCCCATTCTGGCACAAGTTCAACTTGGTTTCAACTTTCCAAAGAATTTTTTTAAACAGAACTAAGCAGGCGTCTTTAGATGTTTTTTGGAAAACTCAAATGTGACCTTTATGTTCCTGAGTGTAATCAGTGGTTTGCACTCTCAGTATTTCCTTTCATGGTTTATGTCTCTTGACAGTTCTGGACTTGGTTAGATATTGCAAAGCTGTTATTCTTAACTATGGAAATAATTTATAATACAAAATTATTCACTTCTCTGTTTTCTGTGATCTTTCTGGCCTTTTGGTGTTGCTGAGATGTATGTCTGCTTTGTTTGTCATGAAATAACAGTGAAACAGGTTTCACTTGACCATGAAACCTCTTGGTCAGTCAATTTTCCTATTCATTTTGAGCCTCTGAAAATGGGGGACTGTTTATAAAAATGGCTGTAATTCTGGTTCATGCACGATTTATGTAAAAACCCTTGAATTACATTTGAAAATCTGCACTTCAGAGGCAAAACTATAGAAATGTGACTTTATCCTAAACATTATGGAGGCCACCATATATGGAGCAGATTGCACACCCATAGGCTAGACTGTTATCATGTCAAGGCTTGTGAAGAAATATGTAAATAACAAATTTAAAGAATATGTTTGAGGATGTATTTTGTTACCCAAATATTGCCAGTAGTTGTTGTGCTTGACTAGGCTGGACTAGAGTGCTGTTAATCTTACAGTGGTAAACGTCACTGGATATCAATGACAGCGATTAGGAATGTAACTTAACGTACATTTACTCAAATACCTTACTGAAGTACAGGTTTAATGTAATTTATATTAGTATTTCAATGTTGCGCTACTGTCTTTTTTTAAAGGGGCTTTTTGTTACTTTCCCTGTTCTATATTTTGGATGAAAATGTTGTTCTTTCTACTCCATATAATTCATTTGAACGTCTTAGTTGCTTGAAATAAAATAAACAGTATAAATGATTGTTTACATTTTGTTGCAGATATGTCAACTTAATTGTTATAGATACATTTACTCATCAGTACATGAGTAAGTAAACTAATCAGCGGCTGCATTAAATTGATATGCACATATATGAATGAATAATTTCCATTTAAGAATATGTATAACGTCTGTGATTATGAAAAGTGCAATTCTACATTTAAGTAGCTTAATTATATTTTAAATCGCCCGAACTTTTTAAAGCTACTTAAGTATTATTAGATATTTTTAAGTAATGTCTGTTTTTTTAAATAATTATCCAGCACAAAACATATCTAATCATGTCTAACAACTTTGCATGTAATAAATCTGTAACAGGGGCGATTGTTATGTACACTATTTTCTACACAGATTCTGCTTGAATATTCGGATTTCCTGCTCCTTTGCAGGTAATAGATTAAAAAATATAATGATAATAATATTTAAAAAATAATAATAATATAATAATAATAAAAAGAAATGCACTTGGTTTGCACGCTTTAACCCATATATTACATTTCATTTCGTTCGCTTACCAACGAACCACAAGACAAACATTTTGGGTTTGGTTTTACGAGGGATTGCATGTATTTTGCGATTTTAACTGCTGCTCTCGCGTTATGTTGGTTGAGATCACGTGAGGGCTGTTGTGTGTCACGTGATATTGTTTTTCCTCATTCGCAGCGGTTTTTGTGGACGAAGTGGAAATGGCGAGAAATGAGGAAAAACAGCAGGGCAGACTGAACAGACTGTGGCTCCAGAAAGAGAGAGAGGGTAAGCGGGTAATACGTTTAGTGCGATATGCATTCAGTTGATAAAAACAAGCCGCTTTGGGGGCAGCTAGCTCTGCCTGTTAACTACAGTAGTGCTAACCCTCAGCTGCTAGTCCAATTAAAAACATACATTGAAATCTTGTAGTTTACACACTCACCAAAGCTCAAAAAGTAGGAGTTTTGCTGGACTACATAGCATTATTTGTCCACTGTCTCTCATTCTCACATATTCACTTGGTTTAATACACAGGCTTTAGCCCACGTGAAAACGCATATCCGACCATAAGCGATCCCTTCTGAAACCCAGAGATAACCAGAGACAAAAGCAACTAAAATATAAGTTTGCATTTTTACCTGTTGTTATGTTCGAAAATAGAAAAAAGAAGAGTAAGATGACTGTTACATAAAAGCTTTAAGGTGATTGTGGATGATTTCCCAGTAGGGACAAGTAAGTACTTCTTAATCAGAAACTTCCCCAGATATAAAACAAGAGGGGAGTAACTTTTATCTATATCTATCTATAAAGTTAGGTGGATGATACTAGAAGCATTTTCATCAAGTGAATCTGTAAATAAATATTTCATGCCCAGATGGCTAATGAAATTTAAGGTCATTTTCATAAGGCTGCAGAATAACTGCCCAAATAACTGCCTTTATGTCGACCAAGATGGCTGAGTGGTTAGACATGTTCCTAGATTACAGACACATAAAATATGGCCTGCGGGCTATTCTGCAGGAAAACAAAATAATTAATAAGAGGCAACATTATGCTAAGAATCTCAAGGCAAGTAACTGTTGTGCTACTGAAAAGAATATTTAGCAGGATTTTTTTGTTCGTTAGTTAATTTATCTATGTTATTAGTAATATCTTCCTTGTGACCTTTGACCATGTTTTGATGAAGATATTCACTGGCACTTTGTGCACTTTATCTAAGATGGTATTGCACCTCGCTGGGGGGCTCACTTATGTTCTAGATGGACTTTGGCTACACTGGTTTCTTTTCCTTTACAGAGGGACGCCTCAGAGATATTCACGAGCGTCGACCAAAGCTGGTAATGAAGAAGCAAACAAAACACACAAAAGTCATGAAATTGTCACCATAATTCACTTAACTGGCTAATTTCATCAAGCCATTTCCTTTCACAGTCTACTCTTAATTCAGCTGCTGCTGTGAAAAAGTGGATCCCCAGCATCAAGAATGAAATTGAGTATTATCTACAGGTGAGTGTTTGTAACAAAGCAAGATTGGGTTTATTTTATTATTTATTTATTTATACTTTACCAAGTTCTTGTTGTTTTTCCAGCAATCACAACTTTCTCATTACCCGGAGAGGAAGATAGGAGAGTTTCAGCTGCACATTGAGGCCTTAGAGAAAGAGTACAAACGCTTCATTGCCAAACTACGAGTTCTTGATCCATCTTGTAAACACAAGCCATGGACTCCTCGAGCTTATTGCAAACGAAGAGCAGATATGCAAGATTCTCCAGCAATTGGTAAGTAGTTAATCTTCTGCTTTGAGTGAAACTAATAGTTTTTCTTTTTGACTTATGAGAATATTTCATCTTAGAATGTCACAAAAAATACAGTCTGAATGTGTAATGTGGAAATAAGATAAACCATATACATAATTTCCAAGTCTGAAAAGTGAAGCTAAAGCTTAAGTGACTCCTAAGTAACAACTTTGCTACTTTTAGTTCATACTGAATAAAATATTTGTAAATGATGGCCATTATTAGTTTCAGAAAGCAGGATAGACCAGGGCAAGCTGAGCTGGTGAGTGTGTTCTTTGAGTTTCGCATTCAGATCCATCACCAGCTCGTGGCATCAGGTTTCAAAACTCCAAGATGTTGACGGTGAAAACACTTAGTTGTTTGTATACACTCAACATGGGCATGAATAAGAGGAATGAATGGTACCATCAATACCATGAATGGCAATTTTTCATGATTTCTTTGAACAGTTCTTTTTCCAGGATGAGTTTATTTTGAATTTTCTTTTCAGAGGGTCAAAAGTATATGCACCTTCAGGTAAATCTGGTAATGGTGGTAGCATGAAGCTGTGGGGCCATTTTGCTGTCAGTGGTACAGGTACATTACACAAAGTAGACGATATAATGAAAGGGGACTACATTCAACTTCTACAACTTCCCTTCAGTTTAACAGCCAAATGGTTGAAACATGGACACGAGTGTCCACATGTTTTTTGATGTGTTTAGATCCTGGAATGGCTTTGCCAAAGCCACAGCCTCAATCCTATTGAATAACCAGGTCTGTGACATGAAAATAACCAATTTAAATGAACTCTAGTAATTTTGCCAAGAACAGTGGTAAAACATCCAGCGAGAGTTATCAAATTATATATTTCATCCTAAATTTTGATCTTGTGTGAATTAGAGAAATTCAATAATAATAATTAGAATAAGTGATAATTTAAACTTCTGCGCCCCAATTCCTGTTTTTTAAAGTCATTTAATTTTAATGTTACATAATTAATCTTCTCTGGAAAAAAAAAACAATTCAAGGAAATCATGAAGAGCCTACAACTATCCTTACATTCATGCTCATGATGACTGGATGGAAACTGCAGACCACAACTGTAACGCAAGGCCTTGTAACAAGACTTTACTAAACAATATAGAATCTGTGAGTTAGCATATACATCTTTTTTTTATTTTGAGCTGACATTACATTTGACTAATGTAAGGTGTTTACCTTGTAAATATTAACCTCCTAGGACCTGGTGTCCACATATGTGGACATCACATTTTGGGTTGTCTAGACCAGCGGTCTCCAACCTTTTTTGCACCACGGACCAGTTTATGCCCGACAATATTTTCACGGACCGGTCTTTAATGTGTCGCGGATAAATACAACAAAATAAAACTAGTACCGGTACCGAAAAAAAGATTTATTCATAACACACGTGAAAAGACCCAGGAAAACCGAGTTAACGATCAAAACGATAACAAAATAACGCTGAAAACCGATAAAAACCCTGAAAACCGCACATTTCACACCTGAGCCTCAACTCTCACGGCCCGGTACCGGTCCGAGGCCCGGGGGTTGGGGACTGCTGGTCTAGACCACAGTACTAAATTTGGCTCTACAAGGACATTATGCTGCCACTGTTCTATCAAATTTTAAAACAAATGTCCTCATGTGGATATCAGGCCCTTGTAGAGCAAAGTCAGGTAAAAAGTCAGTTCTTTGTTTTGTTTTTTTGTTTTTTTATCAGGTCCCAATCAGCCCAAATAGCAAAGAGAAATTAAAAATGCACGCCATGAAAGAGAAGGTTAATGCATCATTACGTTCATGCTACATAATGCATTTCAATCTCTCATATTGATACTCAGTAAAATATTCTATAATATTTTTGAGACCACCTGGAAAAAAAATAATAATATAAAAATTAGAACAAACAGTTATATCAGTAACAACACAATTTTTAAATTGCCAGATGTAGCGTAAAAAAATTATATTAAAACATAATCATCTTTAACACAAATTGTTATCCTGTGAAATTAACATTGTGTGTTTTGTTGTTGCTTTAAGACAGTGGTATTGGTCATACATATATCTCACGTGTGTTCATTTTTATTTACAGTTAAAAACCCTCGGACCTGTGACTCACAAAACGATGGCAGTCAGCAAAATGAAAGTGTCTTTATTAGCAGAATGGCAGGATGTTTTGCACCCACTAAGCTGGTCTCTGAAACCTCAAAGGCCATGTGCGCAGTTCAGGACCAGCCGCTTTCTTTTGATCAAACTCGTCTGGCAGTGGCTGCTGCTTCATTCAGAGGAACACCAGTTCAGCCTAGTTCCTCTCAAACGCAGAGTCTTGCCAGGATCCTGCAGTGTGGCTTGCCAAATCTTAATAATTCCCATTCAAGACAAATATATTCAGAGAAAAGCAAAGATGGGGTATCAGAGACTGTTGGGCAGAAAGCTGCCTTCCAAGAGAATAACTCAAACTGTGGAGCAGCAGGGAGGATACCTGGGAAGTCATCCAACATTGAGACAATGGAGGAAAGGACTGGTCATGTCTTGGGACTAGACTGTTATTCTTCTTCTGATGATGACTCTGACACATAACTTGTTTTTTATATTACATATTTTATAATACAATGGTTTATTGAAAACTCTTTCATCTCCTGTGTTCATTTAGCACATCCATCCAAAGTTTATATTAGCATATAAATGTCTCTTGTCATATAATGTCATAACAATAGCTTCATTTATGAAAACTATGAAGTATTTTAGGACAAAGTTACAAAACCTGCTGTGTAAGGAAATTGCATGTTTCCAAAGAGGATGAGTAATGTCGTTGATTTCAGGTAGAGAAGTTCATTGTCATTTTCAGGCACTTCTGAGCAAAGTCAGTCATCCTGACCACATCAACTTCCATTATGCAACAGAAGAAGAATGTGTGAGAAGACAACTAATTGATGGAGTCACTTGCTGATTCAGTGATTCATTTTAGTCTTCTCTTTCAGGTTATATTAACTGGAGCAGCCGCGTAGACGGCCTGGTTAGACCCCAAAACCCCACCCTCCCACCTAACCCATTCTTTGCTGCTAAAGCTGTTGCTACTGTTGCTGCGAGGACCGCTTTCAGCATGACACTTCTGGGAAACAGATACATCAGCTTGTAGACTAAATGCAGTCTGTGCAATTTATGGTTAAGTGTGACGTAGTTGCCATTTTACTTCGAACCTATTGCACACTTTATGGTGGAGTTCCCACTGTCTCTGCATGAACTTGGAAAAATGAAACAGTTGTGGACAGGACTGAGGACTTGCACCGAACTGATTAAAATATACCAATACCAAAAAAAGATAAAGACTACAGAATCTAGACAATGGGCGTTATTAGTTAAATTCACAGCTGATGTAAATCGTTTGCTTCGATGCAGTTCTAAATGTCTTGCAGCTCTCACAGCTGCAAGGTCGAAACTCGAAAGACACTTTTTTTTGTCCCAAGAGCCCACTAATAGGGGTTACTTGTGCTTGTAAGCAGAATTTTGTGATTGAAAGATAATAGGTAATGGAAACTGCTGCACCCACAACTATGAGATGGCAGGCGCATTTGCTCCATATCCTAGGAAACCAACCCAAAATGTCAGTAAGACCACAACGCTATTAACAATGCACTGAGCAGGGAGGGAAGCGGTGTGTGCTCAGCTTTCCTGGAAGCCCATCTCTGAGGTATTGGTTGGGGTTGAGTCTCACCTCTGAAGTATCGTTGCTGTCAAGTCTTCACAAGCAGACGGCAGGAAAGCCAGTGCAGAGATGTGCGTTCTTTTATGTGGCAGCACAATCATCCCACCAAGAATACTCTGTGTGCTATTGAAACTGCTGTATCACTGTTTACTAACAGACTGTGTCTCATTAAGAGTAAATCAAAGGAAAAATACCATTTGATAATGACGTGTTTATTCTCTAAAACGATTCAGATTTGTGCGACATCTCTCTCTGGTTCAAATTTCAAGTTTCAGTTTGTCAAACCAGAAAGGCCAGTAAAGAAGCTCAGAACTATGTCAACTGGGCAGCTAGACTTTTTACACTTTTCTAACATCCAGTGCAGGTGATTGTAGTTGCTCAATCTTTCCTTTTGTGGAATTTGTGAAAAAGTTTCATGTCTCAAGTGACTTGTAAGGTGGTTAGTGAGGTGAGGGTCAATTGAAACCTCTAACTTCCTTTCTTCTCAGACTTAGTTGCACAGTACACTCATATAGGTACCCTATGAAGCATAGAAAAACCAAATTATTTGATAACGTTTAAATAAAAAGTTACATGGCAATATTTTGAAAAACACAAACGAACCCAAAACAACAAAACAGCCCAGAGGAAATAAGCAGTGGTTAAAATTTTCATGTAAAATGACATGCTCTCTTCAATGCGTGGGAGGGTTGTGGGTGGTGAATGCCTTGATAGCTTCTTTTAAGTCAGAGGTGCTCAGACAGAAGCACACACCTCCTTTTTGCAGAGGACATAGATGCACATATCTGTCACACATCACAGATCAGTGGTATGGCCTGCACCGTGAACTTTGAGCAGAACTATCCATTTCCACAAATGTTTCTTGTGGATGGAGGAGGAGGAGGAAGACAGCAGGATTCTGCTCAGCCTCCAAGTCTTATACCCTGCTGGTCCTTCCCGCCTGCCCAGGAGAGAATGAAGAGCCGTGGGAAGAGTAAGGGCTGCATGGGAATCAGCCCCGGGCTTGCATTGGTCGTGCTCTTTCTGTTTCTGCTCGTGTTTGCAGCCCTGGGATTTGAAGCCTTTAAGATTTCCAGGCTAGAGGACCAACTGAGGAACAGTGATGGAGAGGTAAGGACTAACATGGAAAATTCATAAGAATGAACAAATCCAACGATCTTACAGTGAGTTAATAAGCTAATGATTAGTGCAATCAAGAAAGAGATACAGTAATGATTTGATGACTCTTAACAAAGCAGGGGAGTAAGTAACATTTGCAAAGACATAATTTTAATAACATTCCTTTATGTTCGGTTTTGGTTTTTCAGATGTGTTAATTGGTGACACGCACCAAAAGTGAAAAAGGTGACTACTGTCACCCATGCATAGAGGGGGAGTGATGGGTAGGTGTAAGGTGGGAGAATGGAAGAGTAGTTGGAAAGTTTAGCAGACCAGCAAAGTTTACTAATTAATTAACTTCGGTTTGGCACTGTTTACAGATGTGTTATTCTTTAGCTGTGCCTTGACATTTAAAAGGCATACCAAGGGCTTCATTGTTCCATCTGTGGTCACCAGTCCAGTGAGACAGGATATCCTCTCTCTGCGAGTTTTAGAAATAAGCACTGAGACACAGCGTCTATGATGTGGTATTGAGACTTCTATGTCACTTTTGTTTTACTGAAGGTGAACCAACCTGCGGCTGAGTTTAGTGTACCCCAGAAGCAAATCGGTAGGCCTCTCTCATCACACAGCTTTTTTTTTTTCCCATTAAAGAATAAGAAAAGATGATGTGACTCTAATCTGTGTGTTGTTTCAGGTCTTGATGAATCTGGCCTTAATGGTCAGGACAAAAGCAAAAGATCTGCAGCACATGTGATAGGTAAGTCTTTTTTTAAATTTAAGCCATGCTCTTTGATTGTTACAAACTGCACATTTGTTAACATCAGATCTTTCATTTGGCAGGGCGAATTGAGAAAACAGAATACCCTATGACTTTAAGATGGGATTCAAGGGCGAGTCGGGCATTCATCTCCGGAGCAGTGGCTTATCTCACTGCAGATGGTGCTCTGCAGGTCAATGAGACCGGATTCTACCACATTTACTCACGGGTTGAGTTGATCTTTAAGCAATGCTCACGTATATCCTCATTTGATCACACTGTGTTTGTGAGGAGAGCAACAGATACCCGACCTTGGACTTTGATGAAAGCCCACAGGGGGGGCTTCTGCCCTCAGCAGACGAGCTACTCGTGGACCACAGAGAGTTACCTCGGCTCGGTCGAGCACTTGGAAAAATATGACAGAGTTTATGTGAATGTATCCCACCCAAGATATCTTAGTCACTCGCATTATGGCAACTTCTTTGGTCTATACAAAATCTAAAGAATCCGGGGTGTTGGGCATTGTGTCCTATATTGAAATTGTACGCAACTGAATGTAAACAACTCAGGCAGAAGTGAAACTTACTCATTACTTTATTTGACTGATATATCGAATGTTATTTCTATCATACACAATAACTGCACTCTGCATAATATGATCTTTGAAGGTAAAAACAGGGAAATAGTGCACATTCTCGTGAATGGCACCTTAAAAAAGGCAGTGACATTAAATTAACCACATGCAGAAAGAAGTATTGTGTGTTTTGTTGATAATGGGGGAGTCACTTGACACTAAAGTTCTGATTTAATTTCAGCATTTTCTAAGTATTTATTTTGGTTTTGATCTAAATATTTGTCTATAAAACTAATGTTGTTATGCTTAAGTTTAAAAGTATATACAGATAAAGTATATACTCCTATTTTCTTTCAACAGGAGACGAAAGAGCAAACATTTGTTAATAAATAAAGTATTTCCATTTGACATCTGGTGTGTGAGGAGTCTGTCTTATGAGGAACACCTACATGAGTTTTGAGTATGACCACTGGAAAGTATTCACATGAAGACACCAACCTGAATTTACTACTGATAATGACCCTCATTTCCATATGTTCCACTCAGATTCAGCATCAGTTTAACACTTCAGGAGATTTTCTTTAAAGCTTTCAGTTAAATCTGAAAAGGAGCCTGAAAACCAGCCAGTCATTAAAAGCTCCTTTTCCTGCTAATCGTTTCATAGATGATTTAGAGACCACGCTGCATCTGTACTTGCATTTTTGCAACTTTTTTTTTTTTTTTTCAGTTTAGCACCCTCATTGCTCTGTTCTTTTTCTGTACACCACAAACACACATGTTAGTAGATGTGAGAAAATGCAGCTTGGGCACAAATGAAGGGACAAAACTGAAACAGGGTTGACGTGTTTCCTTCCTGTGAGACTATCACGAGGGTCGTGCATGCGTGCATCCTGATTTATGTGAAAGACTTTGTGCTTAAAAGACACTTGTACAACTGTGAATGAGACCTGACTAATCCTTTAAAACATCATAATTTGGATTAAACTATCTCAGCAGTTACTGTTTTCACAGTCTTTAATGATCAGTAAGAGCAAAAATGAAACATATTTTTCATGCACTGTGCAGTCCTTAAAGGAAGTCTACAGTTGAGCAAGTGAAGTGCATTTAATTGTGTTTCTTTTGCTGTGCTAAACAAATTCAGCGTCATTTAGTGAACCACGTCTGTTCTACTTTGCTGAGGCCTCTCCTCCAGATGCAGCTGTACAGAGTTATCTAGAAAGCGTTATTCAAACCACTGCTGTGAAGGTGTTCAGCGTTAACTCATCGGTATAAATCCGTCTGGTGAAGCCTTGGTCTAGGCTTGTGGTTTCATCTTGTTCCAATATTCACTGTTTATAATCATCTCGATACTGGCTGTTGAAAGCAATACTCTATACTAAGTCTCGCTTTTGCCTCCAAAGCCCTCTAAACCTCTGAAGACAGGAATATAATTGCTGCACTTTATAAAACAAATCCAAATTATTGCATTACTGCATAATCTTTATTGTACACACATTTCACTGTGGTGGCCCTGCAACTGAAATCCTTACGTTTAAGCTTTTGTAACTTTGCGTAAAAAGTTGCCAAACAAAAACACACATTAAAATGAGTTCCTCGGTAAGACTTAATCGCAACCTTATACGTCTGACAACTAGATTAGATAGTATGTGGCAAAAGAGTGTTGTATATATATATATATAGATATATGTATAACTCAATCACACGATCAAGCTAAGCGATAAGCGGTTACTCTCTGCCTGAGCAAAACATCCCCTGTGGCTTTTAGATCCACCAAAGAGGCTGACACAAACATGTTGAAAATTAAAGTCAAGTAGATGACTAGAAAGATTAAAAATTTATTTGCCACCCATACAGAGTCTCTGGTTTATTTTTTGCTATTATGAATTCTCGCGCACTGTCGCTCTGTTCTACTTTTCTTATGCATACTAGTAGTGACGGTGGTAGTGTTTTCCAAATAAGTGCAAGAGATCAAAGGATCGAAGTTACACTCTCTGTGCCAAAGGTTTTACCAAAGCTGATGTGAAGTAAGGAAAGAATTCTGGTCAATATAGAAATATTTTAGGAGCCAACTCACAGAACAGCTTCATAGTAATTGAACTTGTACGTTGAGATGTATTTATGCAAGTAACAAGGACTCTAAATACTGAGGTTTGTTTTAATGATTAAATAGGAAAATACCCATTGTCATCACCTTTTTCCAACCAAGCTCTGCCCACTTGACAACACTGAGTATCCGACTGAGTTTCAGATGGAATGCAAAGCATCACACCGACCTTCTCACGTTATCACCATCAACCTCACTGTTCTCTGCAGTTCCAGAGTCTTGAGATGAGTGGAGTTTTTATTGTAGTGGGCATGGTTTTGGAGTGGTACGTTTAACAAATAAGCAAAGGTGTGATTTTGAGTTTCTTTTTTTAATGTATAAGTCTCATACGTTAGGGTGATGCTCTAAAACCCATGATCATAGTGATAAAAACAAATTTAAAAAAACCGAGATCTTATTCATCAAGTGAATTTAAATGTGTGAGTAATTGCTGCCTGATGCATCACTTCATTAAAGCTTCAATTCGCCGCCTTACCATTTGTGTTGCCAACTGCCCCTGTTTCCAAAGCCTAAGAACCTTTTTCAAATTGCACACTTCATCATATTTTTAGTGCCACATGCAAGATCCCAAAAAGGAGGGAGGCGGGGGTCTGCAGCACCCCCTGTCGCAAAAGGCAGACATCACAAGACCCGTGCAAAAGTGAAAACAATAGTACTGTAGATAAAGATGCTGAAACACGTCCTATGGTGTACAACATCTGATTCAAATGACGTTACATGCTAAAGACCAACTACAAGGTTAGAAAAGCATCAGATTAATGACCTTCATCCCCCTGGAAATTCTTGGAATTTTCCCCTCATCTGAGTATCATTCTCTAATTTGGGATTAAAAACATGGTTATCGACCACCATGACACAAAAGAGATTCACACACCATCCCTGATGAATGTCCTTACAGACATTTTGAACAAGCTGGTGCCTCTCTGGATATTTCAGGATATTTATCTCCTAAACTTCTGAGGGCCAGGTCGCACCTGTGTTAGAATAATGTGTGTAAGCCGGGCAAAAAGTGATTTCAATTGTTTTAATGTGTTTTTTTAATATGTGTTTTGTCTACTTATATTAGTAAATAGACTATAGTGAACAGGATTTATAAATAAATTTCTATATAAAATAAAGAAATTATGAAAGAGGTATCTTTATGACTGCATTATTGTACCTTCACTATAATCAATCCAGTCCCTTTTGGTCACTTAAAATATCTTTATAGAATTATGATGTTATATTAGCTGCAATCTCTGTTAATGTCTTGGACATTTCAAAACTACATTTTTGATGTCAACAAGACTTTATTTAACTGGGTAAATAAAGGACACAGTCACGCTCATAATTATTCAAATTTTAACTTAAAGTTACTTTTATGCAACCAGCATTTTTTTTTTTTTTTGTTGACTGGAAATGACACAGGTGTCGCCCAAAAGATAATAAGATGATGTACAAGAGGCATTATTATGGGGGAAAAAAATTTCCTAGCTTTTATTTACATTTGAGCAAAAAGTGTCATGTCCAGAATTATTCATATGCTTCACAAACTGTCACAGTCTCTGGGAAAATTCAAAGTTCTATATCATTCCAAATAGTCCAAGCTGTTCTAAAGCATCCTAAGTACCCTGGTTAATTGAGAATCACTGTTTTAATCAACTCAACAGGTGAAAAACAGCAGCTCTCTGCAGTTGGTTTGTGGACAGACATGGCTAAGACAAAGGAACTCAGTGAGGACCTGCGGCTGCACAATGTGGCTGCTCACAAGTCAGGAAAGGGCTACAAGGCCATATCTAAATGTTTTCAAGTTCCAGTGGCTACAGTGCAAAGTATTATTAAAAAATGCAAAATGTTCTGCACTGTGGAAAATCTCAGAGGACGTGGTCAGAAGCCAAAAGTGACACCTGTGCTGGCCAGGAGGATAGTGAAAGAGGTGAAAAAGAATCCAAGGATCACCACCAAGGCCATCCTGGTGAATCTGGGCTCTGCTGGTGGCAATGTCTCAAGGCAGACAGTCCAACGGACACTGCACACTGCTGTGTTCCACAGAGGGCGCCACTTCTCCAGATAAGGCACACAAAAGCTTGCTTGGCCTTTGCAAATGCTCATCTGGACAAAGAAGAAGACTTGTGGTCTTCTGTGTTATGGTCAATTCAATTCAATTCAATTTTATTTATATAGGAAGAAACCTCCGGCAGAACCAGGCTCAGGGAGGGGCGGCCATCTGCCGCGACCGGTTGGGATGAGAGAAGGAAGACAGGATAAAAGACATGCTGTGGAAGAGAGACAGAGGTTAATAACAGATATGATTCAATGCAGCGAGGTCTATTAACACATAGTGAGTGAGAAAGGTGACTGGAAAGGAAAAACTCAATGCATGGGAATCCCCGGCAGCCTACGTCAGATGAAACAAAAATTGAATTGGTTGGTCACAATGATGTTTCCTTCATTTGGCGTAAAAAAGGAGAAGCCTTCAACCCTAAGAACACCATCCCCACTGTTAAACACGGTGGTGGTAACCTAATGCGTTTGGGGTGTTTTTCAGCCAATGGACCTAATCACAGTAAACGGCACCATGCAAAAAGAGCAATACATGAAGATTCGCAACAACAAAATCAGGCAGTCTGCAGAGAAACTTGGCCTTGGGCACCAGTGGACATTTCAGCGTGACATCAACCCAGAACACACAGCAAAAGTGGTGAAGAAATGGTTAGCAGACAAAAACATTCATGTTTTGCAGTGACCCAGCCAGAGTCCTGACTTGAATCCAATTGAGATTCTGTGAAGGGAGCCAAAGATCAGGGTGATGGCAAGAAGACCCTTCAACCTGAAAGATTTGCAGCTCATCGCTAAAGATGAATGGGCAAAAATACCTGTGGAGACACGCAAAAAGCTGGTCTCCAATTATAGGAAGCGTTTGATTGCTGTAATGCCAATAAAGGCTTTTCAACTGATTATTGAGAATGGTATGAATAATTCTGGACATGACACTTTTTGCTAAAATATAAATAAAAGCTGAGAAATATTTTTTCCACAATGATGCTTTTTGTACATTGTCTTATTATTTTTTGGGGAGACGCCTGTGTAATTTCCAGTAAAAACAAAAACCCCAAAACAAAACTTGCTGGTTGAATAAAAGTAACTTTAAGTCAAAATTTGCCAGGGGTATGAATAATTATGCGCTTGACTGTATATAAGTTTGATTGTGGCTTCTACCCTGTGACAGCAATGCTGTTTGTGGCTCAAGATGAATTGATATTATGAATTATTATAGGGATACATTTGGCATATGCTTCACATATTATAGGCCAACAATTCATTTATAGCATTCTAAATACAGGCAATCAGTTTTTGGCAAATACCGGAAATCACTTTTTGGCAGTGGATCACCTTTTTGGCACAGTAATGATATACGTTTCTCGAGTGTGTGGGGCAGGTAATTTAAGTTTTGCCTGTTTTACACACCAGACAAGAACAAATACAGAGACACTTATTTCAGTTCCCCTAACTTCAAGGGGTTAACCCACGGCTCTGGCCACAGGCTTGATATTCAGTAAACTGCAGGGGGTTTTGTTTTTAATAGAGTAAGGAAGGCAATCAAATAAAGTTTGATCTCATAGTTACACAGCAGCGTCCAGATTGGTTAAAAGAAATAACACACACCCCTGTAGCAATCAGACTCAAACAAGAGCATTTCCCCAAATCATAATGAGGTTATTTATGTGCTTATGTCTTAATTTACCCTTCAGTACTTGTAAGACAGATCACTTCAGCAATGGACTCATCTAAAAAAAAAATCAGACTGAGGAAGATCAAAGGAGTCTTCATAAGGTTTCACATCTATCAGGCTGAAAGACAAAGCAAAACCACGTAGCTGTGACTTCAAAGCGGCTGCAGGAAGGTTTAGCTTACACGTGAGACGTGTTCCAGCTTTGATGCACAAACAGTTTGTCACCGTAAGAGTCATCAACAGACAAAGTCATCACAAAGGTCCTCGTCCGAAGCCTCAAGCAGCAGTTTGGATAAACCAGTTATTTTGGCAGCACGTGGCCTTGACAGAGCTGCAGTCATCAAAGGTAGGCCTGCAGGAATAAACCTTTCCCGATGTCTGTTCGGCGGTGTAGCAGCCAGTAATTGGACTAAACACTCATCAGATTTAAGAAAAAAGACTTCTACGTTAGCTGGTAAGGAAACTGAAACTGAAAGGCGCAGCCTACGGTGAATGTGATTCACCATTAAATAGCTGTAGGAACTGACGCGTTTGGAGACATAGATTAAACACGCTGTGTGAAAAGGAGAGCTTGAGTGTGTGTCTGAAGCTAAAGTGGTTTAAAAGCAAAAAATAAACATCCATTAGAAAAAGACTGACTACTACATATACACACACAGGTTGATAAAGTTCGACAGGCTCGGTTAGATGGTGTGGAAATGTGAAAAGGAGAGATGGTGGATACACAGGTAAGAGGAAAACACAACAGGGGAGGTTTAGTGAAGGGAGGCATGGCTTGTCTCCCTTCGGTTTGGTGTTGCAGAGGAGAATCTCAGCTAGAGCTCCACTTTAGCGACCCCTAAAGGGAGCAGCCGGAATAAGAAGATTTTGGGTTTGCAAAGCAAAATGAATAAATAATAGCGGATTAATACTAAAAGAAAAAAAGGCTAGATCTTGAGAACAGATATTCAGTTGTTCTAAACTTTTGCTATTCTGTTGTGTTACTGTAAATAAGTCACACAGCCACTGAGTCATGTGCCTGGCACCATCATTTGGCTGAAGCTGTGACAAGAAGTGAAAGGCTACGGTTCACTTTATTTTTTCTCACTACACTGTTTCGGCGAACTAAATCATTGTCTTCGGGGTTAAGGCGAATATTAATATCGGTGCTTGTAATGATGTTACTCCTGAACATAGAGGTTGATTCACATTAAATCCAAACAGTAGTACTTTGGCGCCCTTTACTGGCTCTATCAAAAAGCACATCATGGCACTGATTGTAATTCATCTTCAGCCACAGGTGGGCAGATGTTTGCACGAAACTATGAAGTCACCAAACTTCAAACCGACCGTGCAACCAAGTGAAAATCATGTTTAAACTACGTATAATTTTGCGGCGAAAAGAACACAACAATACATTGAAGTACAACTTGAGTTGGAAGATAAAATTGTGCTCCTTGATAGTTTTTTATGAAAATGATTGGCAGGTAATATTGCACTTAAAGTAACTGTAAACTTATTCACATATAGAACTGTTGTCTTGTTGACAGTTTGTAGTGGGGTTAAACAGCAACATTGTTTAAAAGAGAGCCTAAATCGGGAATTTCATGTAGTGCGGTTATTGACACATCTAGAGTTTCAGTTGCTCGGGACCACCTTCATGATACAAAGCTATGTCAAAATTCCCCATATCAAGTCATTATCACACATGAACTGCCCTTTTTTTTCCTAGTATTTGAGTTTTCTTCATTTTTCAGTCATGCGATACTGATTTTATGAGCGATAAGCACTGGAACTTTCCATGCCTTGTTTTTGACATCATTAGTGTGGGTGTTTATACAGACGTGTGCATCCAGAAAAATTCTTACATACTGAGCTACTTTCACATCACACTACGGTAGACTAAAACTATACTGTGAAAATGAAAAGCCTCTTCCTGAAAAGAAAAGAAAAGAAAAGAAAAGAAAAGAGAAGAAAAGAAAAGAGAAAACAAAACAGGGCGTTTAATCCGCCTGCCAGTGCATGTTCTCCACCTGCTTTCATGGGTTCATTCCAGATGCACCAGCAACCAGCAGTCCAAAGATATGCATGGACTCCAGTTCTAAATTAGCAATCGGTGTGAATGTGAGAATAGACTGGTGACCTGGCATACCCCACCTTTCACCCTATGATAACAGCGATAGGCACCAGCCCGCTGGAAACCCTAAATATATAAAAATAAATGGATGGATTGGTGGAATAACAATATAATTATTAATGCCAGTGAAATAAATGCTCAAATCTGAAGATATAAATGTATAGATGTTTTATCTTGGAATCTTTCCCATTGATGTGAGGAAGAGCGTAGTCCATGCATTCTGTTTTTACACAACTTGTAAAGGTTATTTTAAAGAGGTTGCTACATTTAACCATGGTGCTGTAATAAGGTGTCATCATTGCAACATGTCAGTCTATTAAATCTTCCCTCCTAGACATTTCGCAACCAGCCATAAGATGTAATATTGCAAAGTGGAAGCGTTTAGAAACCACAGCACTTCAGCCACAGACAATATTGGAACGTGATTATTTATCATATACAAGCGCATGTGCAATTTTAAACTGAATTTAATTTTCTTTCTGTGCATTAATAATAATATTTAGCCACTATATTATCTATATGTGGACACAGCCTACAGGTGCTGCTCAGCCATAGAAACCCTTGCCCTGAAGCTCCTTTTTGTGCTGATGTTATTTTGTCAGCGGCAGTTAGCAGAGGACCTTTTATAACTATGCTCCATAAATTTCCAGTATGGAGGGCCAGAAATGAAAAATTGAATTAAATAAATACATCATTAAATAATGTATTAAATGTGTCAATAATTAATTAAAATTTGGAAAAAAAAAACCCACAATTAAATGTGCCAATAATTAATTACATATATAATTAATTAATGAAATGTGTCATAAATTACTTAAAAATTGAAATAAATAAATAAATAAATAATTGAATGTGTAATATTCCAGAACCTTGCTCTTTATAATGCAGGCTGGGGGAACTCCAGGCCTCAAGGACAGATGTCCTGCAGGTTTTAGATGTGTCCTGATTTATATGGCTAAATTACATCCTCAACGTGTCTTGAAGTTCTCTGGAGGCCTGGTAATTTATTTGTTTCAGGTGTGTTGACCCAGGGTTAGATCTAAAACCTGCAGGACACCAGCCCTTGAGGCCTGGGGTTCCCCACCGCTGGATTCACTTTATGTCAACATGCAAGTTCAGGTTCTATCACTAGAGGGCGCCAAATTATCATTTTATAACACTCCTTGGTACTGCCAGCCAGTATTTAGGAAGCACAAGTAACTCTTTTGCATATGTAAAATTACTTCATAAATATTGTATTAATTCCGATAATTCCAATTCTAATGTTCAATTTCAACTTTAAATTTAATGTAAATTGTATGTGACATGTTGAGTTTGACTAAATGTGATGATACTATATGTTTACTGTACACACACTCAGATATAAAACTGCTGTCTTGATGACAGTTTGTAGTGCAGTGTGTGGGGTTAAACATCAATGGAATAACTCATCACCTTTTAGATTGCCTAACCATGCTTAGAAACTCATAAAAGTTCACATCAGGTCTGGTGAAATTTTACCTCTTTCATTGGTTTTGGAAATGGGCTTTGTGCAATGACTCTAGAACAATGGTCCCAAACCTTTTTTGTGCCACGGACCGGCTTATGTCTGACAATATTTTCATGGACCGGCCTTTAAAATGTCGCGGATAAATGCAACAACAAAAAAAAGAGAAGATTTATTCATAACACAAGGGGAAAGAACCAGGGAAACAGAGTTAACGATAAAAAAGATTTTTTATTTTTAAAAATGACGCTAAAAACTGATAAAAACCCTGAAAAACATTCATTTTACACCTGAGCCTCAACTCTCGCTGTGCAGTACCAAACGACCGGTGCCGGTCTGTGGTGCAGGGGCTGGGGAGCACTGCTCTAGAATATAACCTACACATAGTTCGAGCTACATGAAATTTAGTAAACAAATGCCAATGTACAAAATAATCCCAAGGCCCCGTGATTTTATCAGCTTAAGTTAATCAATCTAAATTGGGAAAGTTTTCTGTTTTTATTGAAGAGTGTGTCCAATGCACAATGTTAAATTTTGATCATTCAGCCATGAAATTTTAAGTTGCTATCATTCACATGTACATTATCCAATCAGGCCCAAATCTCATAGTAGTGTGATAACCTGTCCAGTCCAGAACAAATGACTATGATAATAGTTAACTATAGTTGAAGCGCTTCAGTGTGAAAGTTCTGAATTTTTATTTAACAGCAGACCCTGGTGGTATGGCGATTTGCCATGAAAAAAGAAGTTGTTGTGGAGAGGATTGGAAAGCTTAAAAAGTCATGAAACTTAGCACACACCCTCCGGGAGTGTATGGCTTTAAAAATTTATGGTGGCTTTTTCTGGGTTTTGCAAACTGGTTCCATAGTGCCACCTACAATATAAAAAAAAATATATTAGTTTAATCAAGGTCTCTGAGATTCAGCAGCCTTATGTAATGTCTTAAGGTTGGAAAAAAAAGTCTCTTGGAGCTATACTCTAAACCCGACAGGAAGTTAGCCATTTTGATTTAAATTTTGTAATGCTGCCAACATTTTTGCCATTCTCAGGCCTTGTACTATAACAAAATCCTCCCGGAGATTTAATTTAATCAACATGATCTTTGGGGAGTTCAATTTAAAGATCTCAGTGTTGTTAAATTTTGAATGAAAGGATGTGGTAATGGCGGTAGTTGGGTCATTTGTGGCAGTATCCAAAATTTTATGTCTCAAGTATAGGTTTTCCAGATTCCAAATGTGAAGGTGTGTAGGTGTCAATATTTTGTCAGAGTCATAGTGCCACCTAGTAGCAACAAGAAATATACTGTAGGTGATAATTAGGGATGCAACGCAGATTCACTGAGCACAGGGCAAGCTAGCGAGACAGAAGTTAAGCTCTCCTTGCAACATGGCAAATTGAACCTCCCCCACCCTCATTCAGATCTGGCGTTTGGAACTATTTTGGTTTTCATGTGAATTATGACCCTGAAGGTAAGCGCGTCATGGACAAAAGTAAAACAGCATGTCGGATGTGCCACGCAATGCTCAATTACATTGGTGGGAACTAGTGCGTTTAGCGCAGTTAGCTTGTTAAGGTGTTGGCCGTCCAGCCCCACGCACGGGGCGATCCGCGGTAGTTCTTTAACAGAGATTTGCCGTGTTGTGGCGTTAACGTCATTTCAGATTAACGCTGACAGCACTAGTGGGAACACAACGAATATGACGGCACATTTACGCCGACAGCATCCTAGTGCAAAGACAAGTGGAAGCAGACAAAAACAACAAGCACGCATGCTACAAACTTTACCCGAGTCATTTAGACAGCCGTTAGCACATGATTCTCCTTATGGGGACCTGATATGTTTAATATGCTGCTGAGAATATAGCCCAGAAGAAGCATATAGTATAGCTTTTATTTTGGAAAGAGCCATTTCTCTGTAATAAACTCTCTTTTCCAAAGATGAGTGATTTCTCCATCAGATAGATTTTTTTTTTTTTATTACTTTGTTGTTTCAGCAACATTAAATTTAAAAACGGTACTTTTGAGTTAAAATATATATTTGTAATTTTAATAAATGACAAATTAAAAAGGCATGAACATTCTTTTGTATCAAAAAAATATCGAACCGTGAATTTTGTGTATCGGTGCACCCCAAGTGTGCATGACACCTGAGCCATAGCTCTGCTCGACCATTGCTATGGCTTGCAGCTCCAGTTTTTGTTTTGTCTTTTAGTATTTGAGTTGCTTCATTTTTCAGTCATGCAATACGGATTTTTAAGATAAAGATGCTTTTTAAGATAAAGATGGTTATTTTTAAGTTAAGCATCTGGCATTTGAATTGGAACTTTCCGAGCTTTGATCTTGACATCATTAGCGTGGGTTGACATGTGTGCATCCAGAAAAATATTGTTCAAAATATAGCTCAGTTCAATTTGAAGTTTCACAACAAATAACAATAGACTAAAAGTAGGTTGCAAAAAGTAAACAGCCTCTGCCAGCTGTCATGGGTCAAGAGGTGGGATACATCCTGGACAGGTAGGCAGTCCATTACAAGCTAACAGAGAGAGAGAGAGAGTCAACCACACACAATTACATCCATGCCAGTGGTCCTTTGGTCATTGGTGTGATGTCACTTGTGTTGCTGGTCTGTGGTCACTGGTGAATTTTCCCCATTGGTGTGGTTCGCTTGCGTATGTGTGAACACAGTAATCGCACTCAGGTGCCAACAAAAACAACCGCACCAAGACCCTTTGGAGGAGGTGGTCTCCTCCAAATGAAGTTCAGTGCGGTTTGTTTGTTTACTTTGATCCAACCCAACTACCAAGTGTACATTGCAAGTATGAGCTAAAAAAAAAAGACTTCCTGTAGACACATATGCTTTTAATTCTGAATACGACAAGGTACTATAGATGTGCAAAGGTCTGTTCGGGCAGCTAGCCATGAAATAAATGTAAATTCTCCATCTTCTCCAGTTGTCTGGAACACAGCACCTTCTTCCTGTATTACCTTTTGTTGCTCCTGTCCTACACACCTGGCCAATAAGCAAGCCGAACATTCTCTAGTGGCTTGTAGTGGTGCATTTTGGTTCACTTGGAGTTCACTTGGATTTATCTCCATGTGAAAAGAAAAGAGACCAAATCACAAGGAAAAGTTTAAAGTTTACAAACTCATCAACTGATTAGTCATGACTGACTAATCAAACATTTATTCCTCTGGTATTTGTAGATTTCCTGGAATATTCACAGAAAATCTACAGAGACACAGAAAGATGCATACTCCACATAGAAAGGCCCCAGACCACCAGGATGGTGAAACCAGGAACTGAGTAACCCACAAAAACAACAGTAACATATTTTACTGGCATACCTGACATGCCAATGCTCTCACTTTCTGTTGTGGCATCAAGAACAAGAACAAGTTTGTACAAGATTAGAAGTTCTCCAAATGTATTTATTGTTTGCCATGTGAAATGACATTACACACAACAATTCAGTGCTTTACAAAATAACAGAGATAACTAAATTTTGTAAGTCATTAAACAAAAATTCATGTTTACATTTAAAATCCCAAAATGAAACTTTAAAGAAAAAAAATCATAAGGTATTTCATAACAGCAGGTAAGAATTAGCCTTACGTATTAGCCCTGTGCGTGGGTGTATGTGTGGGGGGCTTGTGTGTGTGTGTGTGACACATAGATAGAGGTGGGATATTGAGATTTCTCATGTCAATTTGCACTTTGCTCAAGAGTTGGCCCTCATGACACAACCACTTGTTGCCGGGAAAAATGTGCTTTCCCGACTATCTGCCAGTGCTTTATGGAGCTTGCTGACTCTTGGATGAAACAGGGGATGCTGGTTTTTTTGTTTGTTTGTTTTTTTTTGGGGGGGGGGGGGTTACAATTTTTACATTTACAATTTTCATTGTAAATGTTCAACAGCTGTAACTGTTGAACATTTACAATGAAAATAATAGGCTATTCTATTAAACTTGAAATAGTGCAACACAAAATAAATAACGGAGAAGGTGTTTCAAAAGGCATACTTTTTGCTTTTTTTACCTGTTTGTGCTGCACTTTTCAGCTTGGAGTGTAGCTGGACAGAGTTTCCAGAAAAATCCATCACTTTCATTTAAACTACGACCACAGCAATATGATAGCATGACCAAGGCAATGTAAGGTTTTTCCACCCAGTTGGGCAATGCATGTTTTTCCAGCAAGGGGTGGTTGCCAGGGGACCGCTGACCAAAGCCTGCAGGCCTGCATGACACTTTACCATAAACTGTCAGCCTGACTATCACCTGTTCAAAGTTAATGTTAAGTTAATGTCTCTTGGTTAGTGGTCATGTGTCTGCAAAATGTTAATACCCTGCAGGGGTTGCAAGTCTAAAGAGAAATAGAGACACACCACACACTCTCACATCCACATCTGCAGTAAATTCCTCGAGTCAGTGAATAACCAAACATCGATTTCTATAGATTCCCAGAGGAAGCAGGATTGCCCAGAAAAAACAAAAACAGAAATATCAAAGTTATGTTAGAATATGCACGCTACTTGTTGCTACACTTTGGTTTTCATACAAATGTAACTCAGATACAACATTTTAATTAGTGGGCTTTCTGTTATTGCAGGGTTTCTTTTATTTACTCAAGCAAAGATAACAGTTTTCCTTCATTTAACACTCATCCAAATCAGGGTCATGGGGAGATTTGAGTCTCTTTCAGCTGTCACAGGGTGAGAGAAGGGCTACAGCCTGAAAAGGCTGCCAAGCTATACAGAAGTCTATACATCTGTACATCTACAGTCAAGTCACCTCAAGTCACTGATGAACCAAACATTATTGTCTTTGGACTGAAGGTTGAATACCAAAAGGAACTCCAGAGAAGGAGAAGAAGGCCTTAGACAGCCAGGAAAGTGATAGCCTGCTTCGCACGATAACCGCTGCACCACCATGCCACCCACATCCGTAGTATCTTTTTCTGGAATACCTGCAACAAAAATAGTCTCCGTTTCTATTCTGACTTCTAGAACTGGATTGTAAGCTATATCCAAAGCAGGAGTCTAATTGTCAGCCCTGGAAAATGGCATTAAAGGAATTAACAAAGATAACAAAAAGACTTCAGCTTTTAAGAGAAAACAACAGACTATCAAAGCCAAAATTAAACTTTAAAGATTTTTGGCTAAAAGAAAAAATGGAAAAAGAAGAAGCTGCTGCTTTCACCTGCTAGTTTAATCACTGATTTTATTTGTGGTTTTTTTTACTCAAGATTTCAAAGGGTGGGTCAGAAATAGCCTGACTCTAACTACGGGTTAAGGTTTATGCAGCCATGTTGCTCTTGATTGAACTTTGGTTTTCATATAGATGTAACAAATTAGATATAAAATATTAATTTGGGGGCTTTGGGGTTTTGGTTACAGGGCAGCAATTTCACATAATGACAGTTTTTAAATTCCAACTAAGCTAACAATGTCTCTCTTCATATTCGATGTACAGATTTTATCTTTCTCCTAGCCAAAAAAAGAATAAACTGAAAGGAGGTCAAAACAGACCTGAGATCCCCACTGTTGCTGTAAATCATTTCTAAATGATGCGTAATGTTTCTAAGATATGTGAAGGTGTGTGTGAGCACGTGTATGGATTTTTTTCACCTCGTCAGTGTGTGTCTGCGTTAGCATGAAAAATGAGTAACGTCAAAGCTGGGACTACCTTCTTAGTTGAACAGTGAGTTTATTTGCCCTTTAGGTTTCACTTGGGGCCCACCACTAATTACATTTAAAACAGTTAAACGGTTCATTTACTCAGCAGTAAACAAAAACTTGGTTATATCACCCTCCCACAGCATAAAGGTTGGTTTCTGTGATATCAAAAAAGTAAAAGCAATATGACTGGCAGATTTGAATGCAATCATTCCATTGTTGTGGTCTTTTCTTGACTGACGGTTGATTTATGTAGCTGTGATCTGAAAAACCCATCCCACTTTTAGCTACAATTTATCAGTATTGTTAACCTCTGAGTTATTGCAGAAATAGTGTAGGACAGACTTATTTACTTACAGTCATGTCAACATCCCTCATCTCAAAATCTCAACGGACGCCTTTAGACAATAATTCTGATGGCAAAATAGCCAAACGGGGCGGGCAAAAAAAAAAAAATCTCAACAGACAGGTTGCACTGACAAATTTGACTAATAATAATAATAATAAACATTAATAAGGCATTTCCTTCACCTTTTCATACTACTTAATATTCAAGTTAATTAGTTCAAGTTTTGAATAACTAAACACTAGTCCTAAATTACTTAATCTTACAAACTTTAAAACGATAGGGACTTTTGTCACTGGCTTTAATTGTGCCATTGTTGAGCCATGCAGGAGTTAAATTGTTCTAAATGCTGTGCCATATATGAAAGGATTTATAAGACACCAAACTGCACAGGTGCAGCAGTCTTACATTTGGTAAAAGCAATCAAAATGTTTCCCGTAACATTGCAAATTGTCTCTTTTCTCATTTATTATCAATAAAATCATCACACTTAAAGTTGCCTTCCTGAAATACAGCTCAAGTTTCTAATTATTCATTTATGACTGAGTGGTATGAGCATATGATTAAAGGCTGCGTGGGGAAAATGCCTGCACTTTTAGTATTTTATATTGGTGCTCATGTGTTGTTGGGGGTTTTTTTAACCACTAGTTGAGATGGCTGGTCGAATTCTTGATACTATCTCTATTTTATGAAGTTTAATAAGGTAGATCTGTAATCACTCATCTGCCTGCTTTCCTGGGTGTTTGGCTGCTTTTCTGTTCCTTACATGACTACATCTTTCCCACGCTGTCAATCACAAAACTGACATCAGTACTGTAGTCAAATCTTCTCACCCATCATCTTGGAGCTTGTGCTTCACATGGTTTAAATCTCCCTTTCAGACCCCCCCCCCCTCCCCCACCTCCCCTCAGACACCTAAACCAGAGGTCCATTCAAACCTCAGTCTTCATCTTCACCACCACCACCATTTAGACTCTGGGGGAGGGTGGTCCTGTCCTAAATCCTATCACCACTGAGATTGTGTTACATACATCTTTGGTCTGCAGGCTACACTTTGAAAAGCCACATCATTATATGAGATAGCGAATGAAATCATTTCTACTTATAGGTACATTAAGCACTCCCGTTTCTATTGTTGATGTAATGCACTTGACCTTAACCATGCACACACAGATCTCTGACTCTGTGAAATTTGCAGAACATGGTCTCTTGCAGAAAGGTCTCAAGAGATCATTAAGCATCTAACCCATATGTGTCTGTGCAAGATAGGGTAAAAAGACAAAGAAGCCAACACTGTGAATGATGTACAAAGATGCAAGTCAAGCCCGTGCTTATACTTATGTGTAATTTGCATGATTAGTGTTCAGCATTTTCCACATACATTCTTGTAGTATCTTTATCATTCTGTGCATCTGCCACTGACTAACACGGCAGTCACAGAAACTCGATTTCTAATGTAATCTCAACTGATTCTTTCAAACTTCACTTATTATGAAGATAGCACTCATAGACAGAACTCAACTGCCTGTCTGAAACTGAGACTACAACGTTCTCCCAAAAAAAGAAAAGAAAAAAAAAAAGCTAGAGTGGCATCCAATGTCTACAGGGACTGTACCTTTTCTTTTGACAGTGCATTAACAACAGCTCTAAGGGGGTCCACCAGTTTTTATTATTTTAGTCAGCAGAAGGCTTCCTGGAATTGTACAGTATGCCTTTAATGTCTATAAATTGCTCACAAATGCCTTTAACATGTCTATGAAGCTTTTTGCAGGCTGGAGAACTTGACAGATACGGGCAGAAAGCTACAGGGGGGAATCCCCATACCATCTTAAAGCTCTATGAGTCTGTTTAGGAAAGGTGACATTAAATAGCCAGACATAAACACTTTTGACAAAAGCCCACTCGAGATACAAGATAAAGCCTCTAGCCCAATGTGGAGGTGGGACAAATAAGCCTCACCATAGCAGGGCCTTGGGGACTCCCCTGTCCATATGTAGGGACACCTATCTCTCTTTTTGTCTCTGATTCTCTCTTTCTCTCGCTGTCAGTTTTTTCCCTCTCCTCTCCCTTTCTTTTTTCTTTGTATCTCAATTTCAATCTCCTATCTATCCACTGTAGTTTGATCTTGCCCTGCCACGTGTGCACTTTTGATTTTCTATAGAAAAGTGTCAAATGTTTATCTAGGCTTCTCTCCCCTTCATTGTCCCTCTGGTTCTGTCCTTTCTGATGCATAAATAGGTTCATAATGACTCAGCCAGCTGCAGAAAACTTTTCCACAGTGCTCCCCACTCCCCACAACCATCACACTTTGCTGTTTTGGGAGCAGAGTACCAAAAAGTGTGGGTGTATTGTCCAAGAAATGTGCCCATCTTCTCCCTGTGTGAATGAAATGGAAAGTATGAATTTACCAGAAATGTGGGCTGCAGATCATTTGATTAAACAAACAATCATTTCTGCAAATAACTAAGCGGTTTTTACTTTCTGGACAAGCTCACTGGAAAGCAAGAATACAAAAAATTTATCTTTTTTTACTTATTTAAATCAGTACATCCAAGATTGCAAGCCTGAAAGTGCGATAAAGATAAAGACACACAAATTACACAAAATGTAAATTTCTGGAAAAAGTGAAAATGGAAAGAAAGTGTTTTTCTATAAATGCAAATCAAGTGCATGGGAAAGAGTGGTAATGTTGCAAAGAAGGGTAATAAGGATAATTATGCTGCCTTTGCAACCTCTCACAAAACGATTTATGAACAGCATGGTTCAATGTTTTAGCTTTGACACTAGTAGCAGATCTTTTGACCGATTCCTTTAGAAGTGAGCACAGCTGACCATCAGCCTGTATCTCACCCTATCCTAGCATCCTCCTCTGTCACATCAGCCCTTTTAATGTCCTTCACTACATCCACAAACCTCGACTGGTCCTCCTGACTGGCAGCCCCATCTTCAACATACTTTGTCCAGTATAAACATTATACCTCCTGCGCACATATCCAGACCATCTCGTCTTTACAACTCATACTTTGTCTCCAAACTGCTCAACCTCAGCTGTCCCTCAGATGTGCTCATTTCTAATCTTGTCCATCCTGGTCACTCCCAATGAAAATCATGACATCTTCAGCTGCCACCACAAACTCCACCTCCTTTTTGTTTGTCTCCAAACCAAACGGCATATCTCACTACTGTCGCACGAACTTCCCTTTCACTCTTGCTCTATCCTTCTATCACATATCACTCCTAACACTCCACCCACTCCTCCCTGCCCGCACTCTCTTCTCCACTTCCCTTGTGCACTATCCATTGCTTTGGATGACTGAACCCAGTTATTTAAACTCATCCACTTTCATGACCTCTACTACTAGCATTTTTACCTTTCTACCTGCCTATTTCTGTTTTACACACATCTTCTACTTACTTTCATTTCTCTTGTTATCAGTGCTTACCTCCACCTCCATCCAGTGTATTCCTAGTGCCACTCACAAGCATCAGGAAGAGGCTTTAGAAATAAAGTGGCAAATCTGAAATATTGAAATCTGCAGTAACTGATTAAATGTTTGTTTGGCCTCCCCTGCTGGGAACAACAGGCACAAGTTGTGAACTCAGTATTGATATAGCTGTATATCAAAGCAATGGTGGGCCAATGCTGTGATCATTATAATAAAATTAATGGTAGCTGGGATGAGACTCTGTTAATATTAAATTAAATTCAGTTCATATAGAACCAAATCTCAACAAGGCACTCACCTCAAGACACTTTATGTTTTAAGGTCAGTCCCCTACAATAATAGAAAGAAAACTAGAAACAAGCACTTGGTGAGAGTGGGAATGAAAAAACTCCCTTTTAACAGGAAGAAACATCTGGCAGAACCAGCCATCTAATGCGACTGGTTGTGGGTGAGCGGAAGGAGATAGGACAAAGGTCAAACTGTGGAAAAGAGTCAGAGATTAATAATAACAACCAATGATTAAATGTAAAGTGGTGTATAAACACAGGGCGAGTAAAAAAAGAAACACTAATAGCAGAGTCTGTGTTTTGCCATCACAACAAGGTCCACTGGGTAAAAGCATTTAAAAGCAATATGTAATATATTAGGCCATTAAAGAAAGACTTCTGGGACTCTTTTAATCTTAATGTGGTTGAGTCCAAAGTGTGGAATGTGAGAAAATTGTGATTAACAGGTGGCGCGACGGATAACTGCTGAATGCCTAAACAACATTAATGAATATTTCCTGACATAAAGGCACAATTTCAGGCAGTGGATGAACTAAGTTGCTGCTCCAAGGTCAAGTTTAAGACACATTATTATATAGAACTGGGAACTTCTCTGAATTGCAAAAGAGCCTAATAGGTCCCCTCTGAAGGCCCTTAAAATAAATGTTCTCATTTGGTATCTGAGCATATGATGTAGGACACAAACTTTTCTCACTGGGTTGAAGTGGGCGACAACGGTGATGTCATGTACAACTTCTGCCCACTCTAATCGAGTTCTGACTTTCATTTGTTTTTGTAGGTGTAGCCAAGTTTTAAATGCTTAACCACTGATGAATAGCAACCGAGGAAGCTCACTGTATACATATGTGTAAATCAAAGTCTAAACATACTTGGTGATAGAAACAGACACATTATTTCACTTTTATGTCAGAATATGCCTTTTTTTTTTATTTAAATTCTCTAATTACTTTACATACAATTTTTTTTACCAGATAGTTAGGACATGGGTGCTTTAACCTCCTAAGACCCGAACTCATTCATGGCATGCATTTTTAATTTCTCTTTGATATTTGGGCATATTGGGACCTGATGAATGTAAAAACAAAGAATTACCAGATTTTTTTTTTTACCTAATTTTTGTTTCTAGGAAAATGAGAGCCACATATGAGGATATTTGTTTAAAATTTTGATAGAACAGTAATGGTATAATATCCTCGTAAGTGGATATCAGGCCCTTGTAGAGCAAAATTGAGTATTTTGGTCTAAATAGCCCAAAATGTGGTGTCCACATATGTGGATGCCAGGTCCTAGGAGGTTAAAGGAGCCTCCACTGTGAAGACTTTTCAGGGATAGTTTTTAGAACCAGATAATAATCGAGCCCAGTTTTCTCAGCATGACTATGAGACAGCTTAGAGATATTTTATGGCATTATTTAAATTTTTACGTTTGAAAATATTGGGCGAATGCACAATATAAATACATATTTGTTTAATATGCATACTGAAGGACATACCCTGGTCAAGATGGGCATTTTGATTGTGGCATTATCGGTATCTGGTTAGACACCATGTTTCTCAGATTTTTAATTCATTTAATTCATAAATTCAGTTTTGTCTGAATTTATGAATTCAAGACGTGCCTGTAATTCAACTAGTGGATTTGTATCATCGGCTTCATTGATAAATAGTTGCTTAATATGTTTGCAGTGTTCCTAAAAATGTTAAAGACTAAATCCAAAGGCATTACTGTAAATATAAAAATATAATTATAAAAACTAAAGAGCTTACTGAACCTGCTTTCCTGGCTCTCTCCTCTGAATCTCAGTCTTAATCATCCCTAGCCTTCTCTTCCACCCACTTCCTCTGACAACACATCACTGACACACGTAGGGTCTCGGTGGGTGAACATGAGCTGCATAGACCACAGTTGGTCGGACCATTCAAGTGGCTTTGCTGGGTATGCTGTTGCCAATGGGCTCATGTGAATTTTAACAGCATTCAAGTTTTCATACAGTCATACTCGCTTTCTACATCTCATTCACTCACGTATACCAACACACGAATCAAACAGGCCATTTTTAACATCGACAAGCAGGGAGGGGGAGTAGGCGGGTCTTCTACATCCCCACTTCCTACACGATTCTGGCGTTGGGGTTGGCTGGGTCTAGGGACAGGTTAACTGCATCCCAGGATCACTGCTGGCTATGGGGTGGCACCTGTCAGTCCACACTTCAGAGGCTGGGGTGGAAGCAGCAGTTGGAGACCCAGCATCTGGCCTTTATCCGCTGTCTGCTCCAGCAAAACATCCACTAGGGAAAAACATTACCAAGAGATGCCAACAGAGAGTCTACGGTGCTCCTCTTGGGAAAGAAAATACGTCTACCACAACAAAGCATTCAGCCCATAATTCTGCTTGCTACAACTGCTGAACAGGACAGGTTTAAAAAAAAAATTGCAGGTTCATAAACCGATTAGTGAAACCACAGTATCTCCACGATCTGTTTACTTTCAATGGTTTCTTCCACTTAGATAGAGACACAGATAAAAGGAAAGATGAAGACTCGGATGTGACAGCTTTATTACCATTAATGCCGTGACACACTGAAGGAAATCCCCTTTATCTGCACCTGAATCACTGACCTTTTCTTCATTACAGCCTTAGCATTGCATCTCCATTTGGACCACTGTTTTCTCACCCTTGAAAGCACTATGCATGTATTTTTTATCAAACATTTGAAGTGGATTATGACTATAATGTAACTTCAAACCATTATTATTCTTTCAGATCAGCATTGTTCTGTCTTTTTTGCTTTTCAGAGAATAGTCATTTTATTACATGACGACAAGCTCCTTGTCGTCTAAGGAGTTTGGAAAGAAAAGCATCTGGACTTCCTTAAGTTGCTTGAAGACGTTTCGCCTCTCATCCGAGAAGCTTCTTCAGTTATAAGGTCAAATGGTGGAGAGTCCCAGGTTTACGCCCTATGGGAGTGACCCCCCAAGAGAGACATGGACCCCCTGTTGATCCTCTACCTAATTGCACAAGCCAAGGTGTGAAAATGTGTGTAGGTCACAATCAGCCAAGGTTTCGGGTGAACCCATTCTGAAACCTAGCCCCACCCTAATCATGTGATTTCTGGAGGCCAAAAGGCCCAGGATGTGAGTAGGCGTTAAGGCGTCTGGGAAAGGATCTCAAAACTGGATTATATATGACAGGCACTTAGTATCATTACCACTGCCTCTGTTCAAAGATGGTCATTCACAGTGGACATAGATGGACTCTTTTACTCCTTTTTCAAACCATCTGTCTTCTCTGTCCAAAATGTGAACGTTGGCGTCCTCAAAAGAGTGACCTTTGTCCTTTAAATGCAGATGGACAGCCGTCTTGTCCAGTGGAGGTGGCTCTTCTATGCTGTACCATGGCTTTATGAAGTGGCTGTTTGGTCTCTCCAATGTAGAGGTCTGGGCATTCCTTGCTACACTGTACAGCATACACCACATTGTTAAGTTTTTGTTTAGGAGTTCTGTCTTTGGGATGAACCAGTTTTTGACTGAGTGTGTGGCTGGGCCTGAAACCACAGACCACAATCTTCAAGCAACTTAAAGAAGTCCAGATGCTTTTCTTTCCAAGCTGCTTAGACTACAATCACCTGGATGACTGAGAACCTTTAGAGACTTATTACATTAAGTATATCAGACAGGCAGGTCACAAAGTCTAAGCTCACTTGATGTCAGCACAATAGCCGATAGCTTAGCCAATTGCCAATCGTGCATTCAATTGGCAAATCAATATAGGGCTCACCGTTTACCTGTCCACAGATGATGAGCCTCTTTGCAAACCAACTTCAACTCCAGCCCCTCCTTTTCATACAATGTTTGACATAATCAGTGACATATCAGGTCTCGCTATTTGAGATAGTAAGTAAGTAAATAAATAAAATATTTACATAGCACTTTTAACAGATAAAAATCACAAAGTGCTTCACAATAAAACCAGAAATATAAATAAAATAATATAAAACAATGAAAAATTTATTAAAAAGCTTGTTTGTATAAAAAAAATGTCTTCAGTTGCTTTTTAAAGGAGTCAGTGGAGTCTAGACAGCATAAAGACAACAGAAGAGATTTCCACAGCCTTGGTGCCAGTGCCTGATAAGCCAATGCCCACGTGTTTTGAAATTAGTACGTAGGACCAATAGTAACCTCTGACCTGAAGACCTAAGTGCTCAGGATGAAGCATAAGGTTTCAACAGGTCAGAGATGTACTGGGGAGCTTTGCTGTGAAGAGCTCTAAAAGTTACGACTAAAATTTTGAAATGAACCCTAAAATTTACTGGCAACCAATGAAGAGAAGCCGAAACTGTCTGACCTGTTGTTTGTGCCAGTTAAGAGTCTTGATCCAAAGCTGATTTGTTGAGACAAGTAAAAAGACCATTAAAATAATCCAAACGAGAAGAAGTACGACATACGAAAGTGACCCAGATAGGATTTGAAAATATCAGATTTATGCTGTTCACACTGTCATACCATGATCGGATATGGGTCACATAGGGTGAAAAAAGTGGGATTTGATGTGCTTTCGCCTGCAGTGTGAACGTAGCTTAAAACACCTGTAGTCTGAGTTTAGAAATGTTTCTTAAATGATAAAAACAGTTATGAAACAGTTGTTTGAAGTGTTTTTCAAGAGACATTGAACTGTCAAATATAACACCTACATTTCTGAGAATCAACTGAAATGCAGGGTCTAAAAAACTGATATGCTGCTTAATTTCTGAGAACATGTGATCAGGTTTAATAATCAAAGTTTCTGTTTTATATGTATTTAACTGGAGGAAGTTGTCATTTAACCATTGTTTGATTTCTGACAGACAATTATTTAAACAAGACCATTTATAAAACTCAGAAGCTTTAAAAGAACAGATGATAAGAAATATTACTGTAACGTCTGATAATTTGGTCTATAGGGAGTATGTAAAGCAAAAAGAGATCCGGACCTAAAACTGATCCTTGAGATACCCCGGAAGGCAGAACTGATGTTTCAGACAACACTAGATGCATACAGACAGCAAAAGATCTCTCAGATAGATACAACCAAAAACAATTGTAAAACAACACCAGTAATCCCAAAAAAGTCCTTAAGCTGTGGCTTTTACTGCTGCACACCCAACCTTAAGCTTTCCATATATGTGCATTAAAGCACAATGATCCCACAGCGGCACCATAACGCCAAATATCAATTACTGCAGACAAAAAAAGCAACGAAACAAACAAAACACAAATTAACTCTATCATTCACAGTAGAATATAATCATATGAATGCTATGACTGTGAGTTTGAATAAACAATCAATTTATCAACTATACCTAAATTTGAGAGTATATGTGAGAGTATCTGAATGGACAGTTTGTTTACCTGCCCTGAGCACCAGGCAGTTACAGAGGAACTCAGCTGGCCTGTGTGGGGCGATCTATGGTGACAGAAAGAGGATGTTTATGTGTCACAACGGAAATTAAGACCACTGATAATGCTAGACATAGTGTGTTCCAGCTTCACCTCCCCCGGCTGAGGAAAAAAATAGAGGAAATGGATGATGGTGGAGAGACTGTGGGCGTGCGCTACATGTACAAGACATACACACAGAAACACAGATAGACACAGCGGGGGGAGTATAAAGTTGATCTCGGGGCAACCTGATGGACTGTGGTATAGATGGAAAAATAAATGGTTTTATGACGTACAGCAGCACACCACAGACTTTCCCGAATACATAAGAAGGGAAAAATATTTTTATATATACTAACCCCAGTTTATGCTTTGATTGAACTTCCTAAAATGCACATTCAGCACAAGCTAAATGTCATCTTCACTATCATGTAACTCACTGGGCCGTCTTTTACTCTGAGTCCACTGGGAAGCATGCTAAACAATTTAAAACATGTGGTCAAGTTTCAGTGAGTTTTTGTTTGCTTATGTTACACATTATCCTAAGAACTGTGATGACCTTCTTATGAAATAATTCATTAGTTTGACTGATATTTAGGGCACATGCACACAAGCAGTTCACTACCTGTGTCATCTCTATGCATTTTTGTTTGTTTTGGGGGGTTTTTATGACCAAAAACCAAGGACACAAGACATGCTCTAATCTCTTTTAAGTTTTGATTCTCAGAAAAACGGAAGTTTTGATCAATGCTTACCAAAAAAAAAAATCCCCAACCATCACCCTTATTTCCTCTTCTGCCACGTTTAAACCAAAAATGTGAGAAAGTTACGGTGAAAGAACTAGCAGGTTTCCTGAATACGAGACCTGAACAACCAACTCAGGGGTCAACGTTGCATCTGTGGTGGAAAGAGTAATGTCATCTGAATGGGGGAAATAATTGTTACCGCAGATGTGGTGGTGATAAGAGATCAAGAGAAAAAGTACAAACCACAGACTGTAAATAAAAGATGCCTCTAGCCACCATGAAGTCATCAACTGGTTAACCCCCTGGGGTCAAATCCTAATCTTACAGGACAGTGCATGAATAAAAACCATGACCCCTTTCATATTGGTGAAAAAATGTACCATATTGACCAATCAAAAAAATTATTTGCTTAGGCTGCTGCCCCCGCGACCCGGCCCCGGACAAAGCGGATGAGGATGGATGGATGGACAAAAAAATTATATGGCAACATGTGGTTGTTTAGAAATAGGGGGATGTTTTGGGAGTGACGGCGGCACGACAGAGTGAGCAAGCGAGTTTTCACATGTGAGAGATTTGTAACATTTAGCATGTTTGGAGTGTGTAGTTAGTGTGCGGTGTGGTCATTTGTTTTGTTTTGTGTGTCACAACAATGAGGGCACTAGTGAATGTCACAGTTGCTGCTAAAAAGTCACCAAATGTAAACTGCAATACAAATGCTGTGTCCAGGTGGAAAACAGGGGGAGTGATACGTCTCCTGCTGTCAGGCCTGCAGGTTTTAGGCCTGCGGTGTGCTCCTCCTTTTGTGGTTGACAGAAAATATTTTCTGGACTTCCACAAATAATTTGTGTGGCATCTTATTGTGACACGTTTTTGTTCTCTAATTTTAGTTTTAGTAGTTGGTTTAAATGGTTGTATCATGTTTTTCTACTCAGAGATGCTTTTTGTGTGATTTTAGATCAGTTGTGTTGATACAGTATGTCAAAATGAAAAAATAAGTAAATTCAGACATGTGAGGTTGTGCTGAAAAGAATGATGCCAAATAGAGCAGGGCGATATGACCAAAAATATTTATCACGATATACATTTGAAAATTTCACAACTTCCTTTCAACTCATTCATGTCACCTAAAAGGTAAACCTGTTTCTCCATCACCTGTTCAGTTCTGATGATTCAGTAAGAACATCTCCTGGTTTCATCTGTATGTTTCCCTCTCACATATCCAAAACAACATAATGACCAGCAGCTTTACAGCTGTGGCTCCAGCAAACATCAGCTGATACTAGAAATTAATATTAAATAAATTCTAACAACAGCTGATCATTGATCAGTTTGATGATTGAAGTAGCAACAGGAGGGAGAGGGGGAGAGAATAAGAAAAGAAGAGGCAGCTGCAGTGTAAAGACACAGAATAACTCCAGCTTTCTGTCTTTTTCCATTCTAGCTGAAGTCCGGGACAAACTGCGTTCCTTTTCAGCTCAATACGAAATGCCTAATATTTTCTCTGAATGTGGGGCAATTCAGTCTTTTTACGGGATGGTTGGCAACTCTACTAATTAACCTTATGAATAAAATAAAGTTCACTATCAGTAACATCATAGCACCCACCCAGCTGTATAGAAACTCCGTCATGCTAGCTAGCATGCAGTACGAGTTATTGTAACTGACTGTAAAAAGTCAGCAAAACAAAAATAAACTCCACCTAAACTTGGTTTATATCTGACCCAGATAGACTGCAGGTCATAACTTCTTACCTGAAGGTCTCTCCTCTTGCCTCCCCTTTCCCTCATGTACCTGCTGGCCTTCACCACTTGCTAATGTTACTTTCATTGTTTATGCCGTTACAAAAAAATAAATAAATCATTGGCCCATAAAAACGAAAAATCACCATCGGCCCACCGAGCAAATGTGCAAATATGCCCGATGGCCAGTCCAGCTATGGTCATGCCATCAGTTAACCCTTCGCGTGCCAGCTGTGGCACGCGTGCCCAGGGTTGCCAACCCCTGTTGTATAGTAAGGACTAGGGCTAGGTATCGTCACTGATTTCTAGAATCAATTAAATTCCGATTCACAAGGTCCCGAATCGATTCGATCCACGATTCGATTTAATTCGATTCGATTCGATTTAAATCTGGGAAATTTTGACAGTCAGAAATATTATAATTCAGATCAGTACATTTACATATTTTTGTATCAATAAAAAGGAAGCTGACACACGCAAGACTTTATCAAAGGTGTGAGCATCACAGCAGATGCCTTTGTGTCAAAGTAGCTGAAGATAAAACACAGAAAAACATGAAGGTGATTTTCCTGGCCTGGGATTTTATAAAAATATTCTGCAGTACATCAAAAACGAAAGAAAACCATTAATCAACATATGAACATTACCTCTGAAGTTACAGCGGTTTTATTAGAGACACGGTTAAGCGTTTTGCATTTTGAATAATTTTAAAAAGTTTAAATTTGTTCAGTATTGAACAGCAGAAATGAGGTTTTCTTTTCGGAAGAATGTAAAAGGGAAAAAAACAGCGGCTGACAGCGCTGTAAACAACAGTAGACTGGTGCGTAACAAGCAAGCGAATAATGAAGAAAGGGAAACTGTTCTTGAAGTACAGAGAGAGAGAGAGGGAGGGAGAGAGAGAGAGAGCTGTGCATCACGGTGGAAGCAAAACAGTAAAAGTCAGAGTGAAGTCATGACGATGTTTATGTGAAGCATTTGGGTCTTCTTTTGCTGCTGGTTCGGTCAATATTGTTTGGAGAGAGATCAAACTAACAGCTTTAGAATCGGCTCATAAAGGGCGTGAACACAAAGCACGGACCCGCCGACAGATCAGAATCAGCGAGCTGTCGGCTTTCAGCCCCGACCGTGAGAAAGGCGACATCTAACTGATTCTGATCCGCGGGTCGCGCTGTGTGTTTAAGTCTATGTGCAGAATCCATGTACCTTTTTTTTTCTTTTTTCTTTTCTTTTTAGAATCTGTGTACCTGCTGTCATTTACTGTCTTAACTGTTTGGTGGTTCTTGAAATTTTGTGAGATGTCACCAGAGATTCTGGCATTTCGGGCAAAATAAATTTATATTAAAAAAATCGATTCAGGATTTTAATGAATCGATTTTACTTTATCCAAGCCAGAATCTATTTTAATCGATGAATCGATTATAAAAACCCACCCCTAGTAAGGACCCAACAATAATACAAAAAAAGCAAAATGTGTGTACACATATATGCAGTATATATATATATATATAAGGATGAAAGTGGTTTAAGGGGATTCACTGTTAACTCTTCAAATTATGTCCATCTCTCATATACACTGTATGGGCCAAATAAACATAAGTCACACTAATGAACAATAGTCTTTTTACCCTGATTTTCAAGATTTACTCTTACAAGGCTACAACTTTTTTTTTCTCTTTATTAGAAACTGAAATGTGTATGTAGAAGTGCTGTCAGCGTTGATCTCATTAAAATGACGTTAACGCAACACGGCGTTAATGAGCTAACCACCCTAATGCGTGCAGCCCCACGCATGGGGCGATCCACGCTAACTCGCTAATGGCGTTAACATCATTTTAACGAGATTAACGCTAGCAGCACTACACTATGTAATTATTTTTTGCAATTAAAACTGCATTCCTTCATATCCAAGTACAAATGCAAGTGTTACATTGCTGCATGAATGTCATGTTTAAATAATTTAATATTATAAGTTGAATAAGCGACTCGTTCATTTTTTTCTGTTATTAATTACATGCATATGTGTGGTCACGGGAAGTGGTTGGGCTTCTTTCCATAATGATGTGTAAGTATGTGACGTGATCGGATATGAGCACTACACATAATCTTGACAGAAAGTTAAATTTGTAGTGACAGCTAAACAATGAGATGAAATTCATTGACACTTTTATAAAAAGGAGCTCCACACAGATGCCATACTCTGTCAAGACCTTTCTAAAAATGTTGCATTACAGCCACTTTAAAACAAGAAACGTAAAATCAAATGAATTTGTAGAACAGAAAAGAGAAAACAATAAACTACAAAAAGGATCAAATGAAAGATAAATTGAAAGTGAAGATTCTGATGATTCTCCCTCTCTCTCTCTCTCTCTCTCTCTCTCCAATGAGCCCTAAGTTTGGAGCCAGATGACATTGATCACCTACAAACCAAGACCATGATCAGAATTACCAGAAATGTCAGCTAACATAGGTAGGTGTAGACGTGGTAAGGTTTCACACGATTATATTCTCACACTTAATGAAAATGTAAAGGGTATCTTGCTGGAAAATAAACCTACACTGTTGACCAGTATTTTAAGTCTTTATAATACCATGACCTCATTCACATAGAAGCTTAAAACCTCCTTCAGAGATGGAAAAGTAAAAAAGATATCATGCAAGCGATATTAGGTTAAAAGTAATAAGGTTAAAAGTTTGACTTATTTGACATCTTCTACTGTTCTACAGTTTGTGAAATGATCAACTGAAATGAGGAGAGACATCTTGTTCTATGACTATTCAAAATCTTCCCCACTGAGAATACAAAGTTCTCCGAGATTTGCATGCTGTTCCTAAGAAAAGAGTTTTAAATGGTGATACGTGTGTGAAAAAGATCCTTTTAAACGTTTACAGATAAACCCATCAGTGTCTTCACCTTGGCTGCTCTCTATCACTCTGTGACACCTGCGTATACCTGCAAGCTACAACATACAGTTCCATGACCTTACAGCAAGGTCAGAGGTATTCAGATTATTCACCACCTACACAAGTACATACATGATCATACGTTATTATAAAGAGAGATTCTTCACTTTTTCCAAATACGTAATGAATAGTTTGATACTTAGTGTATGTGATATATTTATGCTGTTTTTACTTTTTACTGCTCTCAGTTTCACTAGTTTCCTATTTGGGAAAGTATCGATTACCATATGCAATACGGTTGTGGTAAAAAATTTCCATCTTTTCATCGTGGTTGTCGTAATTTGGAATTTTTCATGATTTCTTTGAACTGTTCATTTTCGAAAGTGGAATGATTTTGGAGTGTACTACTTCAAAGACTTTAAAAAAAGAGAAAAAAGTTAGGTACACAGGTTTGAATTTAATTTGGATTTCCTCTCATGCACAGAGGATCAAAATTGTACATACTGGCTCAAATATATACATTAAAAGTAGGCTCATATTTACTTTACTGTCCCTTAGCAAGATACAGTGGGGCAAAAAAGTATTTAGTCAGCCACCGATTGTGCAAGTTCCCCCACTTAAAATGATGACAGAGGTCAGTAATTTGCACCAGAGGTACACTTCAACTGTGAGAGACAGAATGTGAAAAAAAAATCCATGAATTCACATGGTAGGATTTGTAAAGAATTTATTCGTAAATCAGGGTGGAAAATAAGTATTTGGTCACCTCAAACAAGGAAAATCTCTGGCTCTCACAGACCTGTAACGTCTTCTGTGAGAAGCCTTTCTGTCCCCCACTTATTACCTGTATGAATGGCACCTGTTTGAACTCATCATCTGTATAAAAGACACCTGTCCACAGCCTCAAACAGTCAGACTCCAAACTCCTCCATGGCCAAGACCAAAGAGCTTTCGAAGGACACCAGGAAAAGTATTGTAGACCTGCACCAGACTGGGAAGAGTGAATCTACAATAGGCAAGCAGCTTGGTGTGAAAAAATCAACTGTGGGAGCAATCATCAGAAAATGGAAGACATACAAGACCACTGATAATCTCCCTCGATCTGGGGCTCCACGCAAGATCTCATCCCGTGGGGTCAAAATGATCATGAGAACGGTGAGCAAAGATCCCAGAACCACACGGGGGGACCTGGTGAATGACCTGCAGAGAGCTGGGACCAAAGTAACAAAGGTCACCATCAGTAACACACTACAACGGCAGGGAATCAAATCCCGCAGTGCCAGACGTGTTCCGCTGCTGAAGCCAGTGCATGTCCAGGCCCGTCTGAAGTTTGCCAGAGAGCACATGGATGATACAGCAGAGGATTGGGAGAATGTCATGTGGTCAGATGAAACCAAAGTAGAACTTTTTGGTATAAACTCAACTCGTCGTGTTTGGAGGAAGAAGAATACTGAGTTGCATCCCAAGAACACCATACCTACTGTGAAACATGGGGGTAGAAACATCATGCTATGGGGCTGTTTTTCTGCCAAGGGGACAGGACGACTGATCCGTGTTAAGGACAGAATGAATGGGGCCATGTATCGTGAGATTTTGAGCCAAAACCTCCTTCCATCAGTGAGAACTTTGAAGATGAAACGAGGCTGGGTCTTCCAACATGACAATGATCCAAAACACACCGCCCGGGCAACAAAGGAGTAAGAAGCATTTGAAAGTCCTGGAGTGGCCTAGCCAGACCTCAACCCCATAGAAAATCTGTGGCGGGAGTTGAAAGTCCGTGTTGCTCGGCGACAGCCCCAAAACATCACTGCTCTCGAGAAGATCTGCATGGAGGAATGGGCCAAAATACCAGCTACTGTGTGTGCAAACCTGGTAAAGACCTATAGTAAACGTTTGACCTCTGTTATTGCCAACAAAGGTTATGTTACAAAGTATTGAGTTGTATTTTTGTTATTGACCAAATACTTATTTTCCACCCTGATTTACGAATAAATTCTTTACAAATCCTACCATGTGGATTCATGGACTTTTTGTTTCACATTCTGTCTCTCACAGTTGAAGTGTACCTCTGGTGCAAATTACTGACCTCTGTCATCATTTTAGGTGGGGGAACTTGCACAATTGGTGGCTGACTAAATACTTTTTTGCCCCACTGTATATCGCAATCTGATACTTTTGGCACTCACCAGCAGGTCTCTGACATAATTCTGGTTGGATATTTGACTTTTATGACAGAAATGTTAGAATTCATAAAACTAGGCTGTTTTTTGTTTTGTTTTTTGCAGAAGCACAGCTTTTAAGCACAATCCACAAATTTTAATAGGGTTAAGATTGAAGTTTTGGGAATATTTAACCAAATATTAGTGGGTCTGTATGTATACTTTGACCCTCAAACTTGTTTATGCTGTATGATGTATGCAGTACAATCATTCCACCATGGACAAGAACAGTTCAAAAAAACATTAAAAGCACACAATTAGCATACCATTCATGTATCCATGAAGAGGGTACTTAAACCTTTGATCACAACTGTATATGCCAGTTTAAATGTAATTTGTATTTCTTTTTTGTACATTAATCTTTAAACACTGAATTATCTATATAAAACTCAGTTGCGCAAAAGTCGTGATGCTCTGAAAAATGCATAAGCAGAATTCAATGATTTGTAAATATCATAACCAAATATTTTATTTGCAACAGAAAAAATATCAAGTGTCAAAATTGTAAAAAATTACAAGCTAATTTTGAATTTGATGGCAGGAACATGTCTCAAAAAAGTTGGGATAGGGACAACAAAGTCTATAGAATTAAATGGTAATTAAAATAACAGAGAAAGATTTTCAACTAATTACGTTAACTGGCAACAGATCAGTGACATGATTGGTAAAACAAAACAAAGCATCTTACGGAGGCAGAATTTCTTTGAAAACATAGACACTTCATCCCCCCACCCGACCCTGTGGCTTGTCACGTGTCCCATAATGTTGTGCTGTGGACATTTATGTGCTTTTTTGTGCAGAGGAGTTTTTTTGTTTCCTGTTCTCACGCTGTCCTCCCAGGAGCCCAGCATGAGTAGAGGTCTCTTTTTTTCCTCTTGTACTTTCCCATTGTAGTGTATATTTCAGTGGGGTTTTTTTTGTGTTTGCGCGTGCACAGTGTGAGAGGCTGCGTTGACACCCTCACGATGGTCGCCAGGATTTCAAACAGGTTTGATTTTCTTACAACCAAGCGATTGATGATCGGGAGCTAGTCGTGGGGTGTTAATCGCTTATCGTTACTCCACGTACCTCCACGATGCACGACACACGATGAAGGCAAAACTCGGGCCGATCACCAAAACGGTCGAACGACTGAAAAATCGTCTCAAAATTAGCCAAAAATTGCACACTGTATACCCAGCAATAGTTCCTACTGAATTGGCAGTCTGCACACTTGAAGGCACCATAGAAGCTGAAAGGTTTTAGAGTAACATATGCTCCCATCCAGTTGATGTATTTTTCAAGGAAGGCAATGCAAATTTCAGCAATACAATGCTAAACTGCATAGTATATCTATTAGAACAGCATGGCATCCTAGTAGAAGACCCCAGCTGCTGAACCAGCCTGCGCAAAGCCCAGATTTTTCACCTGAAACAAAAGCTAGAATCCTATCAGACAACAATGGGAAGTCCAGAAACTCGTCTCCTCAGTTCCCGCCCTGTCCCAACTTTTTTGGAGACACGTTGCTGCCATCAAAATTAAAACAAGCCATTATTTCTATTAAAATAGTAATATTTTCTCATTTTAAATGTTTGATATTGTTAATAGAGTTTGGGATTATGACATTTGCAAATCTTTTAATTCTGCTTTTATTTGCATTTTACAACAGCTTCCCAACTTTTGTTGAACTGGCTGTTCTGGGCCACCTACACATTACCCTGCCATGAAGTTCTCAGCACACAGTTTTACGTGGTCTGCCACTTTGTGTCTGAGTTGCTTTAGTTGCTTAACGGTTCCATTTTGCAATAATACCACAGATGGCTGATTGTGGAATATTTAAGAGGGATATACTTCAGGAACTGACTATTACAGCACCATGCTCAGTGAGCTCAGAGTGAAAAGGAGCCATTTGAAGTGGTTCAGGCATCTGACAAGGATGCCTCCTGATTGCCTCCCGGGCATGTCCCACCGGGACGATTATATCTCCCAGACAAGCTGGAGGAGTTGGCTGGAGAGAGGGAGGTCTGGGCTTCTCCGCTTAGGCTCCTGCCCCCGCGACTTGGCCCCGAATAAGCAGAAGAAGCTGGATGGATGTCCCTACACAGCACTGTTCATTCTTTTTAGACAATGGACCATTTGTGCTTTCTGTGTTTAATCTCTGTTTGTCTCCTTTCTTCATTAAATTTTAGTAAATTCTCTCCTGATTGTGACCTGAATCCATCAGCCTATTAAGGTTCAACGCAGGGGACTCAAACGCGGGACTCCTGAATCAGCTGAACACAAGTATTTATTTACAGAGTTCACCAGGTGTATATACAGAGAGTGCCGGGCAGTGCTATATACAACAATGCGAGGGACGGGGCTCCAGGGAAATCCAAGGGGGGAATCACTCGCTCTCCAACTCTCCACATACACGACTGCAGTTCCTTTCTTCACACTTGACACACAGATTCACACGGGAAAGGTAATCCAGGGGGTCTGTAGATGAGGAAACAGGAATGAGTGCGATATTCACAAAAGACACTTGACTTATCTTGAGCTGTAGCTTGACTCTCACTGTCGCGTGGTAGACAACGATCCAGCGAAGACCCACAATGAGTTCCGCCCCGGCGACAGAGAGGAGGAGAGAGCGAGCGCGAGAGAGAGAAAAGAAAGAAAAAGGCCGATCAGCGTCTCGCCGATCCCCCAGGCCGTTACACAGCCATATAATTATGGGGCTCCTCTGTCCCCCTAATAAATGTTTCTGACCAGCTACAGTTAGCCACTGGCCCCCTTTCCTGTAGTAGCCACAGTTGGGCTTTTATAGCTGTTATTGATAACCTGAGTTACTCACTGTGTTTTGCCCAAATTTTGGATGAAAGCCTGTCATGTGGGGATTGCTCATTAAAGGTTGGGTGAGAGATCAAATAAGGATGCTTTATTACAACGTTTAATGAACACAATTCTAAATAAAGATTTTTGTTTTTCAAGTATTTGTGTCATTGGTACTTTTTGTTTCTTGACACCAGACCAGTTTAAGAAAAGTGTGGACAATTTTATTTAGATTTTTCTGAGACAAATAAGGAATCAAAGCTTTATTATAATATTCTCAGTGGGTTTGGAGGACATTTCTTTTAAATGGAGCCCAGATAGGTTTAAACATCTTTGTTACATCCATTAATATATAAAGTTATCATTTAAAAACTGCTTTTTTAATTTACTCTGGCTATTTTTTTAAACATGTAAGTGTGACAAATATGCAAAAAACCAACCAAATTTTTAAAAAAAAAACCAAGAAAAACTTTTTCACAGCTCTTTAGCGGAGGTGCAGCCTGCCAGACAGCTATGAGATTTTTTTAAGAACCTTACACTGTACAGTTGTTTTGAATCTATCCAAAGATAGTGAAACCATTTTTGTGCCAGTCTGTAAAGATAGTTTTAAAAACGACTTGATTATGCATTGTAGGATGGCAGCTTTCTTTTGGAGCTGTTGTAGAAAATGAATGCACAGATGAGACAGAAACACGACCTTGAACCACTGTCTGCAGATTAGTCTAAGCATCAACCGAATGTTATTTCTGCTACCGCATTTTTATCACAGTAACCAACAAGAATGCCACAGGAATGACATTTATATTCTCCGAACTTCGGGATTTCTGAGAAAGTGATCTCAGCTGTACTGTTCATGTGCTGGAGGGGGAAAATAAGGGTGCTGTCCACAGCATGGAAATTACTTTTACTTTTATTGCTGAAAAGGACAAGGGCGCAATGGAAAAGTGCAAAACTACATCCAGGACAGAAACAACTGCATTAACTGCTACTAATATAACTTTGGCTTTTTGCAAGCATCCGCACAGACAGCATGCTAACGCTAATCCTGCCAAGAGCCCAGAATGATGTTAAAACTGAATGGCGACCCCAGCCCAGCAGCCAGATGCTAAAGTTTAACAGGTAACAAAAGCAATGATGAGCATTCAGACTATAGCCTCCGTTTCTACCTGCTCATGTTTCTAGAGTAGAATCACTGCGGCAATCACTTTTAAGAAAAGTGTTCTGTGTAATAAATTACTGTTTTGAGTAACAATAAGTGATTAGTGATATTGAGAATGGAATCGGAATCATTCGATTCTTATCTATTCCTATCGCCACACAGCGCTGTTCATTCTTTCTGGCCAGATAGACTGTTTGTAATTTTTATGTTTAATCTCTTTGTCTCCTTTGTTCATTTATTTTTTAGTCAAGTCAGCTTTATTTATATAGCACATTTAAAAAAACATCAAGAGTCGGCCAAAGTGCTGAACAGAGGGATAATGTATAACATTTTCTAAAAAGTTAAAATAGATGAGATTAAAAAAAAAAAAAAAAAAAAGACATTATAAGACATCCATACACACACACACACACACACACACACACACACACACAGGCAGACTCTTATTTAGTAAATTCTCTCCTGGTAGTGAACTGACTCCATCAGCCATATAACTAGCATATAACCCCTAACAAATGGTAGTTTATAGGGATTACCTTTATTTTGGACCTGTTTTAGAAAATGAGTTTTTCTGTCACAGACGAGACAGAAATATGGCCTTGAACCACTGTCTGCAGATTAGACATCACCCAAATGTTATTTCTTTTATCTCTCCTCACAGTAACCAAAACAAGAATGCCACAGGAATGATATTGGTATTCCCCAAACTTCAAGGTTTTGGAAAAACTGATCTCGCCAGTACATTTTAACAGCCTGGAATGTGTCTGGGTTTGGTTAAGTTTTTCAGGCCTGAAGATAGCTTTGTAGGAAAACCATATTGATACAGGGTGGTGGTGAGGGTTTTATTGTTTTGCACAAATTAGAGAGAATTAAATTGTAGTTCTGAAAATCTAAGGAGATTAGCTCTCCTTTAGAAACACTTAGACAATCCTGAGGAAAAAAAACATATCACATTTAAGGCTTTCCTAATCCCAAAGCTTACAACCTGTATCTGAATTTTATATACTGCATTGTCGTTACATGACTGGCTCATTGGATAAGTGCATTAAAGGTGTTCTTAATAAAGCGCTTTGTGATATCATTGCATCATGTGTAAGTTCTGTTTCAGCAGTAACAGCCTCAGTACACCTGCAGATTTGGTGGGCCCTGCTTCCAAATTTCTTGTGAATCAAACACTCCACACATCTGTATGTAGATGATGATGATGATGATGAGATAGCCTTTATTTGTCAGTTTCAATTGCCCACAACAGAGATGACAGACCTTGCTGACCATACATACAATACACAAAGCCAGCTCCAATCAGCCAGAACGTGGTTCCGAATTGGTAGATGTTGTTCAATGTCCTCCATCGAGAGTGTCGCCAGACACATGATGCAACCGACCATCGACGACAGCAAACGTCTCAGCAGGACAATTAGGCTCTCCCAAGCCCAGGAGGGTGTCAATTTCGTTACGGAATCAGTTGATCAAATCCATAATCCTTTCAGTTTTAGAGAACAAGATTGAGAGACTCTTTGAGGGTTAGAGTTAGACGAATATTCAATTCAATTTTATTTATATAGCGCCAAATCACAACAAAAGTTGCCTCAAGGTGCTTCATAGATACAGAGAAAAACCCAACAATCATATGACCCCCCTATGAGCAAGCACTTTGGCGACAGTGGGAAGGAAAAACTCCCTTTTAACAGGAAGAAACCTCGGGCAGAACCAGGCTCAGGGAGGGGCGGGGCCATCTGCTGCGACCGGTTGGGGTGAGAGAAGGAAGACAGGATAAAAGACATGTTGTGGTAGAGAGACAGAGGTTAATAACAGATATGATTCAATGCAGAGTGGTCTATTAACACATAGTGAGTGAGAAAGGTGACTGGAAAGGAAAAACTCAATGCATCATGGGAATCCCCAGCAGCCTACATCTATTGCAGCATAACTAAGGGAGGATTCAGGGTCACCTGATCCAGCCCTAACTATATGCTTTAGCAAAAAGTAAAGTTTTAAGCCTAATCTTGACAGTAGAGATAGTGTCTGTCTCCCGAATCCAAACTGGAAGCTGGTTCCACAGAAGAGGGGCCTGAAGACTGAAGGCTGTCCCTCCCATTCTACTTTTAAATACTCTAGGAACAACAAGTAGGCCTGCAGTGCGAGAGCAAAGTGCTCTAATAGGGTGAGTACACAAAGACATAGAAGCAGCAGCAGGGGAGATAAGGGAAGGAGAGGGTGAAAGATGCGCCCGCCTCCTCTGAGAGCCAAAGTAATTCAGATGCTGTTTAAATCATTTATTTATATTTGAAAATGTCAATATACAGTTACATATCAATATAAAACTAGTTTTTGTGTGTTGTGTGTGTGTGTGTATATGTTGCATTTTGTCTGAACCCAGCTATGTGGGAATCACAAGCCCCAATCGTCAGAGGGCTGCGTCAGGAAGGACATCCGGTATAAATCTTTGCAAATTTAAACATCTGGATCACAAAGAACATACATTTGTTTTCTATGTAGAATTTCTTGAAACTGCCTCACCTTGTCATAGTGCCTCTCTAAATGAGTAAGATCTGTCCCTGAGCAACTTTCTTTGGTTGTGTAAATGGGGTCGTGTTTATTTTTGTAACAGCCAGTCTATATATCTATATTTAAAGATCAGTTTATTTGGCACTCTGTTTGAGACAGTTTGCTATATTCAAGACGCATGCATGATAAAATGATCAGAGCAAGTTCTGGAAAGACTTATAAGACCATTTCTAAACAATTTGAAGTCCATTATTATACACCAAGAAAGTTTATTCACAAGTGGAAAATATTCAAGACACTTGTCTTCCCAGAAGTGAATGTCCCAGCAAATTTACCCTAAAACCAGACGATGTGCAGAGAAACTGCAAAAAAACCCAAGAGATGCATCTCAGACTTTATAGGCCTCAGCATGTTCAATATTAAACTTTATGACAGTACATGTAAGTGAAAAGAAACCCCCAGAAACCTCAATATGGAAAAATAAAGTTAAGACAGATTGAATCTACTATCTATTATCAACAGACTTGCGTGCACTATCTGTAGCTGCCCATTTGGAATTACCACTCGTGACGCAGAGAGCTTCGACAGATTCAACTTTATTCTCTCCTCTTTTAGCCCTTTAAAACCGATCGGAGCGGGCACGCTCCGTTTAGCATAGCTATTTTTAAATCTCTGTAGAACTGGAACCACGTAAGGTAGCACAATAATTATTTTGCATATGAAACCGGAGGATGTTGGAATCGACGTCAGCGCAAACTATCCTATGTCCGCCATTACCTGGCCGAAACCGGAAGTGGCGTCATTTTCTTTTTTTTTGACACTGTAATTTTTATTGATAGTTTTGTCACAGTTTAAACATAGACATGTATTGCATTACAGGAGAAATATGACGTCATTTTCACTGAATTTCTTTTTTTTTTACCTTCAGGGCCTTATAAGCCTATACTTGTGTTTTTAAAAGTCGTATTTGGCTTTAATCTTTTCTGTATGGTTTCTGGGATGCTTAGAACTCAAGTTGCACTGCTGGAAATAGTTTATTTTGATGCACATGCTGTTTTTTTGCAAATTCGCATTATAATATTTATTTTCATTTTTCTTGCAGTATATAAAAATTGGTGTATCTCAAAAATAAAACTATGAAGACACTCAAAATAAATTTCCTGTGATTGGAAACTATTTTGTGCAACTTTTTATATTTACAGTTTTGAGCAATCAACCTCTTAAATTTCTCTAACTAGAAATATATGTAAAAAAAAAAAAAAAAAATTTTCAAACGATTTTTTTAGTTTAGTGCACTTTTTTTGCAATTTATGTAGTTTCTTTTGATTTAATGCATAGATATTATTAAAATTTGGGCTATAACGATTATATTGATGTATAGCAACTTGAAATGCTACCAAAAATGGCTCTACAGCATGTAAAAATATCAAGATAAGCTCTGGCGGACTTGATTCTATGGTAGGTCTTAAAGCAGGGGTCGCAAACTCAAATAAGCCGCGGGCCACTTCTGGCACCGTCATCTCATTGGAGGGCCACTTTAGTGTCCAAGTAGTACAAAAAAACAAAACACGAAAACACCCACTAAAATGTAGTGTTTTGTTTGTTTTGTTGTGTAACAAGACAAAATTGCAAACATGAACGCAATTTTTTTTCTCACTATTAACTATCTGAAGCCTTTCAGTTTCATTTGTCATATGTAAGTCAGCACAGGGTCAACATTGCAATGAAATGTATTTGACGAGCAGAAGACAGTCACTCAGCAGTATAGTACAGTCGTTTCATTGAACTACCAAATAAACAGCTCTTTCTGGCCAGACACATGGCAGCACTTTTTGCTACAATTTTGTTTGTATTTAACAAAATTAAAATGCAGGCATAAGCGTACGCATTAGTTTTCGACTGCAAGTGAAAATTGTTTACTTTCCAAATAAATCTCTCACTGAACTAACACAGCCAATCCCTCAACATGTTTGCACTCTCTTGTTACCTCGGCCAGGTCCGCGGCTCCGAACCGTGGTAAGGTGACCTCTGGCTAATACTTTGGGTTCTATGTCGGGCTCGTAGCCAGGAACTAGCTTTACTGTCTGGGTCAACTTTGCTAGCGAGAGAGAGGCGTTGAAAGGCTGCTCCAGCAGAACTTTATTGTTTGGGAGGAAAATACAAACACAGTGTACAGTCGAGTCTTAATAGCTTACTGGGCTCGTCAGGCACTCTTTTTGGCTGCAGTGGTTATTTTTATATTTACATGCTTCCATCTCCCATTTCTGCTTGGTAGCACCTCGTACTTTTCACTTTCCTTTTTCTCCCTCCCTCATGTTCACACATACACAGCGGGAGGGGCGGTCCCACAAATTCTCCCTGCAGCAAGGACTACACCGCCCATGAGGCTACAGTCTTAAAGGGCCATGCCTGTAACACTCTGCCATCATATTAAACCATTTTTCGTATAATAATTAAAAAAAAACATTTCTTCACATCAGTATGCCTGTCTTAAAGGGTTAAACCACGGACAATGTGGCACTGTGAAAACTATAAAGATGCAAAAACAAATGCCATTATAACATTTTAGTAGAAAGTGCAGAAATGTTCACATTTTACTATATAGAAAATTATTTTGATGAACTCAATTCATGACACTGACATAAATCAATAGCGTTTAAATAATTTATGTTACAGCATTTAATAAAATGAATTAAAGACAACCTTTCTGTCTCTTAAATGCATAAACAATCGTTTGCAATCATTAAACCAAAGTCTTTCTGCTTCCAAGTGTGCCAATCATGCTGAACCTGCTAACAACCTCCTCCATGAGCATCTCTTAGCCAGTCTTTCCACACCACAAACAAATGACATGCATATAGAAAAACACAGAATTCAACCACATTGTATAAACGTTCCCAAGTTATAGCATGTGACAGGCAAATAAAGTACAAGGTTTTACATGAATATTTCCAAAAGTAAAGTTTTTTTTTACTCTGAAGCAACGTGTTTGTGTCATTTTACTGAGAACAGAACAGGTAGTGTGACACAATAAAAGAGGAAGTGCTAAGGTACTCTTGTAAATAAAAGCACAAAGTAAAGTGGCTTTGCCATTTTGGCATTTACACTATCTTTGATCTGCTATAGCTCAAGGACAAGACCTAAGAAAAGGTTATAGAATACAGGACATATACCACCGAAATGACAAGTCGAATGGTTTCATTTTGCTAATAATTATCAGTGTCCTTTGATAAGAACAAAGTGGAGAAGTTCACCTAATGGCATTTTTGGTAAAAACCAAGAAACTAAATACTATACCAACTGGACTTGTTTTCCAGCCACAGGTCAAACACAAGTATTCTAGAGCAAAATGTGAGACTATCTGCTCAGCTGCTTAAACTTGGCCAAAAGTGGATCACAAAACATGAAAATGAACCTAGGCACAGCATCAAATCTACAACAGAATGGCTGAAAAAGAAAAGAATCGAGGCATCGCAATGGCTCGGTCAAAGACTGTGCTGTGCACCCATTTTTCTGGGTTTTAGGGAAACTTTCATAGATTTGAAAATTCATGCGGAAGAGACTTGGATGTGACCAGTTAACAGTTTAAAAGAGATCTTGGCACAAACAGAGAGTATTACGCTTCCGTTACGAATTTGTGTGGGAGCATTAAAGGCTAAACTAACTGAAAAGAAACCCCCCAGAAACCTCAATATCAACAAATAAAGCTCAGGCAGACTGAAACTTCATTATCAAAAGGTTTGCGTATTATATCTTCGATCTGATATAGCTCAAGGACAACACCGAAGAAGAGGTTGCAGGATATAGAAAACTTTTAATCATTTTAATGATGTCTGACCAGCATGTAGCCCCCGAGCTGGAGACAACTTGGGTTAAATTTGTGATTTATTAAATTTTGGATTATTTTAAACATCCTACCTTAAACTCAAACCTTTGTTATTCGAGTGTGGTGCTTCCACTAAACCTGAGAGAAACTGTAATGTGTTGGTTCCTACATAACTACAGACCACTACAGGCAGTTATTATTTTTGTAGAGGTTGTCATTCACTGACAAGCTGAACTAAATTCACCGTGATGTCGTCTCACATTGCATTTTGTTTCTTTGCTATAATTGTTTTAAGAACGGCTCTAAACTAAGAACCTTATTTCATCTCAGTCACTTTCATCAGTTCCAGTTTAGAGTTGAAACTTTTATGACATTCAAGTGCATTATTCATTGAGATTTGTCAGTCATACTTGGTATTTAAAAAAGGCTCATAACGTGTGCTTGTGAGCTGCTCTTTTTTGCAACTTTGTTAGTCACATTCTAATTCAAAGTCCCAAGCCTCATCTATATTTCCCACATTTCCCAAAAATATGGCTATATTTGAGTCACTGAAAGTCCCCTGAGTGTAATAGGAACGTGGCATTAGGTATCTGGTTTTGGCTGGGTGAAGCACAGATACTTGAATGTGTATAGGTGGATACTTGGGGCAGGAGAGCCAGAGGTGTTACTTCAGATATTGCATCATGATGATGAAACACTGCCTTGTAGCCTAGACTAAGCCGCCGCATTAAAACTTTCACTTCCGCTTGAACAAGAGAGATTTACAAAAGCAGGAGAACGGAAGTTTACCAACTGTGTGGGGATATGACACATGCCGTAATGTAAAAATGTCGCAATGAAACCTTTTGTTATCCAGATACCGGACAATAAATAGTTAGCCTTTTTTGAATAAATGTTACTATTGTTTCTAAGATGATAAGATGAAAGCCTAATCATCAAACAAAATATCTTTATTTATAGATATTTTAATTTCAGCATGTAAGACCAAACATGTATTTCTGCCCTACATAAGATTATAATGGGAAAAACAACACTAAAAACACTCTGTCAACATGTTTCCAACTTAGGATGGCATTGTGTGTGAAAGTATACTACTTAAAGCACATGTAGTTCCTGTCTATTCATTTTAAGCTTTAGCCTGTAGAAAAAAGACAGTTAGGGTCAGATGAGGATTGGAGCACTGTTCATGGTATGAAATTACACGTTACTGTCTTTCTTGATCACTTCTGCCTCAATTCTCATAGCAGAAAAGTCATTCTCACTACTTTTAGTGCACTTCTCAAATCAGTAAAACATTTCCTCACCCACTTTAGACTTTTTTTTATTGCTATTACACACACTGGTTCCTACACGTACTTCACTACGAAAGATATTTATTAGTGTGTTCATGCACTTCTCACTTGAATATGACAACTCATCAAAACAGACTTTTTGTACTTTTTTTAGTCTCAACTCTAGATTTCTGACTTTCCACACTACTGTCCAGCAATCTAGTAGTGTTTTCAATTAAATTACTTCAAGCTTTTCTCAAATATGTGTGAAAGAGCAAATCCCGTAACACATTTTCAGAGAATTTCTTGCAACAAATACAAATAAAAACCTACAGTCTTGTATCACAGCTGCTCAACAAAACCACATCCCAAGGATGCGCTACTCGACTGGTGAGAGTGGGAGGGTACGCTTTTTAGTCTTTTATCCTCTGTGCAAAATGTAGCCTCGGTTTCCTGTTCTTACCTGACAGGTGAGGCCCCCAGTGCGGCCTACTGTTGTTATAGCCCATCTGCTTCAAGGCCAGATGTGCTGTACCTTCAGAGATGCTTTTGTGCATAACTTGTTTTTAATGAGTGGTTATTTGAGTAACTGTTGCCTTCCAATCAGCTCAAACTAGTCTTACGATTTTCCTCTGACATCAGCAAGGTATTTGCAGTGAACTGACGCTCCCTGTCCTCATTCCAGATGCCTTGAGGCGACTTTTGTTGTGATTTGGCGCTATATAAATAAAATTGAATTGAATTGAATTGATTGTGTTGGAAAATCCCAGGAATTCAGCAATGTCTGAAATACGGTTTGAACTTCAGCAGGCTGTTTTGGTTATGACTGCATTCATAAATGCTTTGAGTTGCTGCTGACTAGATATGTGGATTACTGTGACGAGCAGTGAAACAGGCGGACTTAATAAACTGGTTCCTGAATGTGTGTAGCATGACTTTACTGGACTGTACAGTAGTTGGTGCTATATTCTTAGATCATATATATATATATATATATATATATATATATATATATATATTAAATATATATATATATATATATATATATATTCTCGATTCCATCAGTTTTGTAAAGTTTTGAAAAAATCTTTCACATTTTATTTTTGTTTCTGAAAAACTTTTACTCTTCACTAGGCCTGCATTTTTTGTTTTTTGTTTTGTTTAGTTCTTTGCAGAACTCTTCCCAAAGTCAGTAATATTTGATGAGTTGGCCGTTAAAAGGTGATGAAAGGTTTTCATTGATTCATCACAGAGTTCAAGTGACTGACTGATTATTCATGTTTTGATAAATAATATGCAAAATGATGTTGAACTCTCCCAATTCTTTGAATCTTTGGGCTGAAGGAGGGACAATACTCGGTGTATCAATGCTCAATCAACAATCATTTATTTCCATACAATTCAACAGTCAGAGCATTACAACGTCCGGACGGGAGAGATGCTACCAGAGGGTCAGGCACATGTCTCAAAATGGTGACGGGTTGCTCAGCTTTTTATAGTCTCTAGTGGCCCCCAGCTAGTCGTAAAAGCCAAAACATCACATTTTTTCTCTGTTACAGCGCCTAAGTTATGACCTCGGCAGTTGTTTCTCTGCTTTCTGTAAGGTGGGGGTGTGGAATGTGGTCTATCTATCTCCCCTGTCTTTAGACACAGAGTCTCCTGCTTACAACCTTCTCTTCATGATTCAACAATTAAGCATGTCAAGAAAACAGTGTAACACATTCCCAGCAGATCAAGGATACAGAGTGATGCACATTTATCTAATGAACTAATATGTCAATATGTTCTGTTAACTCAAAAGTATAATGAGAACTACACTACATACAGCTCACACACTCTATATTAAAGGGTATAATGTGATCTACAGCAGTATTCTAATTCAACTACTTTGATTACATATATAAGGTAACATATAATAACAGAATAATCTAATAATTCCCCCTTTTGATCTCTGAAAGAGATCACTTACAACATGCACTCCAGGGTCGCAAGGTCCAGGTTTTCTTGATCCTGAGGCCCTCTGTCCCCCTTTAACGGGTGGACCATATGTGGGATGACCTCTGTGTTCACGCAGTTCAGATGCAAGCAAAGTTAGATTTACAACCATAACAGCAGTTACAGATGACTCTCCCATCACTCCCCAATTCTCCCACAGCTTTATTTTGGTGCTCCAGTTTTCCACTCCCATTTTAATGCCACCTTATACCTTTCAAATGTACTTAGACTAGAACCTCTGTCTAAGGAGCTTTTAACCTTTATTTTTATTGCTGCAGCTACCAGTGTCTTCCAGTTGGGTGATTCTCAGCTTCTTTCTTCGACCTCCGGGGTTAGACCACCCTTTAGTCATTGCACAGTTCTGGGGATTATTCTGCCCCGATTTCAAACAAGGATCTGTGTGTTTTGGGATCACCGGCGTGTCCCCCTTTTTGCCAAGAGCCTCTCGAACCTCGTTGGTCTGGTGTTCCTGGTTTTCGCCAACCCCTTCATGGTTATTGCTGTGTTTGTGGGATCCATCTTCTCCAGGAGCCCAAACGTCATGACACTTGACCCCAGTTGCTGTCTCGGCTGTCCCTACATCTGTCTCTGCTGTGAAGGGTCCTCACATCTCCGTGTCCCCGTCTGGTGTCTCTTCCTTTCTCTGCAAGAGACAGAAAACCAAAACACCTCTCTCCCTAGCCTTGATAATCTAATATTGTTATCCATTGTTGTTCTAATGATTCAAATTTGGTTTAAAATATTATGTTCAGGACCTATTCTAATCATAATCTATGTGTGTGTAAAAGAAATCAAAAATTAGTGAACCCTTTCTAAGTCTAACACATTATAAGCTTAAGTTTTACCATAGCTAAATTATTAAACACAGAAATAACGTCATAAGATGTTCATAAAACCATTGTTTGATGTTCGGACTCAACTTCCCCCTTTTTGACACACTCCCATGTGTCAATTCATTGGAGCTAGACAATTAAAAGAGAAGGTTGGTGACATCATATCTCAGAAAGTATCAGAAATTCTTCTCTCGAGTACCGTTGCTCCAGCCTTGTCATCCCTGAGGATCTTCGATCCCGAAAATGTCCCTTCTCCTCATGTAATAAAGTCTGTCATCCTTCCATGCCCTGGTAACTGGTCCATCCAGAGCTGTAACATTTTGAAATGTACATACAACAAGCCAAACCACACCTTGGTCACACCAACCCTCTTCCGCCCTGAAGATGTCCAACACCATCTTAGTCTGGACCAGGGTTGTAATAGTTTTGCAATTTTCATCAGTTTTAATCAGTTTTTACCAATTGTTTGCTAGTTTAGTTTAGTTTTTATTTTCTGAAAATCCTTAGTTTCAATTTAGTTTTATTTGTGTTTTGCAAAAATTAAGTGTAACAAAATCCCAGTTCCATCATATCAGTCATGCTCTTCTGGTTATCCTTGGGTGTTGAGACTAATAACTATTAACTCTTGCCGCACCGTGTGGTCCTAATTTTGGTTGAAGTGAATTGATAACCTTTTGAAGGCGATTGTTTCACACCTTTATTTAGATGTCCCAGTCCTGTTGTCTCGGGATACATCACGCTGCCTTATCTGGGGTTAGCTGTTTTCTGGGGATGCGGGTTGAGTGGGTGAGCTCTTCAAGGAGGGGGAGTGTGCTCCCCCTGATGAGGTCTTCTAGGTAAGCTAGGTTAACCTTCTTGTGTGAGCTTTTCAAGTGCACTTTAAGGTTAGTGGGACTTTTAGTTTTATAAATGTCCCTCATGTCCCCCTGATGACCCAGTATTTCATTTTTGCACACTGTAGTACACATTTTAGTTTTTGCTTGTAGCTCGCATACTCTACTTGCCACTCCTCTAAGTCCTGATGTTTCTTAGAGAGGGCAACAGTACCTTTAAAATTATATCACACGTGTGGGGGTGTGGCCTTGCCAATTGTTTTGCCCACCTTTTCAAAATGGCTGGCGTGCCCACAAGCACATTTCATGGAAAAAGAAAGGTAAGCTTGATATTTACATTTAAAATGTTTTGTTAAACTCAGATTTTTATTTTATTCTTTTTGCAAGTACCCCTCCTCGGTGGCGAGAAACTGTTGGTGTGGTCAAGTGGGTGCTCTGGAAACAAACGCTCAGGACAGAACAGTTATCAGTCATGTACTTCCTACAAATTTTGCATATGTTTTATTTCATATTGATCCTCTGAGTGTAATGGTACATTTTAATTTGAATTTATCCAAACTAAACACAATATTTTCTTTATTTACTTTGCTCTTGTTCTTTTTCAGTACCACATCCTATCAAATGTCCGTCGATTATATTCTACATTTAATAACTTACTATTTCAAGTGAGACCCTAAATCACGTGGACCAATGTTTATTATTGCATATCTCTATTCTGAATGTGGCCAGTCATTCATAGGCATTGTTAAATTTTGGCGATTTTCCTCTATAAAATTTAATTGACTTTTTTACAGTGGCCTGCTGTGGTTAATAGTAACATATTCCAGTCATGAGTGATATCAATAGTTATCTCCACTGTAGCATTTGGCATTCCCAATAATATAACATGATACCTTAATCAAAACACAGCTAATATAGCACAGTTTTCTTAATGCAAACATCAGTAACTCAAAATCAGCAACCACAGTGTTAAGTCTGCAGTTCATACTTATGTGAAGCTAGAGTCTCCTCCTCCAGTCTCTCTTATCCTCCTGCTCCTGAAAAAACAAAACAAAACAAAGCGAAGCATCCACCCTTCTCTTGTCGGCTGGGTGAATTGTTTATTGGCATTTACTAATCCTAAAGTGGGTGCAGTCATTGTCTCAGTATCAAGTCAGTCAAAGCTTTTAGTCGTCAGTCCATCACAGTCCATTCACATGCATACCTCCATACACATTCATACCAGATGTTGCTGATAATGGAGTCTCACGCGCAACCTATTCGAGCATCCATCACCAGCAAGATGACGTCATCATTTTAAAGGAAAACAATTCCTTGTTGTTTTTTGGGCCGGATTGACTCGGTGCAATCCTTTTAGACTCAGAACTTCTCAGTGTTCCCTATAAGTGAATTTCTCCCAAGCCAATTACAATCATGGAGAAGCACACTTTGCAACTGTTTTTGTAAGAATATTTCATAGCGCTTTAAATTTCAATCTTTCAGGCCTGGTTTAAAGAGCTGATTGTTAAATCATGAACTCACAAAATATCAACATATCACCACCGGTGGATCACACCTCTCAGATTTTCTTATCTCAGTGCACTGTAACAAAACGAAAACAGACATAACCAACAAAACACTAACAACAATAACACAAATTAGGGCCCGTTGCAGACATGTCCAAGCATAAAACTATCCTCTCTCGCTTACGAGAAAGAACACAAGCCAAATCAAGCTAGCGCTAAACAAAACCAAACAATCAACCAGAAATTCACAGGAACATTTTGCTTCCTGCCGGGACAATATTGTGTGGGAATGAGAACCTCAGGTGCCGTAACACCTTTTGTTCCTCCTTGAATTAAAACTCAATCACAGAAAATGCCGTACTCCAACCTAACCTTACACTATTAATTCATCAATTTCACTCTGTGCCACTGTTCCTCATCAGGGCTGTGTGAAGCACAGCAAAGAATTCAGTCAAGGCCTTGAGCCATAAACAGACATCACGCACATACATTGTTTTCATAACCAAACCGTTTTAGAGCTTATTCCTAAAATCTACATAAATGCCTTCTAGGTGACATATAACACATTCTAAGTAATCAATGGCTCCTCATAAAAATTATGCATTGGGATGTTTGTGTGCAGCATTTTGCATATCAGCATAAGCAAAGCATTCTTCATTGCATCAGCGTGTGTGTGTGTGTGTGTATGTGGATCACTTCTCAGTGAATCAGCATTCCAATGTGTGTGTGTGTGTATGTGTGTGTGTGTGTGTGTGTGTGTGTATATGTGTGTGTGTGTCATTTCTCACTCACTCAACGAGTGCACGTGTTCATGTGTGTATTTCACTTCATTCTGAATCTGTGTGTTTGGAGACGTGTGTGTGTGTGTGTGTGTGTGTGTGTGTGTGTGTGTGTGTGTGTGTGTGTGTGTGTGTGTGTGTGTGTGTGTGTGTGTTTGTTTCTCTTCATTCTGAGTCAGTGCATGTAGATGTGTGTGTTTGTGTGGGTGTTTGTGTTCATCACTTTCCTGTTCTGGTGTTCTGGGTAAACCACGGCCTGAAGCATGCCCTGGGGTCCTGCCCCCCTCCTTTTCAGTTTGTTTGCGACCATTGCTGCTGCTGCTGCTCAAAATTCAATCCGTCCTGGTTCTGACCCCAATTGGGGCAGTCCTTTCTCCAGTGTCGATGTTCACCGCAGGTGAAACCTGCATCTTCTTCTGTGTTTTTGTCCATTCTGAGGTGCCTTCTGTCCTCAGTTACTCCTCTTGTCTCGGTCACGCCCTTTTTCGCCACCCGATCATTCGTGTTGGTCCATCACTGTCCTGCACAGTGTGAATGCAAAGTTATCAAGGTCAGCATTCTTTCGCTCGGCCTTACTTTTCATTCGGGCTTGGCGGGCGTCTCGTCACAGCTCTGTCAGCTGACGCAGTCTGGGAATTTTCCCCCGTGTAGTGAAACGGGCCTTAGGTTTAGTGCTCTCCGTCTCGGCTGCATGAGATCACATTCCTGCAGGTCTGTTGACATTCTCAGGTCGTTGTTGTGGGTCCAGCTGTTGCAGCATTTGGTCAGTGTCACGTATGGGGGAGAGCAGGAGTCCAGTCAGCCTCGGCTTTCAGGGCCGGCAAAGCAGCCTGTAATTAAATATGTATAGAAAAAACAAAAACAAAAACAAAACAAAACAAAAACAAACGAACAGGAAAATGATGTTGTGTTGGCTGTGTTATTCAGAGGGGAGACACACCGGGACCAGGCCCTGTGTCAGCCTTCTCTCCCCCTTTTTTTTTGTTTTTTCTCTCCCGATATAATCAACTCCTAACCCACCAAGTTGACAGGACAACACAAGTACATATTAAAATTCTTAAGATCATGTTTAAAAACCCAAAAAAGGAATTTTCTTTCATTCAGTAATCACTTTTATTAATCAATCAACAGAAAACATGTCACAATTTGACTCTTTTTACCACTAAATTTGTTGCGTCTTGCCTGGTTGGTTAGACCAGTGTTCTTTTTTTTTTTTTTTTTAGTTAAATTGTTGTCCTGCAACCCAGAGGGTTTCTTTGTCAGTAATGTATAGACTTCATCATTTAAGTATGTTAATTTTTCTTTAACCTTGCTGGAAAATCTTCACGTGTTCATGAGTGTAAGCTGTTTCTTCATTGCGTGTATGTGCATTTGTATAAAAGCAGGTTAATTTTATCTTTTCTCAAACTAGGCGTTACCTTAAAAGGAGCCTTTCTCTCAGATTTCTCTGCTTGTGTGGGTTTTTGTTTCACCTTTTTGTTGTGATGCTCCGGACGCCTTCCCAACCTCCACAAGTCCGTTGGCCCCAATTTTATGTGTTAAAACTTCTCTTAATTTCTCCTCTAATTCTCTCCTCGCTGCTGTCTGTTTCACAGCTGCTGATTCGTGCTGGGTGTGGTTCCCATTACCTATAATTTTGCTTCGGCCGCTGTGCTTGTGGGGGCAGTTGGTCCAGGTCCGCAGCTTCCTGTATTAACACACTAAGAGATTTATTTAATTTCATTTTCATCACTGTTAAACAGATAAGCAGGCAACCCGCCTACCTTGACAGCGTAAACTGTACGTCAGTCTCCCAACACATTCCTCTCTGTACTCCTCCATAATTCTCCACTGCACACCTCTTACTATCTCTCCTTTTTATTTTTATTACACCACAGAGTAATACACCCAATTATGCCCGTCTATCTCTATGTGGCTCCAAATTCCCTCTTTATTTTAATTTCACACTCGTCAGGGGACAGGCACACAACAATTTCAACCACTGAAACGAGGAATTCAACCTTTGTATATTTCTTTACTAATCTAGACTCAACCTTTGTTCGCAAAATGTGTCTTGTTCTAGTCCGGAATAAATGTGAACCCGTGATTACACGGCCATTCCAGTGTTATTTCCGTAGCTATGCGGGGGCCCTCACCTCCCCAAGTCACCACCTCGGCACCCGGACGCCGCCGGTCCTGGCCGCGCGTCCACGAACAGGAGGGTCGCCACTCCTAGGGCAAAATTATTTCCACAGGTACACTAGGCATCAACCTTTGATCCTAAAATGTGTCTTTGCTCTAATGTCCTCCTAATCAAACACATCAACCGTCACTGTCACTGTGTTCAGACTTCACACACACAAAAAGCACACTCAGAGCGCGCCTCACCCACGGCCAGAGCACGCCTTACACACACAGCGCGTTACACCATCAGTGTGACACATAGAGAGCGCCTCTCATCAGCAGAAATTTGCACAGAAACCTCTGAGCTCAACTATTAGATCTTCTTAAAGCACACTGCACCATAGACCAAAATACCCCTTTCTCTGCGCTTATGACCGCCACAACGGGGCAAAGTCGCATCATAAAAGTGATGCTTGCATCCCCGAAGTTATACCTGACATCATAAACCAGGTGTTGCTCTATGTACTTAAAATTTTACTTTGTATTATGACCGCAGCCCTTAAAACTCGACTGACGCCACAAACCACCGTCAAACCTCTATCCAATGTACTAAAACTAGCACCAACCACTACTGCACTTCACGGCCGCACCACCGGAACATGGCCGTATCATAAACCAAACCTACGGACGTGTTTCGCTCTCGCGTTGCCAGCGTTCAACTGCACCGTGAAGCCAGCATCTGCTTTTCCTTAAATCAACTTCTATTTCATAGCCGGCAAAAGCCAGGATGTCACTGACACCATAAACAAAATAAACAAACCTCGACTTCAATGTACTGGACTAATGGCCGCGTCTTCAGAAGAAATTCTAACGTATTATTGCTACAGAAGCCAGTATTAGACAAAATTAAATGTGGAAGGTAAAGTGGCTGCAACTAGTCCAACGTAGTATGTTATTAGTATCTCGGTAGAAGCAGTTTATTTAACACACTGGAATTCAGCCTCAACTTATGTTGTTAGTATCTTGCGCCAAAAACCAGACACCGACAAATTTACTGTGAAAATACATGTGACTCAGCGAACAGATTAATTTGGAAAGCCCAATATGCACATTTGGTATTTATAATACAACAGGCTGTGCTTACCTTTCTGTTTTAGGCCGGTCCTCTGTTCACTTTGCCCCACGATCTCACCAAAGGCCAAATCTACACCTCCTCAGCACACCAAAGATCCGGGTCACACGGCACCAAGTTGTTGAAATCTCCCAATTCTTTGAATCTTTGGGCTGAAGGAAGGACAATACTCGGTGTATCAATGCTCAATCAACAATCATTTATTTCCATACAATTCAACAGTCAGAGCATTACAACGTCTGGACGGGAGAGATGCTACCAGAGGGTCAGGCACATGTCTCAAAATGGTGACGGGTTGCTCAGCTTTTTATAGTCTCTAGTGGCCCCCAGCTAGTCGTAAAAGCCAAAACATCACATTTTTTCTCTGTTACAGCGCCTAAGTTATGACCTCGGCAGTTGTTTCTCTGCTTTCTGTAAGGTGGGGGTGTGGAATGTGGTCTATCTATCTCCCCTGTCTTTAGACACAGAGTCTCCTGCTTACAACCTTCTCTTCATGATTCAACAATTAAGCATGTCAAGAAAACAGTGTAACACATTCCCAGCAGATCAAGGATACAGAGTGATGCACATTTATCTAATGAACTAATATGTGAATATGTTCTGTTAACTCAAAAGTATAATGAGAACTACACTACATACAGCTCACACACTCTATATTAAAGGGTATAATGTGATCTACAGCAGTATTCTAATTCAACTACTTTGATTACATATATAAGGTAACATATAATAACAGAATAATCTAATAATGAGAAGGCATGTTATACATAGACTGCACGTTTCAAATAACACTTGTATTTATTTTGTTTGAATTACACTATCAGTAAGTCAGTATTCTATCCAAATATTGACTTGTGACACCAGTTCCATCAAGAGTGAGAACACATTTATACAAGTACGTGTAGTGAATAATACCAAAAACCCCAAACAAATCATACCTGCTGATATGGAATCAAGGGAATAAATTCCTAAATTATGTAATTATGTAAATAATTTATGTAAATAAAATATATTTTTAACATTTTTTTGTCCAAAAAGTCGTTTTTAGACAAGCATATCCTGAGACAGCGTGTGTGTGCGTGTGCTGAAAATGTTTCAAACTTGAAGCTTTCATGGAAACAACACAAGTAAAAGCTGAGAATCACATTCCCAATATAGTAGTGACATTTAATTACAGGTTTTCAATCCATATAATGCACAGCATACTGTACAGTTACAACCATGATATGAACAAAATACAAAGCTTGACCAATACCAACATAGTTACAATTAACAATACCAAAACTATATACACACAGTTTCGATTTTCAAAGCAACATTAACAGAACAAAGTGTCATTTGACTTTTTACATGATTTTAACACCTTCAAATATTCTGTTTTACAATCTTTTAAATATAGCTTTTTGTGCTAGGTGGATTATCTTCACAGGTAAAGGTAGTCAATCAGAGAAGAAGATGACAAGAAAGGAAACTTTTTCTTGTGAAAGTGAGATTTAAATAATTTTTGTGGTGAAGTGTTTGAATGATGGCTGGTACAGAGGACGATCACACTATGAGTGTGAGGTGCTGTCAAAATATTATATTCCTCCTAGAGCAAAGCTGTGAATGACTCTCTAGTCTTTCGCCTGCTCACCCAGTTCCCGAGAAAAGTCGCATCCGCTCTTTGGAGAGTTCATAAAGCCACACCCACTCTACCCAGAGCAGACATATCAAACACGAAACTGCTTCTCTTGCCATGAAACTACTGCATGAGTACAAATCTTGATGTAGATAAACTGAACATCTGCAGACTCAGTTGAGTACAGTTGAGTGCCACAAAAAAGCTGAGAGTTTTTCAAATTCAAACTGGTATCAGCTTAATTAGAGCTCATAGACATGGAAAGAGTTGTCTGTGTAATTAGACTTGAATCTAACACTCACTGTAGTGTTCTCAGCAAGCATGACTCTACAGAACAGAAACACTTCTTCGGATATAATTTGCTTTGTTTCCATTTCTATGGTGTTCCCCTCTCTCCCCTGCTCCAGCACAATTTCTTCTTCGGTGACCGGTTTTGGGACCTTCACCCATCCGTAGACAAGATAGGTTCCAGTTTTATTAGCTGTGAAGATGTCATATCTTCCCAGCTGATCGGTCACTACAGAAGAAATGGAAATATCTCCCATTAATACAAGGCAACATTTACATCTGATGAGATTTTGGAAGCAGCTGAAATCTAAACGACACTTACTTTTTAGTTTGCAAGTCATGATGACTTTTGATGTGTCACTCAGTGCTGGAGCATCCTGTAGATAGATTAGTTATAAATATAAGTGAACGAACATATCAATGACAATTCATATATGGAAGACTTTCTATTACTGATATGAAGTGTTTCTTACCTGGTTCCATGAGGGTTTGAACAGAAAATAATGAAGGATGAAGCCCGCAGCCAGAGCCACAACTATCCCTGCCATGAAAGTCAGTGCACACTTAATCAAGCCATGTGAACCTCTGGGCTGAAGACTGTCTTCCATACAGTCTGTCTGGATTTTCACCTCCACTAGTTTATCCTGCTGTTCTGCCTGTTGTCTGTCCATATTGAGTGAAGTGTTTACTTGCTGTGTGCTGCTCTTAATATAGCCCATTTCTTCCCACGTACAGACAGTGAAAGTGGGAATCCCGAGCTCAATTCCCTCCCCATGCAATAAAAAGCAAATAGAAAGGGACAAGGGAATCCCTTTACACCCACGCATAAGAGCTGGTTTAATGATTACCCTTTTTCTTTTTCTGTTTTTGTTTACGGCAGTTTATTTTGGCTATCTGCCAAACTCTTTCAGGATCCAAAAAACATGAGGTTGACGTCTCCCTAGTGGAATGGGAAAACGAAAAAGCCAATGTTTTGTACTTGTTTAATTTGGAATTTTCCATTCTGTAAAACCAGAGGATGACATAAAAGATTAATGGGATTTTTAAAAATCTTTTTTTTGTGCACTGTTGGAAGTCAAAGTAAAAAAAAAAGTAATTATACAATTGTGTGTTATTTCTGAATTTAATACAGGTCTGCATTACAGGACCATATAAAGTGATATTGGAGTGCCTCACATCCAACAATACGAATGTACTGCATCTCCACTAGTAGTGTCAGTGTTAATGTGCGCTCAAATAGCATGTGGGAGTACAGACATTTAAGCAAGAAAAGATTAAAGGTGTAGCTACTTTGGCTAATTCATGTTCACAGTAAGCATCTGCTGATGTTACCCCCAATTCCACACCTGCTTGAAGCTGGAAAGGCATGTAGGTCTGACTGTCTACAAATGGAAATAAATTTAGCCTTGTGGCACACGCTCTAGTTTTACTGTGTTGTGCTGTTGTGCGCATGTGATATGCAAGACTGGGAATGTTCTATGCTTTTATTATAGCCTATGCATATCAGTTTGTCTATATTTATAACCAAGATTAAGCTTAGATCGCCTCTTATGATCTGCTAATGAAGAGTTTACATACTTGTTATGAACAGATGTATTGCTATTGAGCTTCTGGGATGCCGTTATGTCCGGTTGTGAAATGATTAAATGGTGAAATGATCATTACTGGATATTTTGAATTTAATTGTGGAAAAACTGACTCACATCCCTACTGCAGCTTTGTAAAGACCTGTGAAGACCTGCAAAGACGGATGCAATTAGTTATTGTCACCTGAAGACTGGGAAAGGAGACGATTGTGAAATGATCTCTGGTGGAGAAAATAAAGGAGATTATTGTGAAATGATAAAAGGGATATTAGTCAGATATTTAGCATTTAATTCTGGAAAACTTGACTTATATCCAGGTTGTATGTGGGAATAATTGTAAAGGCCTGTTTACTGTACATGCTCGATGCCAGTTTGGTATTTTTCTTGCACTTTGAAGCTCCTGTCTCCTCTGGTGTCTCCTATGACACTAGTCTAATATATGCACTGCATGTAGTGTGAATTATGTCACAGAATTAACGATTCAGTGAGATTGCACAATGACACTTGGCAGGAAGCATTTATTTCTTATACATGCACTGTCTTGTCTTTTGGCTTCACCTGTTTCACTCAAGTCCACATTTAAAAAAAAAAAAAAAAAAGCTCGACTGAAACAAAGATAAACAAGAACACGAAAATGGTATTTCCATCTCTCTCTCAGTCTCAGTCTGTTTTAGGTTTTCTGTTTCACCTATTTACCAGGAAATTCCTCCAACAGAGAAACTGACTGCATTTACATCACATCGTGTTATTGTTCCACCCACGTGTACAAAGGGGTAGCTCTTGCATCAGCATTGTTTTATACCTTTTGGCCTTATTCCAACTAGTAAGGTTGGGTCACAAGCTTTAAGACTTGACTGAAGCTACAGACACACACACATGCATGCACGTACGCACACAGACAAGAACTCCTTGTTTGTCTGGCTGTTAATGCATCCCAGACTTCTGCACTTCCTTATCACATTTGTGTCTCCTCAGTTTCATTGACGATCAGATGAGAGGTTACGTCAGGTTTCACACAGCCTTTTACAGATTTCCTAAGTAAATCCTCAGGGGAAATTAGGCTGTATTCAAGTTTCAAAACACACAGTATAAAAATACAGCAGGCTGGTTACATATTATATATTACAAATATTCAATTCAATTCAATTTTATTTATATAGCGCCAAATCGCAACAAAAGTCACCTCAAGGCGCTTCATTCCCCTTTATTTTACGTGTGCCACTTTTCCATGAAATCTCATTCGTGTTACAACGTGCAGAATTTCAGTAACCAGAGAAAATGAAACTTGCTCCAGTCTATCAGACAGTGTGGTTAGACAGCTAACCAAACTGACATCATGCATTTCTGGTAACATGTGCCATAACCATGCCCGAAGCGAGCTGTAAGGTCACAGAGAAAAGTGTCACCTAGTTGTGTTTAGAGCTGTCACAGAGTAGCCTCCTGTGTGTAGGAGTTGTGAGAGCACATGGTTTGTGTGTGAAGCAGCATACCATTTGATGAGACAAAGCAATCTCCATTAACTCATTTCCCAAACTGCACATTCTCACTTCCTCTACTCATGTCGTAGTCCCTCCCACCGAAGATGTGAGAAGAGGAGGTGAAGAAGAGACACAAGGAGCAATTGTTGAAATTAAATATCCTTGTCTGGGAGCCATCAGCTTAAGCAGTGTCAGTTATATAATAACTACCTCTCTCCTCTGATTTCACGATGCATTTTAGGAAATGAAACATCTTTCAACATGATGTATTGAAAGTGGGTCATAGACACGAGAACAGAGGACAGGAGGAGTCACAGTTAAATAACAAAGGTGCTTTGTCACCATCCATAGGAAATATACAAAAGAGTAAAGGCGAATGGCTGACAACATGTTAAACATGCATACTGTGGGCTTTATGAAGTCTACTGCTGTGATAACAGGCCTGGGTTAGTTATCACTTTACAGAAATCACTGATTATGCTGCATGTTTTCAATAATTGCAGGCAGAGTAAAGATTTAAAATTTGGGGTAATCAATAGATAATAAGTGTCTTTGTTTTTGTGAAAATGAAAAGTTAGTTTGGAGCCTGCAACAGGGTTGTGGCAGCAGCATGATGCTGGAACCAAACATTCAGGTAAGGCTAGTAGACAGGAAAGTAGTAGCTGTAAGCGAGGCAAACCTGAAGCTGACCTGTGAGCATTTCTCATTGTGTGAGCTCACGGAATAATCTGACAAGGTGTGGTTGCACAATCCGGAGATCATATACTGTGGGCGTTGTAGGCGGTAAATGAGATTACGAAACTGAGGTGTCATATCCAGGGACCAGGAAGAAAACGAGAGGAAATTATACCCTAAAATAGAATGACAGACGATTAAAACAAGACTGGACTCCTCTGGAAGCATGAGACTGATCATGAGCATGATTCAAGTTGTGGTTATTTCAAGGTTTTTTCAGTTAAATGGCCGAGACCAGAACAGAAATGAATCACCATAAATGGAGCACAGGCCTCTTTACTTATTTTCAGTTTCAAACCACAAATATTTAGATCACATCTTAAAAGAAGCGATGTGAACAAGTTTGGGGGCATTTGCAATACATATGCATAATTCAACGATCACAAATAGCAAATGTTCATCTAGGAGTTAAGTTGGGGTGACATTTACACACAGGCTTGTGGAGAATCCTTTACCTTATGTTGCAAGCATACAAAACTACAGAAAGTTGTATGCATTTCCATCTGGGTCAGTCATGCTGCAAGGACAAGAAATTCTTTGCTGTCAAAGCAAAAATGAATGGACTGTTGAAATATTTGAAATGGGCCGGGCTTGCGGGGTTGGAAAAGAGTGTCTGCATAGTCTCATTGTTTGCACTATTGATAACAAGCACAGAAAGTGACAGGCTACAACTATTTACCCACAGTTTCTGCCAAACAAAGTGGTTGAGATTAATTGGCTTTCACTAAAATGAATTGGTTGGCATTCAAAGATAAATTACATTGTATGTTATGCTGAGTTCATAAGTTCTTATGACTATTTCATGACTCCCACCATGGCCGAGTCATAGAGAGTAGGGCAGATCATTTATTTATACAGTTACAGTTCATTTTCACTAAATTTCTGTTAAAGGTAGCTTGCTTACTTTATTTCTCCCCTCCAAAAAAGACCAAATCTGTATTTCACATTCTTACAATTCATAAGAAAATACAACATCGATTGTTAGCTGCTTATTGCATGTGTGTTCTAGAAATTTAAAACCCAGTTTAAAGACAAGAAGTCATTTTTGATGTTTTCAACTAGGCAGGTTTCACCACTGTACAGTACGCAAGGCATTAATGAGGCTATTGTGTGGCAGAAAATTATGAAACTCTTTTTCACAATAAATGTTCCAAGAATACTGTATCATTTGTCATGATCTGCACGCTTCATCAGCTAATTGTGATGAAACTACAAAGCCTTCCTGTTGCATTAACTCTGCAATACTGTTAATTCTGTTTCTGATCCCTGAAACCGCAGTGAGCTCTGCAGCAGAGCTGGCCCTCCTGGCATTCATCATAATGTTTGTTTAGAAACTGCACTTGAGGAATCATTCTTGAAATGTGGCTTGTGTCAACAGAGGCATTCATGGAGAAGCTGAATATGGCTTTTTACTGTATTAGTAAAAACTGAATGTATTAACACTAGAACTGCCAGCGGGGGTCATTTTGACCGCGTCCCACAACAACAGCAGCAGTGATTTCTTAAAGAAGTTGTTAATTTTCATCTATTTTTTTATTATGAATAAAATTTGACAAAAATACATATTTAAGATTAAATGTTAGGGGTTTCATTAGTTTAACAACTTACTTAGACTCATTCTTATACTCCATCTCACCCAATCCCTACCGTCTTAGTCTGTCACATCAATTGTCTTCATGTCCTTCACTGCTTCTATGAATCTTCTCTGTGGTCTTCCTATTTTCATTCCACCTTTCAGCTCCATAAACACCATCTTTTTCCACCTCAGCCTTGTCTGAGGTGGAGGTTGCAGAGGTTGAGGTCAAAGCAGGGTTAGCAAGTGCAATATCTCCAAATCATACATCATAGCAGGTGTCACTACCATCTTGCAAACCTTCCCTTTCACTCTTGCTGTCCTTTTGTGACAAATCACACCTCCGCCCATCTCCCCTCCAGTTCTAGTTTATCTCACACACACCAAAATTTTCTGTGTAACCAATAAACTCATTTTAGGAAAAGTCGTAAAACATGAGATGATAAAGTTTTATTTTAATAGAGTCGCATAATTTTTTAAATGCTGATGATCTGATGAATGTGGTTAACAGTCCATTTTCAAATGTTTTGGTCTGATATTTAAAATATGTTATGTTTTAAAACATATGATCAAAAACAATTAAACTAGTAAACTGTTAATAAAAAGTTAAATTAAACATAATAACCTTTTAAATATAATCGACCTTATTCCAGCTGAGGCTTTCTTGTGTCAGGCAAGATCTAAGTGCACCACAGTAATCCAGTCACCATGGAATAACCCAATGAATGACACAGATAGAAATGTATTGAGCTTTGATTCACAGTAAAAATAAACATACATATAAAAAAAAATTAAAGAAATCATACAAAAGTATTTTTTGTATGATTTTACAGACAAAATTATTGGTCTGATAAAGATTTAGTTGAAAACTGGGCTTTCTGGAAGAGTTAGCAAACTTAGGTGAGAGGGGGAAACAGCAACAAAATCTAGGTAGGTGTAGGTAGGTTAAAGCAAAGATCTCAAAGTACATCAATGACTCAGAAGCACAGAACCTTTAAAAACATGTTTTTAAATTACATTCAGTAGTATATCAAAACCTGTTAACTACACTGAATTTCCTAATGTCAATGTTCATATTAAGTCATGAAGCACACAGGCACACAGGGATGTTTGTGGCTTCTTGACGTAACTGTTAAAAAAAAAAATCTGAGTAAATGGTTCACAACCAAAACTAACAGCAACTATTCAAAGGTCACTTAACCAAAGTGGCAACTTTTGACAATTTTTCTATTAGCATGCTACCTGTAGGGAAAACCTGTTGTTAACTTGAAACCACCATGGAGTAATTGCTGACCACACAGGGATTTACCCTGTACCCTCTCTGAAGACCCAATTTTAGCCATACAGTCAACAAGGCTTTTTTTTTAAGAGCGCTGTTTTGTAATGAATCTCTGACCTGAAGTGGACAGGGTAAAATGAGTAGTTCTACTGGAAACCTTTGACATTCTCATGTCCCTCTCTAACATTTGACCAAGGTGATATACCTGCCAAACTCATAAGGCTGCGACTTGTGGTTCACACTGCCTGTAAAGATTTGTTTGCTGCACACAGTTGCTGCAAAACAATGCAAGCAGATCTGTGCAACCACACTAAAGTACTTCAGGTTGCATGCTATATTACTAAAAGCTGGCATGTGAACAACAATTCTAGTAACATGCCAAGTGTAACGCTTACTTTTTTTGACATTTTAGATCACTGACACATGCACCAAGACTCCTCAACCAACACAGGCAGGGTTAGTAAGCAAGTACAAAGGATCCAAGTTGAATCATAATGAAATTCAGCCTAAAAGAATCACCAAAATCTTTGTTTTTTTCTCTGCACGAGTCATATGAATTCAAATGAGCCTCTCCCGTGGCCCTGCTCTGATGTACCTGCATGTAATCTGTTTTATTGAGGTTATAGATCACAGATGTCACACGCAAAAGAAGGCTTGCCCTTGGTCTTTGAACTCATCAGTTTTCACAGGCTTCTAACTGACAAAGTCTGGCATGCTACAAGTAAGTATGTAAAGATAAACCACTCAGTAATTGAAAATTAGGTGTTCTTTTGTTGTTTGTTGTTTGTTTTGTTAGAATTACATTTAATAAACAATAAAGTTCCTAAATCAAAGAGTTGCACTGATGGGTTTCATGGATTTACAACGGCAAGCGAAGCGCTTCTTTATAATGAAGGAGAAAGAAGGTGCTGTGTTGGCTGTATGTGACTTACAATGTAAAATGAATATGACACCTCTGGTATCAGGAGTATAATTAGATTGGAAGGTAAGCTGTCTAACCGACAAGTGTGACTTAATTTAGAAATGTAACTTAAATTCATATTTGTATTAATTACAGTGCTTCCATTGACGCCTTTAGCTTTTACTTGATGTCCCTAAAACTTTCTGTGGTCAGAGTTCAGTACCTGCAAATCTGTGGTGGCAGACCACAATGCTACCTGCAAGCCTCATGAAAGCAAACCTGCAGCTCAGTATGAGATTAAGAGCATATGTGCAGAATTTACCGGGGATAAAAATATGAAAAACAATTCTCTGAGTAGTCAAAGTGAAAAACAAAGAAAAAAAACTAACAACAACAAAAACGTTCTTTCTCACCCAAAGCGTCAAAGCTGTATTTTTGTCCCACACACTAATATGACATGCAGTATTTTGGAAAGGTTATAGACTGTGTTTTATCTGTGATCTCGTCTTCAGCAGACAAACAGGGCTTACTTTTTCTTTATACATATATGGTAAAGCTCAACAGCGCTATACGAATTGTTTTTTACCATCTTTGTGAGGATGATGACATTTCATCTGCGCTGCCTTTCGACCACTTTCCAATGCAAAGCGGTGTGTGTAAACCAATAACAGATTGGTTGACACTTTGAAGCATGTGTCAAAGAGCAGGTAGTTCTCGCTAACACAGAAAAAGAGGCAATTTTAGTTCACTTTTAACTCAGATATACTCCAGTTTTGTTTGTTTTTTTGATTACTTAATTACTTACATTTAGAGCACTCTATAAAAACAATGGATTATCTTACTGTACTCTATGTCGTCGGCCATTTTTAATTCATTGTACTGGATACTGGATCACCGGGTTTATGTGGCTGGATGTCTTTCGCAGTCATCACAAACCTACTAAACTTTAATCTCACTGTGAAATGATTTACCTGAATGTTGTTTTATGATGTCAATTTATTGCAGTTGTGTTCAAAGGTTCATGTCAACCTGAAAACTAGAAATTAAGCATCCAGAACATGATGCAATAGTTCGCTACTTTAAAAGAGAGGTGAAAATAATGGAAACATCTTAGACTCCAATAAAGTGCAATTTCTTGAGCTTGTATGAGTTTAGAGTGACTTTAAGTAATGGGGGCTTTTTTTTTAAATTGCTAATAGCAACTGTCTTTAGAGATTTGTCAGAAAGGTGCGAATAACAAAAAAAAAGTCTTTGGTGAGTGGCATTTATGCGGAAAAAACCTTTGTCATAATGAGATGGTCAGGGAGAAGGTCAAACTGCTTGGAGCTAAAAGAAAGGCTGTTGTAGGTGAGATTATGACTGTTTACTACTGCACTGAGAAGAAAGAAAATCTCAGAGTTGTCAAACCTTGAGGTGGATGGATTTGCAGGCGACCATTTCACTTTCAATTTTTGTCAGCAAAGAGCATCCGAAGGCATAAATGGCAAAGACTCACCAATGCCAGAGAGCTAAAGCATAGAATTACAGATCCTGAGCCATTGACTTGTCCCATGGGCATTATTTAAGGAGGAGATGTTACACACAAAGAAACCCGTATGAGAGATTTCTGACAGCACAAAAGAGATGTGTTAGTCCTTTTTGAGGCTGTTGTACCATCGATGTTGTTACACTGACAAATGCACACAGTGCTGGAGAGGGGCACAACTGTTTAGCAGTTTAGCTGTGTGGTGAAGCATTCACTTTAGTGTAAACCTAATTTAAGATTCTTGCTTTTTGTATGACTTTTCATTGCATACCATTATTTGGCATTTGACCAGTGCTTTTGGAAATGCCCTTTGTTATTAAAGCTGTAATTATGTCAAACTATATGTTATATACTATATTCTATAATTATATGCAAATATAGTTGGATTTGATCCATGCATTCATGTTGTTTATGTCATATTATGGCCAACACAGCAGACTCATCAGACCGGGTAGTATTTTTTTCAAATCTTCTGTCCAATTTTTGTGAGTCCAAGCAAACTGGAGCCTCAGTTCCCATTCTTAGCTTGCAGGAGTGGTACCCAGTGTGCTCTTCTGCATATCTTGGTTGAGTTACTGTTGCCTTACGGTCCAGTTTGAAGGAGTATGGCCTCTCTTGTCTGACTTCTGTAAACAACAACAAGGCATTTTTGCCGAGATAAATACTGACTGAACTGGATTTTTTTTTCTGCTCTCTGTAATCCTGGAGATGGTTGTGTGGGAAAATCCCAGTAGCCGCAGTTTCTGAAATACTCAGTCCAGCCAGTCTGGCACCAACAACCATGTTATGCTCCATGCCTTCTTGCATTAACAAGAAGCTGAACATAATAAATAGTAGGTGTGTAAAATAACTAGCTGGAGTCATTCCTAAATGACTGCTGAGGTCCTACAATTAACTAAAAGGAATTTCCTTTTTCTGAAGCTTCATGAATCAGCACACATCCATAGAGTCAAACTAGCTAGTATTAACACAGCAGGCTGGTTATAGCATAACACAGTGGGGAATTCCACTTCTTGGTGCTTGTGACGTATGTGTTGCAACCTGTTGCTTGTCACGTGCATCCCTTTATGGACAAACGTTTATTAGCTTCTAACATTTTTTTCTCTAAACCATAAAACTAAAGTGGAATCCCCAGCCTCTAGCTCTGGACGTTTTTGGCCTTCTGCAAGTTGCTGAGTGCGGCTGTATCATTTGAGACAGCCATCCTCTTAAATGTGACGTAGCTCAGTTTGTCTTTCTACAGTAGCGACAAAACATCAAAGCTCTGCAAAACAAATATTATGACAGGTAATTCTCTAAAACTATGGTGAATGTTGTAAACAAGTCACTCACCATTTACAAGGATATGATGTACAGTGACTGTTTTCGTTTAGACATAAAAAAAAATGGGTTTTAAATTAAGAAGTTATCACACTACATATCCAACTTCTATGTACAAACTTTAACAAAAAATAATAATAAGCAGGAGAAGTCCATTAAACACTGATAATGACATAATACATTTCTATTCATGCAAAAAGAATGAGAAAGGGTGGAAAGGTTTCTTTGTTGCAAGCACTTTTCATTTCATTGTGAGGAAATTCCCCAACTGAATGCTATTGGTGGTTGACAATACCTGTCTATCAGGTTTCCTAAGAACCATACAAACAGTGTCAGTTGATTTTAGTCTCTATAGTTTTGTTACTAATCAATTTGTGTGTTTCACTTCTGCATATCACAATGAATTTTGGTACTTTTCCCTGTTATATAATGGCATTGCCTTAACTTAAACAGACACACAAGTTGCTAACCTGCAGTTCAACCCTTCAAATTGTCTTTGCTTTGCTCAGAATCACCAGAATCTAGGTGATCCAGACTGGGCACAGATTCTGTATACTTTTACTCCACCTATGAGCGGTTTAATGTTTTTAAAGATTAAAAAAAAATACATATAATGCTATATTTCCATCTGCTGATTTAATCAGACATGACAAACTGACTGCAAATGGTGTTACATGAAGAATTTCAATTTCTCACACTTAGTTTCAGGCTAAAAATAACCTCAGAGACGCAATCGATGGTCCGACTGTTCATGTTTAAACTTGCTGCGGCTTCTTCTGATTTCCTAACAGCGTGATGAAAGGATTGAGTGATGAAATTTTCCACAAAAACATCTCGGAATGTTTCAAGTCTTTCAACTGCCGTATGTGATGGAAAGCCTATTGTTCTATTAATAGAAGAGACGGGAGCTAGTAATAGGAAAGCCAAGCTGAGAATTTCCGGACATTAAGCTGAGATGGAAAAAAATACTAATAATAATTAAAATCCAATTCAACCGTTAAACTGTAATGTGCATGCACGGGGACTAGGGAGCACGTGTTAGAAAGTTGCTGAATAGACTCTTCTTGCCTGACCAGGTAAGACTTCCATTATGGTAGTTTATGAGAAAGGGCTGTAATCCAGTTTAAGGAAGCGATTCCACTATTATTTCAATTTTATTTCAATGCTATGTGACTCCCTGGTACACATTACAAATGTGCGCTTTAATAAGGAAGTTGCATTAAACTTTTGTCAAAAAAAAAGTGTGCTCTTATATAATAAAAAAAAGATCATCACTGATAGAAACAAATGATGTAGCCAGTCTGTCTGAGCTACAGTTTGAGCTTGTATGTGTTTCGCTCTAAGTAGTGACGCCATACTGAACATCTTTACAAATAAAATTGTAATCATAAGAGACAAAAATAACCACAGCCTCACCACAGCTATTGCTATTTGTATCCTCAAGCACAGCAACTGAGTGATGCTAATCTTTATTTAGACAGCTCTTTTGATCTCTCTAACCTAACTTCTATTATTACCTCATCCAGATGTTCTAACTAATAACGAACCAATTTCCAATCTTCCTTTATTGCAGAATTTCATCTGCAGAGGAGTGATTTATTGACAGAGCGTCGGGGGCAATCCAACCGGAAACAAGGCTTATGAAGGTTATTAATCATCTTTTTATGGCCTCTGACACATCTCCGTCTTTGCCCTGTTAGACCTTTTACTACAGAATGCACCATTAGTATTAAAGAAAACGTAATGCAAAATCATATTTATCTGATAGAGTTTAGTTTTTTCTTGTCGAGGAGAAGTCATGGAGTTCCCCAAGGTGCTGTGCACTTTTAACATTATACATGCTTCCCTATTAGGATACATAAGGGACTATTAGAATACATGGCATAAATTCCAATTTGTTTGCAGATGATATCCAGTTGTATTCATCCATGAGCCCACATGACAGGGTGGACTATTTCTTTTTAGCAGGTTGTTATAAATGCTCCTAGAAAAGTCTCCAGTTTTTCCACAACAAGATCAAGAGTACCAAAAGAGGATCACAGAGAGATATCTCTCTCATATAAGCTTCTCTTCGGTGCTTCCTGTTAAATAAGAACTGAATTTAAAAACCCTGCGACCGACTGGCGACCTGTCCAGGGTGTACCCCGCCTCTCGCCCTATGACAGGTGGGATAGGCTCCAGCACCCCCAGCGACCCTGAAAAGGATAAGCGGAAGCGTATGGATGGATGGATGGAATTTAAAAACCACTTTAAAGTCCGAAACGGGATTCCTCTTTGCAACATTTTATGCTGACAGAGCACAAAGGTCTCGGAGTGCAGGCTGGTGGTTCCCAGAGATTGTCAATGTAAAATAGGAGGCTCACTCAAATCTCACTTTCACTCTGATTATGAAATTAATATTTGAATTTTGTCACGGCTGGGGCAGCAGTCGTGTGGAGATGAGAAGGAGGATCCAAGTAGCAGACAGCGGCGGTGATGTGAGTGAGTTTATTTACAGTGCACAAAACATAACAAAAGCAAGGGCTGAACTAAAAATAAACCTAAACTGGGAGAAACTAAAAAAACAAACCTGAAAACAAAAGACACCGGAAGATACACGGAAATGGCACAGAGAGGGGAGGGCAGGGCAGGGCAGACAAACCGATGAAGAACACAGGCAGGCACACACTATAAATACAACCAAAGGAAACGAGACACAGAAGAGGGGAACACAGCTGAACCTAGTTAGAAACAAACCTTCAAAGTAAAACAGGAAACTCAGGGGCACGAACAGAGCATAGGGGGAAGACACAGGTAGGGATAATTAAAACAAGAGAACCAAACCCAAAGAACTAATATAAAATCAGAATAAACTAAAAAATAATAACAATAAACTCATAACGCTGGGTCACCGACCCAGGACCATGACAAATTTTGAAATTCTCCCAAGATTATCTTATTTATAGATGTTGCTCAGTTAGGCCTTGGACTTTAGTTACATTCATGCAACATATATGCTTCTGTTCTCTGTCAAGATGACACTTCTTCAACGATAGCATTCCAGTGTGTGATTTATTTCTGCTTTTACTGCACTGGCAGTGTCATCGAGATCACTGTTATGCTGAAATGCAGCCCAAAACAGCGACAGGCCTTCGTGGTGTCTTACAGATAGCTGTAGATGCTCACTGTTGTACCTCCTCCGTACATACTGATGATGATTGGACTTCTAATCAGACCTGTGTTCATACATCAGCCTTTTCTCGCCGTTTCTCTTCCTGACAAATGGCTTCTCAAAGACCACCCTTCACTGACTCCTTTTCTGATGAGGCTTCAGTAAATAGTAGATGGATCAGCTGAAGGTTCAGATGCATTTCTCAGGTCCTACATCAGGTCTTTGCTGGAATTTGTCCTATTTCTTAAGGACATGACTTTCAGATACTGTTCATTTGCTGTAGGCCATTTTTGTTTTTTAGGCCCACCACTTTTTCTTCTTTCCTCCACTTGTCAAGTTTCCTCAGTATTTTTTTAATGACACACAATATGCTGAAATATGCAAACTTTTCAGCTAATAGCTTTTTAAGGATCACCTTGTTAGTAAAAAAAATGCCATTCTTTTTCTGCCAAATTGTGTTATCATTGTCATTATTTGTAGACTCAGCTAACAAAATAAATGATGTTTATGGATCAAATTATTTTTTGCTTTTGTGACAGGCTGATAGGAACAAAGTCCCGAAAGATACAATTTAAAGCCGAGTCTTAGCTAAGCTGTCTGTTATGTGTAGACAACATTTGTTCATTCCATGAGTTAGGTGCTTTTTATGCTTGAATGATTCATAGGTCAGTTCTAAGTGATTCGACAAACAAACAAAAAAACATTCCTCTAAAAATAGTCAGGTACAAGGACTGGACTGTAAATTAGTGAAAAAGCAAACAATGTCCAGCAACACTATTGTCTCTAAACCCACTTTTAAAAGTCACAGAAAGTCCAGCTGCTTGGAAGCAAAATATAAAGACGAGGTGGGTCAAGACTTTTGCACAGTACCGTTGACCTCTAAGCTTAATGGGTTAAAGTGAGTTTGACACTCAAAGTGTAGAAAGTTCAGAAGTGTACATAAGTTGTGTCACATTAAGTCACTGGGTGACATGGAAAGGCTAGTTGTGCAATTCACTTTCACTTTTGGTTAAGCAAGGCTGAATTATCAGGTAATGATGATGAAACTGCTTACTCTCACAGGAGCCACATGTACACACAGAAAGGGAGGGGCAGAGCGAGAGTCGGAACGATCAAAACAAAGAAGTGAAGCTTATTGCAAAATGAATGGAAACTCTTTTTTTTATTAAAGTTTCATCCCAACATTTGAACTAGGCCAAACCTTACAGGAGGTAGAAACCCTGGATTAAGTATGCATTGTTAAATCATGCAGCAGAAAATCCAGCTAAAACAAGAAGCCTCCTTTAGCTCAGTTTGCAATCATTCAAAGTATCACCAGTACCAGATCATTTGAAAACAAAAATGTAAACACAGTTTTTTTTTTCAGCCTGCATAAAATGTTTTATTTAAAAAAATCAAACCATCCAGTGTAAGCAAAAATGACACGGAATGTGACATTGCTTAAAACATTGTACGAGATGTTTTACAGTGTGCCAAACAATCATGAAATGTGGCTTCTTATTTTAAATATAATAGCTTAACTAATACACCACAATATGATGAACTTCAGTCAACACTTGGTCTGTGCTTTATGCATAATTTAAACACACACACACGCGCACACACGCACACACACAAATCCAAGGACTGTGCACACTGCAAGTGCATATACAATCAAAAAGTCCCATTACATTCATCTCCTCTCTGGTCTTTACTCTGAGAGGTCTGTGTGCCAGTGTAACTGCAGCATCATTTAGCCTGATAAGTAATAATCCATCACCACAAGCACAGAGTAGATTAGACAATGTCTAACAGCATGTAGGCAAAAAAGAGCCGCAAAAAAGGCTCTCCTGCATGTTTCTGCTGTAGTCGTGCTGGTATTATGACAGAAAATCCAACATAGAAATGTGTGAGGAATGTTTTTTTTGGCACACAGAAAGTTCACAGACTCAGATCGGAGCTACACAGGAGACAAATGCACCATAACAAATACATTCATTTGGTACAACAAACATTTATGTAAAAAATAATAATAACAACAACAACAACAACAATCTTCTATATATGAGTAAGCTGAATAACTTTGGTTTTGGATGCTGAAAAAGTCACTTTTTGGCACCAGGAAATGGAGATAAGCACGAGGAGTTTAAAAGGAAAAAGGAAAAACAATCAGTATTCAGTTCGTTTTCTGAATCAAACCATCAATGGTAAAAAATAAAAATTAATAAATAAATGGAGGATAAATCAATAAGAAAAATAACAGTCAGTTACAGCCTCAATCCGAATGGTTTAAGAATGGGAATCAGTGTGGTCTTTGTGCATAAAAAAATATGCTTATTCAAGAAGTCAAATACACTGTCTTTCTTTTTTTTTGTTCTTTTCTTTTCTTTTTTTTTTTTTTTAGCTATTTTGTGTTAAAGAAAACAAATTGTGTCACCACCAAAATCCACCAAGTTGCTCGTGCCCAGGGCTGCGCGCACACTGTAGAGATTTCACTGCAACCCTGGCTGAGGTGATTAAAGAAAACAAAAAGAGACTCTGTCAACACAACTCGTGTCATCAGCGTGAATCAGGCTTAGTGTGTCTGCTGTCACTTGGCAGATGAGCACAGCTCAGTGTCGAGTTTTCTTTTCATGCCAGCCAGTTCTGGGTTTGGTCTCCTGAAGGCACGTCTTGGCCCTCATCAGAATTCACACCTTTTTCCCAGCAGATAGCTTAGGCCCACGGTCACATTCAAGACCTTGAAACCATCTATTTGGTTCAAGTCCAGACTAGACTTCGTGTTTGCCCTGAGATAAACTACGCTCTGGTGCCCCCTGCAGACATCTAACACATCTGAAACAGTCAGTGTGACGTTACTGACAACAGTATCATCCATCTTCAGCTGCAGTATCCCTGTGGTCACCATCCCATTTGTCAACGACTTGTAGCACACATCCATATACCAAATGTAGGGCCCCTTGCATGTGATGTCGATCTTATTTTTATCCGTATTTACATCCATTTTGTACTTGCTTGCAATTTCCTTAAACTTCAGTGTCATATTTCCTAGGGGGACTGAAAAATGAAAATACAATGTGAGACAAAGAGAGCAGCATGTTTTTTGGTTTTGTTTTTTGTTTTTTAAGGTGAAAGCACGCTTTTTACTTGATATGACTTTCTGTAGTCTTTTTCAGTATCTCTGTGGGTGGGAAGATCAGAGCAGAAACTAAAGGTTTTATTTTTCTCACCTGTTAAAGGTTCAAACTCTATGTGCACAATCGTGTCAGTTGACGTCTGCTGAGGAAAGAAAAAACGCAAAGATTAGAGGCTTATTGGGTTTCTAGATTTTCTTCGTTGCTCTTATTGCCCTCTGTGTGTTTTGTTTTGTTTTTTTCTTTGTAAAGGTCACACAGCTCTGTTTTTCAATTTCTTGATGTTTCACTCTGGGAAGCACAAACTTGCTTGATACAGCGGTTAAGTGATGCGGTGTGAAAATAGACAGGCTGACAGAAACTAGGGAAAGTCTCACAGCAGCTTGATTAAAAACAGTAGTGAGAGTAGCATCTCAAGAATAAACAAGATGTCCTAAAAGTAGAACAAATGTTAGTCACTAATACAATCATCATTATACAGTAACCGTGCAGCTATTTCTATGCAGATTGTCAGTCATCCGGGTCAAAGAATATGGAGAGCCTCAAAAAGTGCGCCTATTCAGGTTGTCTCTCGGTTTAGCTTCGTCTTTTTTCCTTTTTTTGTGTCACTAATAAAGCTGTTTTCTCAAGCAAATCTCTGAAAGCCTTATGTTACTGTAGAATTTAAAATTAAAACTGAAAATCAAAAGTTAAACGCGGATCTTTAAGACACTACGCTACATCCAGATGAACAGAATCAACTTTTTGGGATTTCCTGGATGACTATTCACGCCTCAAGGCATCGCTGTGATAACAAGCAACAGCACCTACTACTAGTACTACTACTACTGCACCAAATCAATCCACCTCTAATTCAATAATCTGGAATTTTGATAGCCCTGCGATACACTGGCGACCTGTCCAGGGCGTGCCCCGCCTCTCGCCCTATGACAGCTGCGATAGACTCCAGACACCCGAGACGCTGAATTGGACAAGCGGGAAAAAATGGATGGATGGAATAGTAACACGCATCTCTCTCAAAGAGGAGAGCCGCAGACGCTTAAAATATAGCATCCACCTTATCGAGTTGAAACAGCATGACTTGATGCAGAGCCACGTGAAACATTAGGTTACTTACTTTACACGTTTTATCAGCACATTTGAACACAACTTTTCTCTGTTTTAGCTAGTTCGATCAACTTTATGAAAAAAAAAAAACCCAGTCAGAGATAAGAGGTGCCACGACGGCGGTTATCAACTTTCTCTGTTATAAGTCAGGCTTTCTGATTCAGCCTCTGCTGTGCATAAAGGGGGCGTCTGATGCGTCATTTCACTCTTCTTCCGTTCAAAATTGACGGAACGAGTTCCGCCTACTTAAGTAGGAGATTTGGTCAAATGATGTGATCAAAAAGAAAGAAATATTATTAGGCTTTTTTGTTTTTGTTTGTTTGTTTGCTTTAGCGGCAAAATGTGCCGAAAATAAGGGATCGATCATGCAGAAAATCGCTCTGGTGAACTGATGAGCTCATATATCTGCTGTTATCGCCCGCCACCGCTTAGTTTAATGTGACAGCTGCACATAAGGGTGAGAAGTGTTAGACCCGATGCATTTGAACATCACAGGGCATCTGTGTTCTCAGATGTCACGCTGTAGTGTACTTTAAATAAAGATAAGCGGAAAGCGCTTCAGTTTTGCGGGCAGATCAAAGACAGATTAATATTATCGGGTACAAATAGCCTAAAAAAATAGTCTGAGCACTTTTCTAATCTGTGCTGTACCACCTGCATTTCCAGCTGTGATTACCTAATGCAACCAGTTACTTTCGCAAAGTTTCCTTTATCCGCGCAAGTTATCTTAAATAATCTCGCTCCGTATAGTTCACTCAGACACAAAGGGAAACTTAAGATAGCAGCAGGAGCTTTTATAGTAACTTTCCAAACCTGATAGGACATTTTAGTTGTAACTCTTGTATTTTAATCGTAATTTGACAGTTTGTTTCTGCAGTCTCCTTTCCCTTCTGAGAACATGCAGTCCCCACACTATTTTAAGAGATATTAATCATATTGAAATAACAATAGTGTAATAATAGTATCAAGCTTTCAAAAAGAGTTCCAGAGCTAGAAAACGTCTGGATGAACAGAGCTGCTTATAATATTAACTTTAAGTTGATAGATAAATGTGCATTAAGGAGTTTTACTCGGTATTGAACTGCAGGTGTTTAAAAAAATCATCCAAAATGTTCTTAAAGACAAACCAAGTGTGCGCATCCTTGCCCACGAGCTCTCCACTTAACCTCTCCACTCACAGCGTACTCACATCCTTCGGGAAGTCCAAGTAAAGGAAAAGAGTGGCTATCAGGCAGGCGGCCACGACCACGTTCTGCACGGCGACCACCACCGCGAGTGTCCCTGTGCGCTTTCTCCGGTGGATCACACGACCTCTCTCAGCATCCATCATCCCCTGTTCCATCAGTGCTCTGAGCTCCCTGCAGGAGCTCAGCGAGGCTTTAAACGCGAGTGGGCAAGTGCAAAGGAGGGGAGTGACTGGAAGGAAATCGCTCACGGTCTTAACTTTATTGTGTCTGAGATCGTGTGGGTGGGGGGGTTGCAGCGCGCTCGTGCCATGTACACGCTGGGGATAGACGCACACGCGCACACGCTCACAAAGTGAGAGAGAAGCAGGAGCGAAACCAGCGCACCGTGAGCTGATTGGCTGTCAGTGTGCCGATTTGCGCCAAGACGCTTGCGATCTTCTAACACAAAACGAGCCGAGTGAATCCTCCCACATTGTGTGCGCTTCAATCAATGTTCCCATAATATTCATCAGGGGGTTCTGAGAGATTTGAGCATGCTGAGGAAGAAAGAAAAAACATTGTTTCTGGGAAACGAGTGATGCAGTAATCTGGTGTCAGTGATAACACACCTGATTAAACTAAATAAAGTAAAAAGATATTTTATTCAGCGTCTGTTTCGGGTCTCCCAGACTTAACTAATGAGCAGAGAAATGATAGAAACGGCTGCTGCCACCTCTCAGTTCACTTTAAATCTAGTTTATTGCTCTACATGTGAGCAGACAATGGATGATGAAGCTAAGAAAGTTTTTAACAGTTTTTTTGTTTTTTGTTATTTTGGGCAAAAGTGTGGGTTTTACTTTGAAATTGACAGAGACACGTGTGTGCCTACCCTACCAAATTTGCAAATTTATCTTTGCAAGTCCTACATTTTTACAAATTATTCCACAAATATTACGATTATTATTATTTTTCTAACTAACCCTGGTCTGCACTGGTCTGCCTTTGCTGTGTCTGACGTGCGTGTAATTTCCAATATCGTCCTGAAAAAGTAAAGATTTGATGATGGCCTTATTAAAAAAATAAAACAATGAACAATGCTATTTTTGGTGTATTTAGTATTGTCCATCTCTCTGAGGCCTATATGATCGAGCACTATTTGAAACACCGAAAGCAGACGAACTGTCTCAATTAGGTTAAATTAGAAGTGGCAACAGTTTGGGGTATTCAGAAAAGTGGTGTGGACGGAGATCCTCAGCATCCTTATTACTGACTTTTGAGATCCACATTAAAGAATTGAATAATAAACGGACTGGTTATTATATAGCGCTTTTCTATTCTCCTCGAGCATTCAAAGTGCTTTATTACAGCATTTAATAAAATTCACACACGCACCTTTTGCAACATCTAAGCGCTTTTTATCTAACATTCAAAAATATGAATGCATCACAGAGCAACTTGGGATTCAGTATATGGCCCATGGATACTTTGGGATGCAGATTGGAGCAGTCAGGGATCGAACCGCCAACCTGCTAATAAGAAAATAACAAACCATCTCCCATCACCCTCCCCGAATGAGAAGACTGATGAAGAAGCTGCTGAACTTGGCATAAAGATTGAGAGAAATGGGAAACAGCTTGGTGGCGGCGGCGGTTGGCGTGTGTGCGTGCCTTGGCCTCTACAGTGAGGGTATCTTGTAGCTCTTTAGTGCTGTGGGGGACATTTTGCTGAGATGGTTTAGAGTTCAATAGTCTACCAAGAAGTAAAGTTATTCTTAATTAATACAAAATCTTTACCTTAATACTGTCATTAGCGTTTCCTTCTTGATTGGTGTTGGTTTCAGTGACAATAACAATGGCCTTATTTGTAGAGCACAGCTTTCATGAAAAGGATGTGAATCATATGCCATGGCATTTACTAAACTGATCACTAGCAGTTGTTAGAGCGGTAACTTTCTCGCCATATATTTGGATGAATGATGTTGAATCAGTTTCGCACAGATGCATGAACAGTTTCTGAAACACAATAAATGTGTCAAAGCGGGACAACAGTCTATATTGGTTTGCCCTTTGTCACTCTTCTTTAACTTTTTAAGTCTATAAACACTAGGCTCTGCACTTTTTCTATTTAAAATGGCAGGAAGTTTGAAAGCACGTTGTTTAATTCCACTCCTACAGTGAAAGCAGCCACATCCTCTTCCTCGTTCAGCTGACCCCGTCAGGGGTCGCAAGAAGAGATCATCTGCCTCCACCTCAACCTGTCCGCAGCATCCTCTTCTGTCACTCCAACACTCTACGTGTCCTGCTTCACTACATCCATAAATCTTCTTTTGGAAATCTCATTCATTGTGATCCACATGTTTGATTATTGCCAGGATTTTACACCTTTTTCTTGATGCAACCCTTCCCATTTATTTGGGATTGGGACTGGCATTAGGGGTAACTGGCTTGTGACCGCTCCGGTTGCTGGGTTAAAGCAGTGTGCAGCAGTTATTTTAAAAGAATGCACCCCTACAAACTGAAACTATTATTGTGTTGTTGAAGTCTTAAAATAGCATATACCCTTTCACTGAGAAGGATTTTTTTTTGTTATGTTGAATTGATCTAAATCAATGACAGAAATGCTATTATTCCCCATTCTCAGGCTGCTCTGGGGTCATTTTAATCCAGAAAGTCACTAAGCACAGCCAGTGGATTTATCATCTTGGGACAACCACTCAACCTGTTTCTGTGTTTTCAGCCTTAGCACTAAGTTAATCTGACAGCCAGTGATTGTCACACATTTACAAGAGCGGCATTGATCAGCTCAACAAACTCTAAACTTCAAATGGCAAAATATTCTGACGAGAATACAAACTACTTAAAATGTAAAAAGAAAAATCAATGAATTCTTCTTTGCACTAAAAGTACACATCGACTTTTATGTGAAGCTTGAAGATGAGTCAAAATGCAGCGCATTTACTTCAATGTATGTCGATTTACCGCAAACTAGCCAGTGCGCAGTGTGCCTGGAGACCCCAAAGGTTTGGAGCCTACTTGATAGCCCACCACCTCATCATGTTGCTGTTACTGTTGTTTCCCCACAAAGTCATTCGTTTAGTTTGACTTCAAACTGTTGTGGTTTCCTTGCAAAATATCCTATGTCGCTAACCTCGCTGCCTCATTCAAAGAGTAATGTACAGTGTGCTTGTGGTACTTACAGTGACTCAGCTCTCACACTTTGCAGCTTTATCTTCATCTCCTACACATTTGGGTTTTGATATTCCTGTAATAGGTGTTGGGACTTCTGAAATGTTTGTGACATTCAGTGCCAAGTTTGCACTGAGAATCTATAAAATTACTAGATTATCCTAGGGGGACATCTAGTGTCAGCTGTCATGAGTAATAGGACTATTTATTGTACATTTGTTCACATTACCTTCACTGTAGGCACAGGTGACGCAACAAGCAGGAGAATTAACTAAGCAGATGAGAGAAGTGAAAATTTAGGCTGCCTCGGGAAACTTGAGCTGCTCCTGTGTTAGAGCACGCTCTGCATCTCTGACATGACATGACCTGGCATGCCCCAACATGATAAACATTGTGGTTTTCATGAAGTTTCAATGTTTTGGTATATGTCCCAAGTAAAACACCTGCTTAGCATAAACGAAACAGGTGTCCTATATCATCTGACTTGTTGCACACACAAACACGGAAGATGCTGGATGTGACAGCAAGATGAGAAGGCAGCTGACGGTGAACACCTGCCTGTGGGAAAGGGGGGGACCTGCCACATGGTTTCACAATGAAGCGTCCGCCCTTGTGGGTACAGAAAGCACAACAAAACCAGACCAATCAAGGGTTTAAGACGACGCACTTGTAGACATTGTACCACCACTGCCAGGACTAACAAAGATGAGGTAAATGTCAAGTGATAACTATAAGTAACAGTGGTGAAAGATGATCTGTAACAGAAGCATATGTGCACATGGGGAAATCCATAACCAAAAGAACTGCGGCGGCACGAATCAGATTCAGAGGGATGAGGGCTTTTTTTCTTTTTTGGACAAGCTGGGTATTTCGAGTTCAGCTCTCAGAAGAATAAGAAAAGCTCATGAAGAGCAGTGCGATCATCAGAAGCCTACACACATCCTTTTACATCCCCCACCCTGGAACATTTCTTCTGAAAGAAAAAGCAAACAGAGATTAAATGCTTTCTTGCGTGTATATAAGGTGAAAAGTTGAAAGCAAAAACACAAGTCAGACATATCACCTGCTCTTGAAGTCTTGACGGCATCGGAGGATCACAGAATAAAGGGGGATGGATGGTACTCACTTCTCACAGATGTGCTAACCACAACTGAAAATACCCCCCCACACACACTTTAATCATTGAAATACCCCCCTCTCTCCCCTCGATGTGTGCAAACTGCACTTGCTCTATAAAACCCAATATCTATTAAAATCTAAGGTCACCATAAGTGAAACCAGCCTTTAATCAAAGCTATGGCACAAAAATCAGACAGCGTGACACAAACTGTTTTTTTTTTTTTGACTAATATGGAACTGCTGCATTAAATTTGAACTACATTTAGGACATGAGAGGTGATTCAAATTTGAACAATTCAAAACAATCGTTTACAGAAAGTGAGACGAGGCAACACGAAAAACAAAACTAGTTATAATAAACTGAATGTTGGTGTGTTCCAGATATGACCTGTGACATATTTCAGGTCAAATCTGACTAAAAAAAAAATATCCAAACTAGTAAGACTAAAGTGAAAGTCCCTTCCACACATCTGACCACAGGATTTGAACTTTCAAGTACTGAACACAGAGAAGAAAGTTTGCCTGAGAGAAATCGGAATTAAATAGACAATAGTTTATTGTTAAAGATGAACGAACACACACACACACACCTGACCTCTGCATCATGATCCTTCGAGTCGGGCAAGTCAGTAGCTTTCTTATTTGTGACACAATGTGGCAGTTATTCATCTACACACACGCGTACCCCCGGACACAAACACACAGCTTTAACATCATTTAATTTATAATCCACAAATTTATATTCTTTTGTCTCATAATTCTACATCACTAGTTACTTTAGTTATGTACACAGAATTGAGTCAGTTCTCTATTTCTTCGAGTTATTTTTCAATTCGAGGAAAGGGAGAAAAACAAATCAGCTCAAAAAAATATTTTTTTTAAATTTCCTGTCATTTCTACAGAAAAACATTTTCAGTTTCCTGGACTGTAAACTCCAAGCTGCTTGAACCAACAACAACTCACAACAGGCTCAATTTAACATTCCCTCCTCCTTTCTCGAATATGTTCATCTCCATCCTTTCTCCTTAGCCGACTGTCAAGGAGAAGCGTGACCAGGAGAGAGGATTTGGCACAAGGCATGAGTGTCATCTAAACCAGTAGTAATAGAAGAAGCGGTCCTTACAGCAGATCACATCCTGTAGTGCACAACAGTCCTGAGAGAAAGTTTAAATGGTTAACGGTGACGCAGTTTCAACTCTTTGAATCCCATGATTTTGCACCTTTTAGAGAATCACTCGAGTGCAAGTGTTCAGCATTACAAAGAAGGGAAACGGGGGGAGAAACATTTATTCCACCCTGTCATTTTGCTGTCCCTTCTTTAAACACCAGAGCTGATCTGTTTGGTCACTCGTCTCCCTCCAGGTCCAGGCTGGAAAGTCTTGGCTTTTTTCCCCTCCCTTTCTCCTTTCCTTCCTTTTAAGGATGTGGTAGGTTCATTCGGTCCTCTATTAGGGTGTTATCAGGGCCCTGTGCCTCCATGCACTGCTTTATGGTTTCTATAACTCCAGATAGACGCCTATCCAGGGCTGCAAGGTGTGGTTCAGCTAGGACTGGGTGAATGGGATCAAATGCCAGAGCCTGTCGCATGGCTGAGCTCAGAGCTCCACTTCGCAGCAGGTTTAATCTATTCCACGTGGACACACGAACCCTACCGAGAAAGGGAGAGACACTACAGTAGAAAAAAAACATAACCTGGTAAACAGGAAATTGTATTTGGGAATTCTCCGACTTACATGCAGCACTGGTAGAGTGGTGCAAGAATGCTTCGCTCGTCCAGAGCTGGGTTCCCGAAGCTGCACGAGGACATAAAAGAAAAATTACGAAAGATTAAAAAAAAACCCAGCATAAAGCACTTGAAACACACACACACACACACGCACACACCTCGACTGAATTTGCTAGAATAGCAGTTTCCCTGTTTCTGAAGAGCTCCTGAGGAGTTATTAGATTCTCGGACAATCTAAAACCCGTAAAGCTTTCCAAACTAGAGTCTGGATCTGAGTCCAGCCATGTCCAAAACTAGCATGACCTTCAACAAACAGGAGCTGTATATTTTATATCTTTACATACAGTTAAATCATGTATTACAAGATCTAACTGTATCCCATTGTGAAAACTCTCCTGGCAATGTAGCTAAATGCATTCATTCCTATTCACACGACTTTTAAGACTGAGAGTGTCAGGCTCTTAAGCCCTTTTCTAATTAAATTTGATTGTAATACATACAGTAACGCAGTAATGTGAAAATAAATATACACAGTTTTTTCAGTTCCAAGGTTTTATGTACCAGGACATAATAAACAAAATCATCTGGTCTTTAAAAAGTTCTAAAATTAAATAAACTCAGATGAACAACAACACTTGACATATTACACTGTGTCATCATTTATGCAACAAAAACTAGGGCAGAATGCAGAAGAAGTGTGTGTCTTATTGAATTAAGAGAAATTATGAGGGCAAGCAGGTATGGAGCATTTAGGTGTGTGATGCCAAGGAGGAAAGACATCAAGAATGATTTTAGGAGAAATTGTTGCTTCCTGACAATCTGGCAAAGGTTTAAGGCCATCTGCAAACAATTTGAAACCCATCATTCTGCATTGAGAACGATTCATAAGTGGGAAATGTAATTTTTCATTTCAAGTTTATTTATATATCTCCAGTTTGCCACAGCATTTGTCGTGAGGGATTTTACACTGTGAGGTAAAGATGCTACAGTATAAGAGAAAAACCTCAAAAAGGAAAAACTCCACTTTAACAGGAAGAAACCTCCAGCAGAACCAGGCTCAGGGAGAAGCTACCATCTGCTGCAACTGGTTGCGGCCGATCATTGGAAAGAAAAAAAAGATCACAGGGAACTAGGACAAAATACTAAACAAAATATGTGTTTCAGAAACAGGGGTGGGCGTCGCAGCAAACTGCAAACAACACAAGTGTTACATCTCATAATCTACAGGCCTCAATTAGTGTGTTACATGTAAATGTAACTTAATGAGATATTTACCCATAATGCACAAAACCACGTTTGTTGAAAATCAAGCATAGCATATGAGAACAAACACCTCATAGCAACTGACAGCACAGTGTTGGAGGGGTAATGACAGGAAATGGGGAACTAGCAGTAACTGGTATACAAAGGAGTTCATGCTTGACTCAAAGTATTGTAGAGTCAAAGGTGAAGCCATCCGTCCAACAGCTAACGCTTGGCCTAAACTGGGTCATGCAACACAACGAGCAGAACAGCAGCAACTCTACAACACAATGGCCGAAAATTCAAAGAATCAGAGTGTTGCAGTAACCAAAAAATCCAGACCTCTAACTGAAAGGCCAGTTGGGCTTAAATGAATGCATTTAAACCTCAATAAACTCAGTCAATGTGGTAAGCGAGTGGGCTCAAATTCCTGCATGATGAGGTGAGAGGCTGATAAAGTCATACAGAAAACTACTTGCCGCTAGAAGTGGTTCTACCAGCTAATGAATGATGGCATGCACAGAGTTTTTTAAACATGGTTTCTGGACTTTAGCTTAGCTTTTGTGAAATAATTAAATAAATAAATAGATAAATAAATAAATGAATGAATGAATAAATGAAAAAATAAATGGCACGCGGTAATATGCCATGTGTTGTTGACAGAAGGTGTAGTTTGTTTTGATCATGTTGGTAAGAACTAAAATGAATTCCACACTTAGCCTTACCAATGCTAGTCAGCTATATGACAGAGAGCAAGAATCCATTGCTTCCAGCTTAATCTGAAAGAGTTCTAATAAAAATCCAAGAATTGGGCCATTATTGGCCTGCAAAGAGTACCAGCTGCAGGGTATTTTCACTGCATAGAAAATATAGATTATACTCTTCATTAAAAAAAGGAAAGACAAGAAATTACTCAGCACTTCTATTGGTATACATTATTCCCAGTAAAAGGTTTGTTTCTTACCACACTTAACCTCATCCTGCCAATACTGAAAAATGCTGCTTAGAAATTTTCCACTGCTGGGTTTTGATCAGCAAAAACAAAAATAACTTCAAAGACGGGTTAACATCTCAAAGTCCTCACTTCATGGAAGTGGGTGTTCTTCATGAGTCAGTTATAAAGTAGCTTCAATAGTGATAAGTGAATTCTTGTAATAAAAAAAGAAATAAAATAAAAGACGAGCACCGGAAAATGTAAAAAAAAAAACAACAAAAAAAAACAACAACCTGAAAATGAAAATATAATTATTAGTCTGAAAAATCAGAATCAGAATCAGAATACTTTATTGATCCCTGGGGGAAATTATTTTTTGTTACAGTGCTCCATTTTAAACCAACAAATATTCAGACTATTGTTATGAACAGAGTGCAGAATTTTCCCAGTAAGTCCGTGACACTGATTTATTTCAAAAGTTATTGTTTCTGACAGAATTAGCTGCAATTTTACACAAGATTTCTGGTTAAACTTGCAGTTTTTCTTTACTGGATGGACAGTATTCCCACTTAAGTTTGGAAATGGTTAAGTAATTAAAGCCAGTAAGAAAAAGTAAACATTCATCTGAGGAGGGAAAGTCCCATTTTGGATTCCCGTTTTCATGAAGAGCACCCCCCCTCCCCCCACCTAACTATCAAAAACAAAAAAACCCACGAAACCCACAGCTCACCTCTTGGCGTTGTCAAGAAGGATAAGCATGCTGGCACCTCCATCGTCCTGGAAACTTTCGTAGTGATGACGATCAGCATTTCCAATAAGGTAATCAAAAATCGCCGTGTCAATAACATCTAGCAGCCTTGGCCCTGCATCATATGGGGGCATCTTCTTCACTGCCTCACAGTAGCTCTCGTCATACTCCCACCTGAAAAATAAACACACGTTCAAATCGTCTGAAGTAAGATTTTCGCACATCACCATATTGTCAAACAGGGAGCGTGCATAACCACGCCCCTCACACAGGAAAAGAAAAGAAAAACCACTTCAGGTCATTTCAGGGTTTTAGAAAGCCAGAATTATTAAAAAGTAAAAAGATCCTAAAAATAAGACCAGGTTGCTTCTCTTACTGCTGTTAATTTGCTCACTAATACAGCATCGCAGCGCCAGACGTTCTCTGGTAAAGTGAAACATTTAACAACACTTACACTTAAGAAAATGCACGTGTCAAAGTGTAGAGTTAATTTGCTGAAATGCAATCAAACTTCTGGTATTGATGGCAACACAATCCCTTATTTTCAGTGGCCTTCACACAATATTTTGAGACCAGTGAGAATAGAATAGAATAGAATAATCCTTTAATTGTCCCACAAGGGGAAATTTGGTTGTAACAGCAGCCAAAAAGACACATATACAAACAAAGTACACAGGACACGGAACAGAAACATACACAACTTTTCTTACATATTTACATTAAGGACAATGGTTACAAGTGACCTATCATAATGAAAGCCAACTCCCTTGTTTTGGTTCCCTTTGGTCAATGACTCTCAAAATGTGGGGATGCCCCCATGAGTGGAGCAAAAACGACTCATGGGGGCACAGATGACCATGGTGGGAAAAAAGGAGAGTGAAACCAAACTTTATAATTTCCTTCAATATACGAGTCATGTGTTGTTACTGGCATGTGGAACTTTATTTCACTAAAAGTTCCACATGCCAAAAGTTCCACATCCAAGTTGGATCCTCTTTTATTGTTAATAATTGACAAAAAAGGACAGTGCAATCTATTTTGTTTCATGGTAAGATACAGTAGTTGAAGTGGAGAGATTTCTAGCAAGTCTGTAGCACTGATTTAATTTTCAGGTTAATGTTTCCATCAGAATTTGTTGCAAATTTCATACAACTGCAAGTTAAACTGAAAAACTGAAAACGGTTCCCCACTTCAATCTGGAAAACCCCACTGGTGTGGAATAAAGCTGCTGCAGGTGGGACATGAGTGACCACTGGGTGGAAAAACTGACAACTGACAACAAACTGACAAACTAAGTCAAATGAATATGATTTTTCTTTTGAAAGTGCAACTAAACAGTTTTCAAATGTAATCATTCTGAACTTTACATCACTAGAACTCAACTAGCATTTTTTATTTTTGGGGGATAATGATAAAATGTGGTTGGGATCCAATGGATGGCATGCCAGAAGAAGTTTGAGGACCATTCTTCCCATTTGACATCGCATTGTCAATATTACAGTAATAGAATAAACTGAGATAAACTGAAACAGGAGGAATAATGGGTCTAACTTGAATTTAGTAATAAAACACAGACACAGTGCAGTGTAAAATTCTTGAGTGAACCCTCATTTCTTTTTACTTGAATTTGAAAAGGCTACAAACTACAAGCTGAACGACTGTTGTGTCCACGCTGCACAGAAGACAACTTAGAATATCAAACTGGTTCTTTGCTATTTTTAGGCACTTTGTTGCTAGCAGCCTGTCATGTCTTTCCGAGCAGACATATACAATCATATTTTAATCCACCACGCAATACTCTCTGGAATGTGTCTGTCTGGCAAAAGCTATGCAAAAATAATCATCTTGAAAGAGAACAGAGCAAATAGCATCAAACGTCCAAAGAATAGCTTTCAATGTCCTTCAAGAAGCCTGGAGAACTATTCATGAAGACTGCTTAAAGAAACTGACTTTCAAGGTCATTAGAACTGTACAAATTGTGTGTGTGTGTGTTTGTGCGCACGCACAAAAGCTCAAGACTTTTGCACATGAGTATAAGGCTGCTAAGTGTGAAGAACAGATCACATAGCTACTCTTCTGATCCAGCTGTATGGTGATCTAACGGCAGGATGACACTGATCAGTTGTGTTTAGCATCATAATTAGCTTGCTGATGTAATCTTCTCTGACTGTAGAAATCCTGTGTGCTGTATTTAGAGTTAATAAACATTTATGAGCAATAAGAATACTTACTTATCAACTAGTCTAATTTTCCCCTACAGTTCTCCATACAGAGGTTCAAAAATACCAAGTGCTTTCATTGCCAGTTGAAGCTTGTTCACTCATTTTTTCACACCAGATTAAGTACACCAAAGCTCTGGAGTTGAGCTTGTTTTTGGTATCATTTTGCTGGGTGAAGGGCCAAAAAGAGATAAGCAAAATGTGAAGGAGGCCATCATTAGGTTGAAAAGGTAAAATAAATTTCTGTCTATTCTAGAGCAAAAATGTGCAAGTTTACAAACAATGATCATAAACAAGTGATTAATGAAAGCACTGCTCACCAACACCAAAAAGCCTTAGAAAACACAGAAAACAACTAAAATGTACAACTGCAGAATTTTTTCCTTTTGTTAAGAAAACCCCCCAGTCAAGAACACTCTCGAGGAGGCAGGCGTATCATTGTTAAAATCTTCACTCAAGAGATGCTTTCATGAATGGAAACACCGAGGGTTTACGAGAAAGTGTAAACAACTCTACATTTTACCAGCACAGCTCTGAAAAAAAAAAAATAAATAAATAATATATATATATATATATATATATATATATAACATTTTAAAAACAATCTTTGGATAGATGAAACCAAGTTTAACTTGTAACAGAAAAATTGGAAGATAAAAGTATGGAGAAGGAAAAGAACAGCTCATGATACAAAACTATCACATCATCTGTCGAACATGGTGGAGGCATGTGATGGTATGGGCATGCGTGACCCCTAGTGTTAATTGATGATGTGACTGCTGAGAGCAATAGCAGGATGCATTTGGAAGTGTGCAAAGCTATACTCTCTGCCCAGAGTCAGCTAATTGTTCCAAAACTAGTTAAATAACACGTCCCAGGACAAACAAATAATGACGCAAACATACTGGAAAAGCAGAATCAAAGAAATTTGATATTCCTCAATGGCCAAATCTGTCACCTGATTTCATGCAACACATCATGCTTTTTAGTAACTGAAGACATAATTTAAGGCAGATAGACTCACAAACAAGCAGCAACTGAACATTTTACTATTTAATATGTTGGCAGCAACAACAACATCAAAACACAAGAATGAATTCAAGTCAGAGGATTTCCCCTAACTGTAAAAACCGCTGCTTTTTGGGACTCACGCTTGACACCCACCTTGCCAGTTTCCCCTCTCTGTATGTGCGTCCCCAAGGGTGTCTGTGTTTCTGCAGTGGCCAGACATCTGGCAGCCAAAGGGTTAATGACCCCTCCATGATTTCCCCCTCTGCACATGCTGGCTCACTCTCCCGACAGTAGTAACACTTCCCATAGAAACATGTATTATTGCCTGGGGACACAGGGAAAAAAATTAAACCGATAAAAACAAATCAGCTTGGCATCAGTGACACAAGAGATGCAAACAAAGAGGTAAAAACTAGCACAATGGTGGAAGGAGGGTGGGTGGGGGACAAAATGCTTAGGTTAATTGGGTTAGTTCTTATGAAGTGTGAGCACGCACACACACAGATTAATCAAACAACCTTATCCTGTGCTTTCAGATACAAAGACCTCAGTGACATTTGACAAAGCAGTTTTGCTTAGGGCCAAACCATCAAAACATCCCTGAAACTGCAGCGCTAGCACCTTCAGGCACTAAAATAAACCATGAACAAGTGAAACAGGGTTTCGCTGCTAAGATCTCATACAGATCATGACCCTAAAGTTCCAAATACAACGATGAGACCAAACACTTTCTGTTTTTACTGGAAAAAGATGCGCTGAAGTGCAGTCTCACCTTGAATTCAGCAGTTATAACAAAAGTATTGCTTTAGAATTTTTAAAATTAACTGGATAGACAAACATTATTTTTATATAAAGATTGTTTTTATTATTTGGAGAAAAAAATCCATTGCAGTCAGTGTCTATCTTAAGTCTAAAACCCATGGACATCAACAAATGCTGTTTCTCATGCCTTGAGATGCTCAGTGAAGTTTTTACTGCAGCTTCCTTCAGATGCTGCTGGTTGTTGGTCTCTCTGGATTTGTCTTCATCAACTGAAAAGCATGCACTATTGGGGTGGTATCAAGTGACTAATCTGACCATTGCACATGATCCCGTTTCTTTTTCATAAACTGTTGGGTTGCTCTGTTTAGTTTTGTAGCATTTATCTGGATCTGAGCAGAGAGTATAAACCTGTATACTTCAAATGTCATCTTACTGCTTCTATCACCATCCTCATGAAGAAAGATTTGTTGTCTGGATCCATACATGCAAACATGCGTGCTCTTTCTGTAACATTGCTATGTTTGACGATACTTTCAATTATTTGAAGATTTACCTGAAGGCAGAGAGATCCACAAACAAGCAGATAGATCTTTTCAGATGTTTTCTGGCCAAGTTTAATCTGATCTGTCCTTCTTTTTATTGAGTATCAAAGGAGATTTTTCTTAACCAAGGAAATCATGTCCTTATCCGCTTCAATTGTCTTCTGTGGTTTTCGAGCCTTTCGGTAGTTGCTAGCTGGCTAGTACATTCATTCTTTTTAAGAACATAGAAATGGCCAAATCAACAATCAGTTAACATTTTTTGATATCTTCATGATAGCAGAAATTTCGTTGGGCTGCAGACAATCCCAGAAAGAAAGATACCAAATGCCAATTCAACAACAACTACTAGAATCAACTCCAGACCTTTTATCAGTCACATTTGTAGTAAATCTCACATGGCCATGAAACGTTTTTTCAGTCAACGGTCCAATTACTTTTAAGCCTCTGAAAATGGGGACCTGAGCAGTTAATGCAGTACTTTGTTAACTGCTTGAATTAAAGTAAAAAAAATAAATAAAAAAAAAATCACATCTTGTTATCTCTTTCTGATCCTGGTCCTGCCGGAGGTTTCTTCCTGTTAAAAAGGAGGGTTTTTTCCCCTACTGTCGAACCTCTGTTTTCTTTGTATTATTGGTGGGTCTTTACCTTACAAAATACAGGCAACAGTTGTTGTGACTTGGCACTATATAAATAAAAATGAAAATTGAATATATCATGAATGTAAACATAGGAAGCCTGCAAGCCAGAAAAGGCTTACTACCTCAACCCACTGGATGGCTCTGCATAATGAAAAAAACTAACAGAAGAAACATCATGTTACCACCAAGGAGGTGTACTGATGTCTTTCTTTGTGATGACAGTATACTGAATGAATGTAGAAAGAAAATTACAGGCATGTTCTGTAAAATCTCTTAACCTGTTCTTACCCATTTTATAAACAGACAATTCAATAAATGTATATGATTTCATAATATAGCTGTGCTTTTTTCAGTACCAAAAAAAACAAACAAAATGTGTTGTTCTTTTTCTAACTTCGCTCGGTATTTCACTATGGGAATCGCCTCGGCGTGACCAACTACGGAAGCTCCAATGACACCACGTCTGTCTATGACAGACCTGTCGAGCCGTGCTCAGGGCTCCGCCCCCTCATCCCCTCCTCCTAACTCATTCTCGCTTTCTTCCCATGAGAAACTACTTTGAGCTCCCTCATCGCATCCAGGCTAACTTGATTAGCTGCTTAACAGTTCTCAGGCGTCCCGTGTAGGAGTACGTTGCCGAACGCAGTTTTTCCGGTTCCAGTTTGGATCGTGCTGAGTAAGTCCTTCGAAAGAAGTGTACTTAGAGTTGCACTGTGGAACAGCAACCGCGTCAGGCGAGCTGTCCCAACGGTTCCTGGTTTCAGGTAGCGAGGTAGCCGACGTTGTGTGACTCGGGCTAACGCGTTACGGCGAGCTGTTCGTTCAGTGTCCGGCTAGCATTAACTTGTTAGCAGGCCACAAACCACATTAGCGTCTCACTAGCATTAGCTTGTTGGTCGACCTAGGGTTCGGTTAGCATTAAGTTACTAACGGAAAAAAGTTGCATTTGAAGTTGCACCCCCGGTGGACAGCAATTTGTACGAGGTCTGCAAATGGGCTGCTGCCAAGCTAGGCATCCCATGGCCAGCCGCCCAGGATTCCGAAGGGGCAGAACGCGACATGTATGACGGCAAAAGGCTCCCACCAGCCTTGCCACCACCGAAGCAGCTTCTGCCAGCAGTCCCGGCCTGCATGAAAGAAATGAGTCGCTATTGGTCAAGCCCTTTTAAAAACAAGCTTCCGACCAAGGGCTGCTCTAAGCTTGAGATCCAGGGGATGGGTGAACTGGGGCTGACCGAACCCCCAGCAGTGGAGCCTTCAGTGGCGTATCACCTTCACCCTAACCGCAGGGCAATCTCAGCTTCTTCTAGCATTTCATTGCCCAATAAGATAGATCGCCTCAGGGCATCTATTTATCAAAGGATGTACAAATATGCTGCCAGTCAGTATGCTCGCTTAATGCAGTCACACTGCTATCAGCATATCAGGCAGAAATTCTGGAAGACATGGGCCGTCAGCTTGACTCGGGTTCCCCGAACCCAGCCCCCTGGGATGAAATCTGCGTGGTTAATGATCTCATTCGCAGTCCAAGGGTGTGGCCGTGTTATGGGCCTTGCAGTCTCGGGTGAGAGAGCCTTGTGGCTAAACCTGTCAGGCCTAGGTGATGCTCAGAAGGCTGAGGTCATGGATGCAGCTTATGACCCAACCAAGGGTCTCTTTGGCCCAGCCCTGGAGAGAATGAGAGAAACAAGCACTCGCAGAAAGCAGGAGGGAGAAGCATTCAACCTCTGCTTACCCAGAAAACCTAACTCTCAGCCCCAGCAGGTGCCAAGAGCTGGCTTTGCAGCAACAGCTGTGAGAGGGAGACAGAGTGGGGTCAGAATGCAGAGAGGAGCAGGAGACCAGCAGGGTGCCCACCAGGCCAAGGTAGAGAACCAAAGACTTTGGGGCAAGCATTCCTTTGCAGCAGCTGCTGCAAAGAACAAGCCGTCACACCCCGGAGAGGGGAAAAAGAAGCGGTCAGCCTAGCACATCTGCAACATTCTGTGTCACCCCTCTCTTCTCCCCCAAAGAGAAGGAAGGTGTTAGAAGGGGTAACCAAATCACTCCAAGGTTCAGGGTCTCCAGAAGTTTCCAGTTCACCAGGAGCACCCTCTCAGTCTCCTCCTCCAGTTCAGGAAGGACAGACTTGTGGACAAATGGCGCAGCGTCACCAAGCACTCCTAAGCACTCTGTCTGTGTTACCAAGCACTGCCCAGAGTCACCAGACACTTCACTGTGGTTTGGGGGTAACAAAAGAAATAAAACGCGCATTTCTGCAGCCAGGCAGTTTGCCAAGGGCAGAATGTTCCCCCAGTTTCAAAATAAAAACAAAAGGAAATCACTGCCATTTGTCTTTGTTCCCAGCGGGGGGAGCTCACGCTCTTCCCGAGGGGGAGAGCCCCAACTCCTTCCGGGAAACAGGGGTGACGTCACGCTTCCGCATCTTCAGAGGCCCGCTCGCGGCGCGGCTGGAGCGGTGGCACGCATGCGTGGTTCATCCCTGGGTCTTGTCAACCATTTCCCATGTAACAGACTACAGTTTGCGGTAAAACCACCGAGATTCAGCGGAGTGTTAGCTTCTGTGGCCAGTGGCGATTCAGCAAATGTGCTGGAGGAGGAAACAGGCGATCAGAGCGGTTCCGAGTGAAGAAGCTCAGCAGGGCTTTTACTTACACTATTTCCTCATCCCGAAAAAGGACGGAACGTCGCTCCGTCCTATTCTGGATCTGCGTGTGTTAAACAAGCATTTGAGAAAGTACATGTTGGGTTTAGATTTTATTATTGTCATTTGTATTAGGAAACATTTAACCATATATGCTTAGAGGTGTATAATCAATTGTGTAGTGATAAGTTGTGTGATCTTTAACAGGCTACAGAGGCTTGGTGTGTATTCCACACTGGAATGCACCCCTGCATCTTGGGGGCATGGGAAAAGTTTGCATCTTGTCTTATTGTTTTATGGTAGGATTAACGTAGCTACGTCTGTTCTAGTCTAAGTGCTTTTCTGTTTAGATGAACTGCTGGACTTCCTCACCGGGGGGGTCTAGTCTACCCTCTTCCTGACCAAGGATGTTATATGACCCTTTGATCAGCAGTAACACACACACACACACACACACACACAGTATTCTTTGTTCACATGTATACCTATGTAAGATGTTATATGTTAATGACCCTATGCATAGTCATGTAACCACAATAAAAGGAGTGCTGTGGGGAAACCTGGCTGAGAGTCTGACAGAGGTCAAGTGGTGGAACGACGCTTGGCTCCAGCCAGGTCTCCCTCATGCATGAGTAACCAGAGAACTTTGGTGCCTTGAGTCTTGCTTTTTGCTGTGTAGCAGATTGTCCTTAACGTTCCATAATAGGTTTATGCTACAAACCTATCATTAATTGGTCCTTAGGTCGCTGGTTCGACTCCGGCTCGAAGGACCAATTAATGATAGGTTTGTAGCATAAACCTATTATGGAACGTTAAGGACAATCTGCTACACAGCAAAAAGCAAGACTCAAGGCACCAAAGTTCTCTGGTTACTCATGCATGAGGGAGACCTGGCTGGAGCCAAGCGTCGTTCCACCACTTGACCTCTGTCAGACTCTCAGCCAGGTTTCCCCACAGCACTCCTTTTATTGTGGTTACATGACTATGCATAGGGTCATTAACATATAACATCTTACATAGGTATACATGTGAACAAAGAATACTGTGTGTGTGTGTGTGTGTGTGTGTGTGTGTGTTACTGCTGATCAAAGGGTCATATAACATCCTTGGTCAGGAAGAGGGTAGACTAGACCCCCCCCGGTGAGGAAGTCCAGCAGTTCATCTAAACAGAAAAGCACTTAGACTAGAACAGACGTAGCTACGTTAATCCTACCATAAAACAATAAGACAAGATGCAAACTTTTCCCATGCCCCCAAGATGCAGGGGTGCATTCCAGTGTGGAATACACACCAAGCCTCTGTAGCCTGTTAAAGATCACACAACTTATCACTACACAATTGATTATACACCTCTAAGCATATATGGTTAAATGTTTCCTAATACAAATGACAATAATAAAATCTAAACCCAACAGTACACATTCAGAATGCTCACACACAAGACGCATAGCCGCTCAACTCACACAGGCGATTGGTTTGTTACAATCGACCTATCAGACGCATATTTCCACATCGCCATTTATCCTCCACACAGGAAATATCTCAGGTTCACTTATCAGAGCGTAGCGTACGAGTTTTAAACTATCCCATTCGGGCTATCCTTAGCCCCAAGGGTGTTCAGCAAATGTGTGGAGGCAGCGCTGTCTCCGTTAAGGAACAGCGGCATCAGAATATTCTCTTACACAGACGATTATCTAATATGCTCACGATCGCGCGATCAAAGACTCCGAGGTGGTAGTGAATCACCTCACGGAGCTTGGGTTCACAATCAACCTGGAAAAGAGCCACTTGGAACCCGCACAGTTTACAGAGTATCTGGGGCTCAGAATAGACTCCATCTCTTATCGTATCGCACTTTCAGAGCAGAGGATCGCATCCTTCACTCACTGTCTTTCCCGTTTTCAGCTGGGGAAAGTCGTGCAGTTCCGACTCTGTCTCCGCCTCCTTGGCCTCATGGCCTTGGTGATATCGGTGGTACATTTGGGGCTTCTTATGATGAGAGATTTTCAGCGATGGGTCGCTTCTCTGCAGCTGCGCCCTCGAGAACATCTCAGTCGTGGTGTAAAAATAACGCAGCCGTGTATCGCGGCTCTCCGGCCTTGGAGGAGCCCGACAGCTCTCGCTGCGGGGGTACCTCTCGGGGCAGTATCATCCAGGGTGACGCTGACCACAGATGCACCCCTGTCAGGTTGGGGTGCAACTATGACGGGCAGAGCAGTGAATGGCGTTTGGTCACAGAGACTCGCTCTGAATCACATAAATGTGCTGGAGCTCCGTGCGGTGCTCCTAGCCTTACGGCATTTTCTGCCGTATCTCCGGGGACAACATATTTTAGTGAAAACAGACAACTCCACTGTAGTTGCTTATATCAACCGCCAGGGAGGCACCCATTCCCAGCAGCTACACAGGTTAGCCAGGGAAATAATTGTGTGGAGCAGCACTCGGCTGCCAGGAATTCTGAACAGGGGGGCGGACCTCCTGTCCAGAGGAAATCCACTGTTCGGAGAATGGAGGCTTCACGCACAGGTGGTGGAGCAGATTTGGCAGAGATACGGCCGGGCTGCCGTAGATCTCTTCGCCTCGCGAGAAAACACACAGTGCCCTCTGTTTTTCTCCCTGTCAGACGCAGATGCGCCACTGGGCGTGGATGCACTGGCCCATCCATGGCCAAAAACTCTGCTGTATGCTTTCCCTCCCCTCAGCCCGATCTCCCCAACACTGATCAGAGTGAGGGATCAGGGGCTGGAGATATACCATCCACATCCAGACCAGGTTGCTCTCTGGGCCTGGCCTGTGAAAGGTGGAATTTGAAGGCAGCAGGCATGCCTCTGAAGGTTATTGAAACCATTCAGAATGCCAGAGCCTCCTCCACTCGTTCCATTTACAGCAGTAAATGGCGTGTTTTTGAAGAGTGGTACCATGAAAAGCAGATTATCCCTTTTCAGTGTTCAGTGGTGGAGCTGTTGTGATTTCTTCAAGACTTGCTGGACAAAAGGAGCGCTTTTTCCACCATAAAGGTCTATTTAGCAGCCATTTCAGCCTGCCACGTGGGGTTTGGTGATAAACCTGCCGGTCAGCACCCCCTTGTATGTCGCTTCATGAGAGGGGCGCGTCAAACGCTTCCAGTTTCTAGACTACTGGTGCCTTTATGGGATCTGTCAGTCGTTTTAGATGCCCTCTCCCACCACCCCTTTGAGCCTATTGGGGCAGTGGGGTTGAAGTTTCTCTCTCTTAAAACCACTCTGCTGTTGGCTCTAACCACAGCCAAGCGAGTTAGTGAATTACAGGCTCTGTCTATTCACCCCTCTTGTCTACAGCTGGCCCCGGGACTCACTAAAGCACGCCTGAGGCCTAACCCAGCCTTTGTCCCTAAAGTGCTGGAAACGTCATACAGGTGCTCTACAGTAGAGCTCCTAGCTTTTCACCCCCCTCCATTCTCTTCAGAGAGGGAGCAGAGGCTGAACACTTTGTGCCTTGGGGACTTATGTCAACTTATGTTGACAGAACAGCTGGATTCAGGAAGTCGGATCAGCTGTTTGTTTCCTGGGCCTCCCCTCACAAGGGCAGGCCCGTATCATGCCAGCTCATTGGATCGTAGAGGCCATAGCTCTGGCTTATAGCTGTAAGGGCTCGCAGGCCCCCCCGGGACTCCAAGCTCACTCCACTAGGGGTGTGGCCACATCCTGGGCTTTGTTCAGAGGTGTATCAGTCCAGGATATTTGTGCGGCAGCAAGCTGGGCTATGCCGCACACGTTTGTCCGGTTTTATCGGCTGGATGTTTCACAATCATCCATGGCTCCGGTAGTGCTGGATTCTGGGGCCTCAGGTTCAACCTGAGATCCTGGAGTAGTACTGGAGAGTAGCTTCGGGAGCTGGCCATATCTCCCATAGTGAAACACCGAGCGGAGTTAGAAAAAGAACGTTGGGTTACTTAACGTAATCCCTGGTTCTTTGATAACGGAGTGAGGAGTTTCACCAACACTTCCCTCCTTGCTTAGGCACGGAAAGAAATCTGCTTGGAATGAGTTAGGAGGAGCTGGTCGGCCGTGTTAGAATGTGGGGGTAGAGCCCTGAGCACGGCTCGACAGGTCTATCATAGACAGACGTGGTGTCGTTGGAGCTTCCGTAGTTGGTCACACCGAGGCGATTCCCATAGTGAAACACCTCACTCTGTTATCAAAGAACCAGGGATGGGGGTCCGCTAGGGGGCGCGTTATGGAGTAGACGCGCAAACCACGAGGTCCCGTTTATCTGTTAAATTACTTTATGGTTCACCTATTGTGGCCCAATTCAGAGATTTCTTAAGCTCTATTAAGAAAGTCAGCATTGTTTTAGCTGTTGTTCTTTCCGTCTTTTTGCCTTATCTCGAAGTGAAATGCCTCCTAAGCAGTCTGCTAAAGGAGCGCAGGCTAGCTGCTCAGAGACCGCTAGCAAAACTACCGTTGACCCAGCGACACTGCTAGCTTTCCGCGACATTGTCAAAGAAGTGATTCAAGAGGAAAATGACAACCTACGGGACGAAATTAAACGAGCCATTTCGTCCATCCAAACCACTCTTGACGAATGTACTGAGAAGTTGGGCGAACACGAAGAAGGCTCGAATAATCTGGACAAGCGGCTAGAAGTTATGGAGACATGTTTCACAGATCTGAGTAACCAATACAAGAAGTTGCTGCTGAAAACGGACGACTTGGAGAATCGGGGAAGACGATGCAACTTGCGTACTTAGGAGTGCCGGAGGGAGCCGAATAAGGAAATCCCACTAAGTTTGTTGCTGATCTGTTGCACGTTGTACTGGGTGGTCCCGGCGGTTTGGAGCAGGCTCCGATCCTGGACAGAGCTCACCGGGCGGCGGTTGCGCTGCCCACGGAGGGAGGGCGACCGCGGCCGTTCATTGTTCGCATTCATTACTACCAGGAGAAGGAGCGGATACAGCGCTTAGCCAGACAGAAAGGCCGGCTGGAGTTTCAAGAGAAGCAGATCTTCATCTTTCCTGACTACAGCGCCGACCTGGCCAGACGCCGGGCTGCTTTCAGCGAGGTGAAGGGACTACTACGGAAAAAAGACGGAGTTCGCTACGGTCTTCTTTATCCTGCCCGGCTTCGGATCTCGTTTAATGGAGAAACACAGGTATTTGACTCTCCTAAAGCAGTGAAAGATTTCATTGACTCCAAGTTTGAGTCATCTCCCGAATGACATTTCATAAGAACCACCGGGACTTTCATACCATCGTGACTATATTTTTGTCAATCAATAAACGGACGATCTCTGGTTTAGCTTAGTTTCATGTTCAATGTTCATTTAGAAATCTCAGATGTTGGTGAGTTTGCCCTTGTTTCCTGGGAGGTTAACTATATTCCAGTACTTGTCACTTAAAAGGGACTCCGGGGTCAGCTTTGATGAGAAGTGAAACAGGTCCGTTTTTTGGTTACGGGTAAATGTGACGTGGGAGTTTTTCTCTTTCCTTCTCTTAATTATTTTACTCTATTATGTTGGACTTTGTGACTTTCTAATTTGAATATATTTTGGACTACATGTGTGATTCATAGTTCAGATGCTTCTGCTCATGTGGGGCTGTGGTTATGAATAAGGTGAATGGGACCTCTTAATAGAAGCAGGGGAGCTTTGGGAAATTGGTGTGTGTCGTTTGGGGACAACACTGAACACGGGGAGGTGGGTGGGAGGGATTTACCTACTTTTTCTTTTTTTTCTTTTGTTTTTTTTTTTCTTTTTTGTTGTATATTATTTGCTCAGATTATTGTTAACAACGACGTTTCAGTGTGCACCCATGATAGGATTGGTATTTGTGTTTGGAACCGCCTTTTTCATCATGTACTTATATGGTGATGACTTCTGTTGATGACACTTCAACTGCTGTGAGTAATGGCTGCCATGTTAACTTTATTAGTTGGAATGTGAAGGGATTGAACCACCCAGTGAAACGAAATAAGGTACTCTCTCATCTTCTTTATCTTAAAGTACATGTAGCGTTTCTTCAAGAAACACACCTTAAGAATACAGATCATGCCAGATTAAGACAAAATTGGGTTGGACAAATTTTTCATTCCAAATTCAATGGTAAAGCCAGAGGTGCAGCAATTTTGATTAATAAGAATACTCCGTTTATAGTCTCTCACACAATAGCTGACCCAAATGGTCGCTATGTAGTTGTGACAGGGTCCCTGTTTAATACTTCACTTATTTTGGCAAACGTATATGCTCCGAATTGGAATGACTCAACTTTTTTCAATGACTTTCTTAATTCCCTTCCACAGATCAATACACACCAATTGATCCTTGGAGGGGACATGAATACTGTTATGGATCCAGTACTAGATCGCTCCTCAGATAAAAGACTTCAACTCCCTAAATCCTCATTAGTGTTACAGTCATATTTACAAACCTATGGGGCTGTTGATGCGTGGCGATTTCTCTACCCCTCCACTAAACAATATTCCTTTTTTTCTGCAGTGCATCAAATGTATTCTCGTATAGTCTACTTTTTTGTTGACAAAAAATTGCTTCCCAATATCAAGACTTGTAAATACAATAGCATAGTAATATCTGATCACAGTCCACTTGTTTTGGAACTCGGCTTCCCGGATGAACCCTTTGTGTACTCCTGGAGACACAATCCTCTTTCTTTGTCAGATAAGGAGTTTGTGGAATATCTTTCCAAACAAACTGATATCTTTATAAGAACAAACATTACGCCTGGCATGGCCTATAGTACGGTTTGGGAAAGCTTAAAAGCATTCTTACGGGGCCATATTATATCATACTGTTCATATACTAGAAAACAGAAACAGAAACGTCTTTCTGAATTGATACACCTTATTTCGCAATTGGATGAGCAACACTCTACAACCCCCTCTCCAGATTTGTATAAACAAAGACTAACGTTACAAACTGAATTTAATTTAATCTCAACCCAGCAGTCAGAGTCTATGATTCTTAAATCTAGAGGAAGATGGTATGAGCACGGAGAAAAAGCATCTAAAATTTTAGCACATCAGCTTCGTAAATCAGAAGCAACTCGTATAATCCCTGAAATTAGGACTGAATCTGGACATGTCACCACTACACCACAAAAAATAAATGAGAGTTTCAAAATATTCTATTCCAGTCTCTATGATTCTGAATCTTTAAACACGCCTGGACTGTTTGAGGCTTTTTTTGATGGAATGACAGTTCCGACTTTAACCTCGGCATTCAGAGACCAATTGGAGGAGCAAATTACAGTGGAAGAAATTAAATTGGCAATTAGCTCAATGCAGAATGGCAAATCCCCGGGTCCGGATGGGTATCCGGTTGAATTTTTCAAGACCTTTAAAGACAGTTTATCACCTTTATTACGAGACATGCTCATTGAGTCATTGGTTTCAAAATGTCTTCCCCTAACGCTTCGACAAGCGACCATCTCACTCCTATTGAAGCCAAATAAGGATCCATTAGAGTGTTCATCATATCGTCCTATATCACTCTTAAATGTAGATTTAAAAATACTGTCAAAAACACTTGCTCTCAGGCTAGAGCAATATCTACCATTGTTAATTTCTCCAGATCAGACAGGTTTCGTGAAGGGTAGGCATGGTTTTTTCAACCTGCGCAGGTTTTTAAACATATTACACACCAAGTCAACTACAACCCCTGAAATTGCCTTATTACTTGATGCTGAGAAGGCATTTGACCGGGTGGAGTGGGATTATCTGTTTTATACTCTACATAAATTTGGATTTGGCCCTAATTTCATTTCATGGATTCAGTTACTTTACTCCTCACCTATGGCACGTGTTAGAACAAATTCGTTATTCTCTTCTTATTTCCCACTTCTCCGTGGTACGAGACAAGGTTGTCCCTTATCCCCTCTTCTTTTTGCATTATCAATTGAACCACTGGCGATTAAACTGCGAGCTGACAGTTGCATTAAGGGCATCTTCAGAGGTGACCAGGAGCACAAAATATCCTTATATGCTGACGACCTCCTGCTGTATATATGTCAGAGCCTTTATGCTCTCTTCCCCGTGCTCTCGCCATTTTTGAATGTTTTGGTAATATTTCAGGTTACAAGTTGAACCTGCATAAAAGTGAACTTCTCTGTGTCAACTCTATAGCCAGAAAGATTTCATTTTCAGATTTTCAATTTAACGTTAAATCAGGGTATGTGACCTATCTGGGGGTTAAGGTTACCCACTCATACAAAGATCTTTATGAAAGAAACTTTGTCCTGCTGCTTAAAAATACTGAGACAGATCTTCAGAGATGGAACAATTTACCACTGTCATTAATTGGCCGCATCAATTCTATCAAAATGAACATACTACCCAAGTTCCTTTATTTATTTCAATGTATCCCATGCTACTTACCCAATAAGTATTTTATAACACTGCATAAGCATATCTCTGCATTTATTTGGAATGGCAAAAGTCCACGAATTCGTAAAGATTTCATGCAGAGGACTAGGCCAATGGGTGGATTAGCCTTGCCAAACTTTCAGTCTTATTATTGGGCAGCAAATATTCGTAATATGCTGTACTGGATGAGTAATGTTACTACAGAGACTCCAGCTTGGCTCCAAATTGAGTCATCCAATTGTGGCAAAATTTGCCTATCAGCTTTGTTGAGTTCAGCTCTCCCATTAGAACTATACACCTATAAACGTAACCCTTTGTTGTATGACTCGCTCAGAATCTGGGTGCAATGTAGGAAAAGGTTGGGGTTACACTTAATGTCAATTAAAGCACCTATCTGCTCAAATCATATGTTCCCACCTTCCATGATGGATTCTGCCTTTAAAATATGGAAAAGTAATGGCCTTAGAAATATCAAAGACCTTTTTGTAGATGGGATTTTTGCCTCATTCACGCAGCTCCTGAAGCAGTTTAATGTTCCTCGGCAACATTTTTTCCGCTATTTACAAGTTCGTCACTTTGTAAAGAGTCGATTTCCTTCATTTCCGGAACTACCTGAGGAAACTTCTTTGGATAAAATTATTAATATAAACGTTCATGAGAGAGGGGCGACTAAAGAAATCTATGCTATACTATTAGATCTTCAATCTCCTTCTCTCTTCATCCTTAAAGCACAGTGGAAGAAAGACCTTGGGATGACTATAACAGATGAGCTCTGGCAATCTGTGCCAGGCATGGGCTCCTTCAATTCAAGGTCCTACACCGATTACATATCTCCAAGGAAAAGTTAGCCAAGTTCTATCCAGGAGCTGACCCTCTGTGTAACAGATGTAAAGCAGAAACAGGTTTGCTCCTTCATACCTTTTGGACATGCCCCAATCTTCATAACTATTGGGTGTCTATATTTAACACTTTGTCAGAGATGTATAACGTTAAATATGATCCTTCTGCTCTAACGGCTATCTTTGGGGTGATACCTCAAGACATCACTTTGCCAAAATGCTATTCAAATTCTATTGCCTTTGCTTCACTTATCGCAAAACGCCTTATATTTTTAAGATGGAAGCAGGAAGCTCCTCCCACACATGAACAGTGGCTTGCGGAGCTCATGAGGTTTTTACATTTAGAAAAGATGAGATATACACTGGCAGGTTCAACCACCAAATTTCTTAAGGCATGGCAGCCATTCCTGATGTACATGGAAACATTTAAAATGACCACCTTATCGTGACCGGATACCATATCTCTATATCACTATCATAGTTAACTGTACACTGAATGTCCCTTATACATTTTATTTTTATATTTGTTTGTTGTTGTTTGTTTGTTGTTTGTTGTTTTGTGGGGGTTTCTTTGGTTTGTTTGTTTTTTCCTTCTCTATTTCTGTTATCTTATGGGGTATTGTAAATACTGAACAGCAAACTACTGTATGTTCAATGTTTTGTTGTTAACATGCTGCTGTGACTGAAAATAAAATTTATTAAAAAAATAATAATAATAAAATAAAAAAAAAAGAACCAGGGATTACGTTAAGTAACCCAACATTTTTCCAGTTACTTTGTAATGATTTTACTAGTCCAGTCCACTTGATCTAGAGCAGTGGTCCCCAACCCCCAGGCCACAGACCAGTACCAGGCCGCAAGCGTTGAGGCTCTGCCGTGGGTACTGGTACTGTTTTTATTTTGTTGCATTTATCCGCGACACCTTAAAGGCCGGTCCGTGAAAATATTGTTGGGGCATGTTTATAATTGTGGGACTCTGCAGAAAATGCTAGACACAGGCTGTCAGTAGTCTACAAACCACTGTTAGGTAGTTCTTAGGAAAAGTGAAAGAAATGACAGTGAACTGCATAGAACATGCATTCCCACAGCACGCACAGACAGATTCATAAATAGATAACCACTTGAACTTTATTCTGTGGTTAGTGGCATACTTTTCTTAATCATTTCAAAACCCTAATTTACACTCAAATGAAATACAGGGAATCCATTTTCACTTTTAAAAAACATACTGATTAATTTCTGCTGGGTATCTAACAGGCAAATCATAAAATAAATTTCTGCAGAAATTCAAAGAGATACCAATAAGACTGCAGAGCACTTTAAAATAGTCATTTCAGTCTACCAAAGCGGTAAAGCTGTTGGTCTTAGAGTCTGGTATTAGTAAGTTCTGAATATTTAAAATATTATTTAAACTACCATTGAAAGTAGATTAAGGGGGCTTACAAGCAACCTATAAGCTAGTGTCTTATCCTCCTGACCCAAAGCTGATCTTGCGTTACAGCACAGAAAATCTACAGTTTACACAGGTTTACCAAAACTGGACAGAAGATTGCCCGAAGATTAAGATTGCCATGTTGCCTGATCTGATTTGTGCTGCAATTTTGGATGGTGGAGGTGTTAAAAAAGATGAAATTTAAAACAAAACAAAACATAGACAAACTTACATGCTACCCAAGTATGCTACCATAAGATAACGAGGCATGTCACAAAACTCAAATAATCTTAAACTGGCTGCTTCAACATGATATTGAGTTCACTGTACTTGGCTTCCACAGGCATCAGATCTCAATCCAATAGTGCACCTTTGGGATGTGGCAGAACGAGAGATTTGCACCGGTAAAAGTCAGCAGAAACTGTGTGATACTGAGGAATGTTTTGAACACCTGGTTGAATCTATCTCATAAAGATTTGAGGCAGTCCTAAAGGCAAACAGGGAGTCCAACCTAGTGCTAGCTAATTGCTGGTGAGTTTATATGTGACTCTAGATTCTGAGTGAAAGCAATTTACACAATTTACATGTTCTAATGTCACTTTTACATGGCAAGTTACAAAACTCACAAGGAAAAAAAATCCCTTATTTTTCTTGCTTTAAAATAGATTAAGATAAATTAATAAAGCTGTATTCTTCATGCTGGATGTGTGAATCAGTATCAAAGAGAATTACATTTATCTGCAAGGTCACATTAAGCTTTTCTTTTTCTACTATTGTAAAACTAAATGGAACAAATTAAAACTCCCAAAAGCAAAAACTTATAAATGCATATAATTTTTTTTAAAAAAAAATCTAAATTTATTTATAAATGCCCACCTGTGTAGCAGTAATGCCATGACTGTTTCATCAACTTGATACAAAGTTCACACTATCCATACGGTATTTCATTCCACAAGCACAACATAAAAACTGAGTTAATATGTTCAAAGGTCCAATTTTATCTCCATTTATGTCAAGGTCTGAGCTAACAGCTGCTGTATGACGTGGTTCATTTACTGCTGCTGCTAAGTGGGGCAAAAAAGTATTTAGTCAGCCACCGATTGTGCAAGTTCCCCCACTTAAAACGATGACAGAGGTCAGTAATTTGCACCAGAGGTACACTTCAACTGTGAGAGACAGAATGTGAAAAAAAAAAAAAAAAAATCCATGAATCCACATGGTAGGATTTGTAAAGAATTTATTCGTAAATCAGGGTGGAAAATAAGTATTTGGTCACCTCAAACAAGGAAAATCTCTGGCTCTCACAGACCTGTAACGTCTTCTGTAAGAAGCTTTTCTGTCCCCCACTCGTTACCTGTATGAAAGGCACCTGTTTGAACTCATCTGTATAAAAGACACCTGTCCACAGCCTCAAACAGTCAGACTCCAAACTCCGCCATGGCCAAGACCAAAGAGCTTTCGAAGGACACCAGGAAAAGTATTGTAGACCTGCACCAGACTGGGAAGAGTGAATCTACAATAGGCAAGCAGCTTGGTGTGAAAAAATCAACTGTGGGAGCAATCATCAGAAAATGGAAGACATACAAGACCACTGATAATCTCCCTCGATCTGGGGCTCCACGCAAGATCTCATCCCGTGGGGTCAAAATGATCATGAGAACGGTGAGCAAAGATCCCAGAACCACACGGGGGGACCTGGTGAATGACCTGCAGAGAGCTGGGACCAAAGTAACAAAGGTCACCATCAGTAACATACTACAACGGCAGGGAATCAAATCCCGCAGTGCCAGACGTGTTCCGCTGCTGAAGCCAGTGCATGTCCAGGCCCGTCTGAAGTTTGCCAGAGAGCACATGGATGATACAGCAGAGGATTGGGAGAATGTCATGTGGTCAGATGAAACCAAAGTAGAACTTTTTGGTATAAACTCAACTCGTCGTGTTTGGAGGAAGAATACTGAGTTGCATCCCAAGAACACCATACCTACTGTGAAGCATGGGGGTGGAAACATCATGCTATGGGGCTGTTTTTCTGCCAAGGGGACAGGACGACTGATCCGTGTTAAGGACAGAATGAATGGGGCCATGTATCGTGAGATTTTGAGCCAAAACCTCCTTCCATCAGTGGGAACTTTGAAGATGAAACGAGGCTGGGTCTTCCAACATGACAATGATCCAAAACACACCGCCCGGGCAACAAAGGAGTGGCTCCGTAAGAAGCATTTGAAAGTCCTGGAGTGGCCTAGCCAGTCTCCAGACCTCAACCCCATAGAAAATCTGTGGCGGGAGTTGAAAGTCCGTGTTGCTCGGCGACAGCCCCAAAACATCACTGCTCTCGAGAAGATCTGCATGGAGGAATGGGCCAAAATACCAGCTACTGTGTGTGCAAACCTGGTAAAGACCTATAGTAAACGTTTGACCTCTGTTATTGCCAACAAAGGTTATGTTACAAAGTATTGAGTTGTATTTTTGTTATTGACCAAATACTTATTTTCCACCCTGATTTACGAATAAATTCTTTACAAATCCTACCATGTGGATTCATGGATTTTTTTTTTTCACATTCTGTCTCTCACAGTTGAAGTGTACCTCTGGTGCAAATTACTGACCTCTGTCATCATTTTAGGTGGGGGAACTTGCACAATCGGTGGCTGACTAAATACTTTTTTGCCCCACTGTAAGTGGGTGTGAACATTTTAGTTATAGCACATTTATGTTTAATTCACTGTGAACTGATGGTGTGTGATTAAATAACATTGTCTCCACTTCTTTCTGCTCAAAGTTGGCTTTGTGAAGAAAAAAAAAAAATCTAACACTTGGTGATGTTTGTGTACTCAGCTCATTTAAGACAGGCTTTTGACAATGAATTCTTAGGACAAATTATCTAAATTACGAGATCAAACTTGTACACGGAAGTGGTTTCAACTCTAAAAGATATTCAGATAATGACTTCTTCTAACATCTATGTTTGCTGATGCAGCTGTAAATGTTTCGCTCACTCACATCAAAGGCTAATATTTTCTCACAGCGGCTCTTGGTAATCGAGACATCGTTTTGCAAATTTCTAGCGGGTTTTTTCTACAGAACGAAATTCCATTGAAACATATCAGAAAATGTGTAATGTTTGTACAAATCTGGACAATAAAACCAAAACTTCATGCTTGACTAAATGAAGGTGGGGGCCTCTTTAGCGTCAAACACCTCTTTGAAGTTCTCCTTTATTAAACACCACCAGTAAGAAGTAAATGACACATCTGTGTAGCTGCCGTTGCCCCGGGTATGCAGCTTTTATGCTGTACCTTTTAGAGACGACTCATGAGTTCATTGAAAGAAAGAATTGGCTTTACATTACAAACCCAACTATATGAATGGCCTGAAAAGCTGGTAATGAAATATGGGGAAAAACAAAACAAAACTAAAAAACAAAACACTTTTACACCGTGTTAATGACAAAACCAAACAAGACAAATTTTGATTTTCAGGCAAGAAAATAAATAAATAAATGAATGAATAAATAACTACAAACAGAAACAAAGTGTCATTTATCACACAAACTACAGATGGTTAGGATTTAGTTATTAATTTAGAATTGATTACCCATAAAAAAAGAAGTTGTATACTGCCAACATACATGACTTCCAAGCTGTTTAAACACTATAAGTGGCTTAAAAAATGCAAAGAAATGTTGGGACATTGGTAATAAAACCGCTGGTTATGACTGGATATACAGAAAAAAAGAATCCCAGAAAGATTTATTCTTTCACAAATAAAGACATTCGGCTAGTGCCTTGTTGGCACTGGGCTGCATGCCGTTTTGCCTTCAAAACTACTTTAATTCTATGTGGAACAGATTCAACAATCCTAAAGGTGCTGTGCTTGATAGAGAACTGATGTAGTGCAGTCATGTTAAAGTAGTAAACTTGTACAGTATAGTATATCTCTATGCCGTAGACATCCCGAGGAATGTAACACATCTGGTCGATGCAGCCCACAACATCTCTGATTGGCGTGGAATGTTATGGCGTACATTAAGAGAGGTCGCTAGCAGTGTTGGTCAAGTTACTTGAAAAAAGTAATCAGTAACTAATTACTGATTCCTCCCCAAAAAAGTAATCCCGTTACTTTACTGATTACTTATTTTCAAAAGTAATTAATTACTTAGTTACTTAGTTACTTTTAAAAAACACGATTTACAACCTGAAGAGGTGATAAAGCGATAGATCTTTCAGCCCAATTCTACTTTTTCTACATAATCCATCATACAAAATGTAATCAAATGGAAGTCTCTTTTTTTTTTCTTGTTTTATCAGTTTTAATCTTTTAACTTTATGCATCAAGCAAAAATTTAATTATATGCAACATTCTCTGACTTGAATAAAGTAGTTTAACATTTAAACCTATTTTCTACACATTCCAGCACATAAAATAAAATATTTTTTGTGTTTACACTCACTCTTTCAAATAGATGCAAGTAAAACACAGCAGAAAATAAATAAAGTCAAAGACTCAGCGGTCCTGTTGCTCTATTTTCACCTGTAAAGCAGGACTGCGGTAGGCGGAGGTTTACCCAGGTGCAGGTGTGCCGCGGTCAGTTGAAGAATCCGCGAGTTTCTCTGTGAATTTCCCATTACGTCGTTGCGCACTCGGTCCTTGCTTGGAAGTTTAGGGGTTTTTTTCGCTGTAAAAAGAAGTTTTCTTCCCACGCACGATGGACGCTAATGTTTTTGTCACTTTTTATGGAATCAAACTCAAAGTAAGGTCAGTACTTCCACGCTTTAAACGCTGTACGCTCTCCCACAATCGATATGTGATCCATTGTTGATCTGCACACAGCTGTTGTCACTAACGGCGCACTCGCTTACGTCACTATCGTGAGACATTCTCGCAAAAAATCACGGTTTTAGTAACGCAGTGTTCCTACGGGAAAGTAACGGTAATCTAATTACTGTTTTTGCAATAGTAATCCCTTACTTTACTCGTTACTTGAAAAAAGTAATCAGATTACAGTAACGCGTTACTGCCCATCTCTGGTCGCTAGCAACGTTGTAAGTTTTCATGTAGATTTCCAACTGCAGCCTAATTCAGGCATAAGGCACCCAAACGCTGCCAAGAATGTATCTCTACACCATTACACCTTCACCGTTCATATAAGTCAGGATGCATCCATGCTTCTCTGTTGTTTATGCCACTTTCTGACCCTACAATCCAAATGTGCCCCTCTTCAGAATACCTTGGTTATGGTATTCTGGTTAGTAACTGCTACCTTCCTTCCTTCAAAGCAGTCTTCTCATTCGCCTCTGACCTCAACAAGACAAATCCAGTGAGAATAGTTAATCACTGGATATTTTCTCTAGAGGTTGCTCTGCAAAATTCCCAGTAGATGAGCAGTTTTTTAAACTTTAAAGGTGCTCTCTCCTCCCCATTCATGCTTATTTTGAACTTACATTTACATTTCATTTGCAAGCTTACATGCTTAATTTGAACTTCAGCAGGTGACAATATCTACATGCCCAAATGCAATGAACTGCAGCCATTTATTTATTGTGTGGATGCTTTAAGGCATCCACACTATTGAGTTCCTGTTTCTCTTTATTCTTTAAACTTTATTGTGTGGATGCTTTAAGCATCCACACTATTGAGTTCCTTCTTGGTGTTTCCGTACACTTTTCACCGTGGATCTACTTCCACAATTTTTGTGCTATTTTCACCGTTCAAATTTTAAACTATTCAGCTATTTCTGCTAATGACGGCTATGTCTTTTGGTATTTTTCACTATTATACTTTTTAAAATATTAAGCTTTTTTCCTTTAATTTGAAATGAATGGGAAACTTCTGCAATTCTGCTAAAATTTGCTTGTTTTTGAAACTTAACTACTTCCTCATATTTTCACATAGAGCAACCATTCAAACTTTAAAATGTTCTCAAATTATTGGGCTATTCAGGTATAAATCAGCTTTTTCAAATCTTTTACCGTTTTACTTTTATGCCTCTTAAAGTTTTGAGTTGCAAAATTGTGATTTTTCACAAAATACATGCGTCGTTATGGTTGCTATGCACTTGGCTTCCAGTGTGCCACTGAAGGTTTTGCAGTCTTCTCTTAATGTCCAAACAACTTCTTGCTACTTGCTCAATTTTCACTCAACTTCCACAAATTATACATCAAAACGTAGGTATTTTTGCTGGCTTTCAGAAAATGTCACTATCATTGTTGTGGGATTCATAGAATTTTGGCAAATCTCCTCAGACCAACAGAAAGTCAGAAAACTCTCCATATAAAGTCAATGGAGAGTTTGTTCAAAATCACCGCTTGATTTCTGTAATGAGAGGCATATTCGAATCGTCATATCTCCTTAACGAAGCAAAGTTAAGACATATCTTCAGACACTCCTGACGCTCACAATTCAAGAATTTCTTTCTCACCTATTACCGTTCTGAAATGAGTTGGACTTGTTTGAGGGTAGGAAATTCGTCCGTCGCTCAGATTTCTTCAGATTTCAAACTCTGGAAATGAACCACTTTTTTCTCTCGTCATAACTTTTTGTTGGATTTCCACAGAGACCTGAAAATTTCCATGACTGTTCACCAAAGCCTGCTGTCTCTTACGGTGAAAGAATGATATCGATACTCCAAATAGATTTAGAGTTACAAAGCGTTGTTTGAGGGCAAGTCAAGGCAGTTTTTGCTTCGCTCTACTCAGTTATGGTGCATTAGAAGTCAAATATCTTTAATAATTCATATTTTAATGATAGATTGTCAACACTGGAAGATTCCCCCATCTTTTCTGAACAAAACGGTGTAAGAATGACCGCTCTAGCCCCTACGGTTAGGAAATTATAGTCATTTGTTTGAGGGCAGTCCTCACTATGAGAAATAGACTGCAAAAATCCTGTGTCTCTCTGTGCTGCATGCACCTGTTTTGGCGGGAAAAAGTACACAGCCTCTCTGATTGGTGGATTCAAATTCAGCAGCTCCCAGGCTGACCTAGAAACTTACTTCTCTCTCCCTGTGTGTGTGTGTGTGTGTGTGTGTGTGTGTGTGAGACACACACACACAGAGAGAGAGAGAGAGAGAGAGAGAGAGAGAGAGAGAGAGAGAGAGAGAGAGAGAGAGAGAGAGAGAGAGAGAGAGAGAGAGAGCCTTTTAATGGGATGATCTCATTGTAAGATTCAAATTCAATATATTTAGACTGGTTGACTGAATTGGATCTTGTGTGTGTGTCTCTCTGTGCATGTGTGTTTCCTTATGTGTACATATTTGTGATTGTGTGGCTGTTATAGATTTTTTTTCCTGATTTTTTTCATTTAACAAGTATATTTGAGGGACCCTCAGCATGTTCAGCATTTTTTCAGCTGTCCATTTTGCTTTTCCAATTTTTCTGTTTAAGTTATTACTATTGTGCTAAATCATACTATTTCTGCTGTTTCATAAGATTTGTGCTTAATATACTATTTCTGCTTTTTATAAGATTTGTGCTTAATATAGTATTTCTGCTTTTTATAGGATTTGTGCTTAATGTAGTATTTCTGCTTTTTATAGGATTTGTGCTTAATATAGTATTTCTGCTAAATATAGTATTTATGCTTAATCATACTATTTCTATATATTACTGCCAGGTACCCAGGCAGCCAATCCTCTGTGAGGATTGAGACATTCAAATATACATATCAGGGCCTGCACGGGTTCACAGCCAGCCAATCATATCTGAGGTCTTCCGTTTCCTCTCTCGTCATATCTCAGCGACGGTTGTACAAAGAGCAATGAAAATCGCGGTCAAAGTACACCAAAGTCCGCTGATTCAGCCAGTACAAGAATTATGCTTCTATCCCACCTAGTTTTTGAGTTAGACAACGTTTTGTAACTCCAAAAAACTGCGTTTTTCGCTTCTCACCGCGATCTAATTCTGACTGCTCATCACCCTGTTTTCCAGGCGCTCGCTCTCTTTCCCAGTCATATACTTGTTATACTCGTATAACTATGCATGTGACAAATAAAGAACCTTGAACCAGTGGCGCAGTTGGTAATGACACGGGTCTGCAACACAAAGGTCGTGGGTTCAATTCTACCTTGGTCAACATGTTTTTTCCCTACAAATGAATACACTATCACAGACCAGTAATTCATATTGATCATTTATTACAATTCTGCAAACTTTTATGATTTTACCAGCTTTTCTAATATGGACCTCAGATTCTTGTTAACACTCCATGGCACAAATACTGTTCCCTTTAGGCTCTGTGTATGTGTGTGGGTATCAATATTTCTCCCATTTTAAAGTATTACTCCTCCATAATTTTATTTCTGTTAAATCAAAGTACTTTTACTACATCTTAGTACTTCTGCTCA